>NW_024081122.1:0-119357 GCF_003009895.1 Hyaena hyaena
GGCTCTCTCAGTGGATTCTGCGTCCTTTTTCTCCCAATCTCTCAGGTTTTGTAAGGTTTCCAATGGCTTCAGATCTTTTCTGTGTGATGTATGGGCGCGAGTGCAAGTACGGAGCTCCTTACTTCTCCGCCATCTTGACGACAGTTCCCGTGTTTGTTAAGATATTGAATGACTTTCCTTTCTTAATAAATGGAGTATTTTAAGCATAGTTTATTTAATCTACTTTTTTGGTGTATGAGCATCTTTCAGTAATGTGAGGTCCTTATTCTGAACATTTATGATCATTCTGCAGAAAAGATGAGAGAGGAGGCAGTAGAAGGTAGGGTATATCCTGTCTGATGTGCACTGACTCCAAGCCATGGCTAATTTAGGAAAGGCGCATTGATCTGAATTGTCTTGGCATATTTCATCTTTCTACTAAAAGCTGCATGCAGAAAAAATCTGAGTATTTCATTTGAATGAGTATAATTTTACCTAATCTAAACTTAATTTCAACAGCCTAATAGTAACATATTAAACTTCTATTTCAGTATTGATTATCTATCTAGCAAGATTTTTCCCAAAATCTTTCCTTGCAGAGGGAAGTAGTTTGCCTACGGTGGCCATTGGAAGAAGGTTATGAACCAAAAAGTCCAAGTACTATAGAAAAATCATAGTGTTAAAAATTTTTAATTGACAAGGATTCTCAACTATCCTAATTGATATTATCCTAACCTGAATCCTAAGGACATACAGTGAGTGAAAAAAACAGAGCCATTAACCCATGTCTTCTGATTACCTTGATATTCTTTTAACCACACAGTGGATTATGTACCTATTTTTAATAGAACTGGATTTTTACTCCTAGAAAAAGAAGATGGTTAAAGTCTATGTTCATATACTAACCTTTGGAAGATTCAAGAACCTCCAAATCCATTGTCATATATATGAAAAGGATGGACTTTTTTCTTGGGATATTCGTACCCCACCTGACCCCCAAAACATACACTCCTATCTGGTTGAAGTGGTAGTTTCAATATAGACATTAGATAACAGAAAGGGGAACTCTCAAACTCCCTGCAGCAGTGAAATTGTGTGAATTCTAGTCTGTTCACATAATGACACTCTCAACAAACGAGTACTTGGATTCATGTAATGATTTCTAGCATTCACTTTGACTTAAAAATCAGGATCCTTTTGGTGAATTCAGTTCAGTGTATGGTGACATGGGCCCCCTAGAAAGGTTATCAGCACTGTCCACTCTGATGAGGGGATTGGGGAAATGAGTGTCTTAAATATCAAGCACTGGTAGTAAATATTATGCTAGCATAACAAATTATTTTCGGGAATTGAAATATCATAGACTCGGCTCTTCTGGGAAGAAAGAATATACAGGAGGCTTGGGGAGGGGCATGGGTGAAAGAGCCGACAAGTCAGTTAGTGGGAAACTTCCCAGTACCAGCAAAATGAGATCTTCTATTATCATCCTTCTAGTTCTTGGTGAGGCATTTAATCTTATTTTCATTGAATTTAGTAATTGTTCATATCTGCAAAGATAGAGTCCATACTGATCAATGAAACAAAGAACAATAATCAGATGATCCAATGGCCTATAGAAAAGCAATTCCTCCCAAATGCCTTCTCTGCTCTCTCTCAGCATAATGTCTGAAATAATGAATGTTAGCAGCCTAATAGGGTCCTTCCTTCTCTCTGAGGAGAAAATCTGACAACAAATATGTATTGTAAGCCACTGTGCTTACTAAAAAGTGTAAGTAAAAGTCACTAAGAAAATGCCAATTATTATGCCTTTATCAATTTAAGCTAATTTCCAGGATTTAAAAGACTAGTCCATAATGAAAAAATACTACCAATCTCTTTTAAAAAAAATTTTTTTTTTTCATTTTTGAGAGATAGAGC
Organism: Hyaena hyaena; assembly: GCF_003009895.1. Classification (NCBI taxonomy): domain Eukaryota; kingdom Metazoa; phylum Chordata; class Mammalia; order Carnivora; family Hyaenidae; genus Hyaena; species Hyaena hyaena. Next base: position 1,897 of record NW_024081122.1, read on the forward strand.
CCGAATGGAGGAGGGGCAGAGAGAGAGGGAGATATAGAATCTGAAGCTGGCTCCAGGCTCTGAGCTGTCAACACAGAGCCACACGGGGGGCTCAAACTCACAGACTGCAAGATCATGACCTGAGCTGAAGTCGGACGCTTAACGTACCAAGCCACCCAGGGGCCCCTCTACCAATCTCTCTTTAAAGAACTTATTAAGCACATGATCTTTACTGGTCAGTGCTAACTTCTACAGTGAAACACTCACAACCCCTTCAGAAGAGAAACAAATGGTGGCTAGTTAGAAATCTGATATTCATGGAATAGTATATTAGGGCAAGAAGAAAAGTGGCCAACACCCATTAGCCAGGAAAGTTCTTGGGAAGGAGACCTTACCTAAATCAATGAATAGTGTGGAGGTGAGAAGTATTGTGGATATTTGCAAAGGAAAGACTACTTTAAAAACACATTGTACACTAAAAAATGGAATGCTATTTTCAACAACTTTCTGGGGAGGAGGAACAGTTGTCCTGAAGACATAGAAATTAGATCATTGATTGAATTAATTGAATTGTTTTTTTCCTTGGTAACTAACCCCTTGTAAACAGGCCTTACTCACTGTTCAATTGCTTTTCATTTATAACCGATAGCTATCATTGCCATTGTGCCTGCGCTCGCTCCGGAACCTGCAGCCAGCTGGCCAGCCAGCATGGGGCCGGCTGGTGTAGGATGACTGAGGCTTGGCTGATTTAGCTCTGCTCCACACAGTCTCCCATGCCCCATGGGACTAGCACAGGCTTGTTCCCATAGCAATGGGCAGGGGTCGCAGAGAGAGCGAACAAGTCACAGAGCAAGTCACAAGGTGAACCTTTATTCAAGGTATAGAAAGTAGAGTCTGTCTCCTGATGAGATAAACTGCAAATCACATAGCAAAGGGCAGGGATAGAGGGCATTGACCATCTGGGGATACTTTGCAATCCCTACTGCTTACCACTCTGAAGCCCCAGGCTCTACCAGGAAACTCCCAGCTCAATCCCAGGAACCACACTGTGACAGTGATGCCCTTCCTGTCAAGACTGCCTTCCCCACCTTCTGTGCCTTTCTGGGTCCACGGCTTTCTCTTAAATGCAGCTCAGCTACCTCACCTTCTTTCAGACCATTCTTGCCAATACACCTCTCTCCCTCTCTGAGTTCCTACAGCCCTTGCAACTGGACCCCCAGACAATACGTTAAAGAGCCTCAGTGAGAGACTGGCATACAAAAGTACCCAGTGAACGGTAGTGATGGCCATTATTCTTCTTTAACACATACAAGTCATCTGAAAATGTCCTCTAATTATTTTTCAGCACTCATCTTATCAGTCTCCCTAACTAGGTCATACTTCCCTCTAATTGAAGGGAGATGTCTTATACATCAATATGCCCTAACAGTGGTCAGCACAGTGGGAGGCCCATTGTGAGTACTCAGTAAAGCCTTGCTAATTTTTAAGGATGGATTTAAAGTCTAAGGAGATTCTTATAATGTGGACATTATCACGTAGTTAAAATGTCATGAAGCTACATTAATTCTGGAAATGCTAAGAAAGACATGCTTGGTAGAGAGAATTCAATTATTAGCAAAAGGATTATTCTCTCTAAGGAAATTATCTATTTTCTCACCCTTTCACATCAATTTTACTGTCTAACTACTTTGTATTAAAGGTGTGAAGTTAGGAGTTCTGGAAGCCTGATAAGAGCAGGTATTAATCATTTTTAAGCACGTCTTATATTTTCAGCAAATACATTGTCACATCCATTTGGTACTCTCTTTGGAACTTCAAAACAAATCTTGCCCTTGCTTGTAAGCTTAAAAGAAAGGGGTAAAAGGCAGACATTCTCAAAATTGAGTGACAGGGAAAGAAGAAAAAATAAACATGCAACAGAAGGAAAATGTTAGCAAATAGGCTAAAAATTGCAATAACCTTAGTGCCTGACTGATTTTTGTGTTCTATGGTTGTGTTTGAACCATAGACTCTATTATTCTAGTACCAGGTGTCACAATTTAAGAGAAAAAAACTTAGTAGAGTATTACTTTGGGGGGATGGTAGGATAGTAGAGGTCAAGTGAAGAATTTCCACAGACCCAGATTTTCTTAGTTCTTTATATTAAATTTGCCATAAATAACATGACTGCCATGGATTTCAACATGTTCTTTTAAGAAATCAAATCAAATCAATGTCAGATAGTCTCAACTGAATAAAGTCACAGTGAAGTGTCTGCTTTCTAACAACTTTCTAGTAACTTCTCTAACCTTCTCATTAAACTTAGCCTCTAAGTGGTAAATATGTGGTTCATTAACTTTGGTTTTGGTGCAATAGAATCTGAAATAAAATTAGAAAGCAAAGTATAGAAATTGAATCATCAGAGGTGTCAAGGCATTTTTAATTTTTTAGTATTTCTATAGGTTTTGATTTTCCATGATATTTTTTTTAAGGTCTGAACATCTAGTCACCCTATAGATACACAATTGTGTTGACTCTTGCTGAACACAAAAACTTTGTTTTTGAGATTATAGGAGTGTCTAAACTGTACAGGACTACATCTGGAGATTGAGATTCTGCGGTGAAAACAAGGAATTAGAGTATCTTATGATGAAATATGTATTTTGTGGCCAATTGATCAGTCCACCTCATCTCTGTCCACATTTCCCATGTTTTCCTGCCACACTTTGAACTCAGGAATTATATCCTGATGCCAAGATAGGTTATATGTCCACACTCTGGGCTGCTCTTCCCATCTCCACCCTCTTCCTCTTCCAATGTATTCCTCTCACTACCAAATTAATCTCTGCCAAGTAACAGCAGCATCATACTAGTTCCTTGCATAAAACCCTTCACTGGTTTGGGGCGCCTGGGTGGCTCAGTCAGTTGAGCAACCAAGTTTGGCTCAGGTCATGATCTCATGGCCCCATGTCGGGCTCTGTGCTGACAGCTCAGAGCCTGGAGTCTGCTTCAGATTCTGTGTCTCCTCCCTCTCTCTCTCTGCCCCTCTCCCACTCACTCGCTCTCTCTCTCAAAAATAAATAAAACATTTAAAAAATTTAAAAAACAAACCCTTCACTGGTTCAATTAAACCTTGAAAACAAAATCCAAGAACCTTATCTTGGTAACTCAAGACCTCTTACGGAGACACCTGAACCCACCTTCCCTGTGATTCCCCTGCTGCTTTACATGACACCTCCATTCACATGTCATGCAGCCATTCTGGTCTTCCCAATGTAGAATGTGTCCTCTCATTTAATACCAAGTGAGACTCCCCATCCCTGACCTCCCATCAGCTTTAAATCCTTGTCTTCTCTCCACATGTCTAATTCAAGTGCTATTTTCATAGCACAACTCAAATCCTCACAAACACAACTTCCTCTGACCCATCAGACAGAAACTGGCGTGCAGCGACTCAACAGCATTTTTCCTCTTCTTCCTTTGAACGGAAACCTAATTTTTTATAATGGCACTATATCCAGTGTAAAAAAGAAAAAAAGAAAACTTTCCCAATCTTGTAGTGATTTTGCTCTGGTCTATAAGAGGTAAGTGCATGTTTCTAGATAGGTCACCAGGCAATAATTTTTAAAACAAGACAGACATGTTTGCTTTTCCCTAGTGTTCTTTTCTCAAACAACTGTGCCAAGCCAGTTTGTACTTGAGTATTTGTGAACATTCTTAATCATTTTCTTAAGATACACCCATGAAAGGGAAATACTTCTTGAAGCATATTGAAATTCAAATTAATTACCTTTCAAAAAAGTACCAATTTATACCTCCTCTTACAGTGTATGATAATGTCAATTTTATACAAATTTGCAAATGTTGGCTATTTTTTTTGTCTTTTCCAACTCTTACCCTTCTTGAAAGGTTTTGACTCTAACCAAATTCATATTGTAGAAGCATCTTCAAACGTTAAAAAATATAATTTTGCAACATAATACTCCTAATTACCAATCATAAAGTCCATCCCAAATACATAATTTGTCTTTACAAATAAATCACAAAAATCCATTTAATTCCCTCATTTACCAGTAAATACTAAGCGACTACTATATTATTCTTGCTTTAATTGTTGTGAAAATACTTGTATTTTCCTTTGGTTTGGGAAAAATATTTTTGCTGTGTAGAATTATCCCACTCCATTGTTGTCCCATTGTCTTCTGGCTTCTCTGTTTCTGTTGAAAAGTCAGCTAAACATCTTACTGTTGCTTCCCTGAAGATAATGTTTATTTTCTGGCTGCTTTTATCTTTTTTCTTTTAATCTCTATTTCTCAGCTGTTTGACTATAATGTGTGGTTTTATCTGCATTAACTTAACTTGATATTCAGTGAGCTTAAAAAATCTGTGGTTTGATTTTTTAATTGGTTTTGGAAAAGCCATGACCATTATTTCTTCCAATTTTACTTCTGCACAACTTTCCCTCTTTTCTGCTAGAATTCCTACTACACATATGTCTACACATAGAATTCCTACTACACAAGGTCTCTGATAGCATCCTATATATCCCTTATGCTTTGTTCTCTTGTTGTGGTTAGAGTCCTTTTTACACTGTGCACATCAATTTACATGTTTCTATTATCCTATCTTCCAGTTTACTGATCTTTGCTTCTGCTAAGTCTAGTCCATTGTTATACCCATCCAATGTGTTCTTAATTTTGGATATTATGTTCTTAGTTCTACAGTGTATATTTAGTTCTTTTTTTAAGGATTTTAACATATTTGTAATAGTATTTTTAAGATTTTTCTACCAATTCTAAAATCTGGGTCATTCGTGGGTCTGCTTCTACTTGCAAATTACTCTTTTGAGTATGTGTCATATTTTCCTGCTTCACATTTTCTTATGGTTGTTATTGTATTCCAAAAAATATGTATATACTAAAACTCTAAGTCCTAAAGGTGATGTTCTTTTTCCCTCCAAAAAATTACATTTTCTTTCTTTTTAGGAGTTGATCAGTTTATGCCAATCAGAATTTCAGCAGAATCGTAAACAGACTGCAGTTTTCATTAATTTTAGTTTACTTTTGGTTTAAGAAAATGGTACCTATTTTGAAATTATTTCATGCCCTTCCCTCAAGTAACACTTTGACTTCTAAGCACTGTGAGAGCATAGGGTATTTCTCTCTGTTTTCCTAGCTCAGCCCCCCATTCTCTGATTCCCAATACTCAGCAAAACTCCTCTAGGCGAAAACAGACATATGGTAAAAACTGGCCGTGTGTTTGAGACTTCTCAAGACTTCAATCTGTCATTTCCATTTTGCACAGCTGTTAAAAGCTGTGCTGGTTTCTCTTCTTTCTCAAAGAATGTATCTACTTTGGCAAGGTAAATTTTATGTTCATACTCAGATATGGCTACTTCAATTTGTTCCTGTGGAAATGGGAACACTGTGGGATAGTACCAAGTTCTGCTCACCTAGAAAGAGCTTTTTTCTCCCTGGGATTTAGTATTTTTGGCTAGTTTGCATGCAAAGCCCTCCGAATTATCCAATTTTGTCTAGTTGTTTCATGGGATCAATGGTCCATCAGCAACTTTACATTCTAACTAGAAATGGAACTGATTTCTGCCTTAATTTGGGAGATTTCAGAAAGCATAGTTCACAAATGCCAGATAGTTCTGGAGTAGATGCTAAGCTTTGGACATGACATGTTCCCGTCTACTAACATTGGAAAAAACACACTCGAGACTGATAAATATGGTTGTGCTATCTCTGCCAACATGTCCTTTTAAACCTTGTGCCATGTCACTACAATGGCAGAAAATAAATTGGCCTAGTGTAATAGGTTCTAACAAAGGCTGAGTTTTGTTATAAATCAAAGGTAGGTGCAGCACAGATCATCGTGACATGTTGTAATGGCCTGATATGTCCTCATTTAAGTCTGCATGAACTTGGCTGGGGCAAGGATATTATTAATAATCATTATTCTGAATGGAATCAATTCTTTTTTCCCTAAATATTACATTTGAATAATGAAACTTGAAAGTTTTTTTTACTAATATTTTATAAAACTCCATGTAAAATAATTCCTATGTTTGCTCCACTAATTCAACTTGTACTTTTCCATTAGTATGGCATTTCCAAAGGATGTGCCACAGGATATCTATTTCCATTGATAATTCACAGGAAAACGTTCCTTAGATAAATGAGTCTAAGAAATACTACATACTGAATCCCCTTTTTAATATTCTCAATGAACATTAGTATATTAGGAGATCTGAAAAGTTTTGCAATAAACCTTTTTACTTTAACTTAACATTTTTATGCTTTAAAGTAACATTTATTAAAATACTTTGAACCTAGTATTCTATGGAATATCCTTTGGAAAGTATTTTTCTAGGGACACCTGGGTGGCTCAATCAGTTAAGTTTCTGACTCTTGATTTCAGCTCAGGTCACGATTTCACAGTTCATGAGTTTGAGCCCCACATCAGGCTGATGGCTTAGGATTCTCTATCTCCCTCTCTCTCTCTCTGCACCTCTTCCACTTGCTCTCCATCTCTCTCTTGCAAAAATAAATATTTAAAAAAAATTTTAAAGCAGAAAAATTTTTTCCTAAAAATGTAATGAAGTGGGGTGCCTGGGTGGCTCAGTTGGTTTAGTGTCTGACTTCAGCTCAGGTCATGATCTCACAGCTTGTAGGTAGGAGCCCTGTGTCAGGCTCTATGATGACAGTTCAGAGCCTGGAGCCTGCTTCAAATTCTGATTCCATCTCTCTTTGACCCTCCCCTGCACACGTACTCTGTGTGTGTGTGTGTGTGTGTGTGTGTGTGAAATATAAATATTTTTTGAAATTTCAAAAATAATACAATAAAATAAATAAAAATGTAAGGAAGTTAACAAAGATAAGTCTACAAATTCTTCAACTTGATTGAGGGATAGACAGCTAATTGTTATATAATACAGCTTGGACATCTCTGTGTCTTATGAAGAAATTTGAGATGTAACTCCACAGAATTTGGACTATAAGTGCATTCTTTATAAGACTTCCCAAGCATTTTAAAAATTGATTTTGAATGGCAATGTAGTCCTCTTGTAAAGAGGCATATCAGTCTGCATGTCCTTTTATACATCTGAAATATCTGTAGATATTAAATGGCTATTTTCCTTGGCAAGACCTCTATGTCTGACAATATAATCTTACATAGAAGCTACTGCTTTAATTTGTGTGAAATTCGATGGACAAGTCTTGCTAGAGTTTATTTTTAGCTATTATAAATGTCAAATTTTATCAGTCAAGAGAATCACTGGAGTGTTTCATTGTAGATTCCATACACAAGGATGATCCAATTCCCTGAAGTCATCCAGGAAATTTCTAATTTTTAGAAACCCAATACAACAATGATCACACCTGATGGTTGTTGATTCTGGTTGTGAAACTTGAATCTCTGAGCACTACTGGATGGTGTTGATGATTTTTCTGCCTGGATGTCTTCCCTTGAACATTCCTCTTGGTTAAATCCTACTCCTCCTTGAGGTTTTGATTCAAGTGTTTCTTTTGCAGGGATAATTTGCATGACTCCTCTCCCCAAAGCAATTCCAAATACAAAACTAAACTTGTTCTATCTTTTTCACAGCAACCTATATTTTTAATAATTATATATTTACTTATGTTTATAAATATCTAATATCTGTCTCTCCCACTAGAGCCTACAAGGGAGCATTATGAGGGCAGAGATTTTGTCTGTTTTTTATTTATTTTCACCAGAGTGTAATCAATACTAAGAACAGTTTTGACACATAGTAGTTACTTGATAAATGTGTTAAACGAAAGAATGATATGTGCATTCAAGGATTCTTTCATGTCATCACATATTTCAGTCCTGAGCAGAAACATGTTTGAACTGACAGACCTTCCCTAGAGTATTGTCCAGTTCGTACAATCATCCTTTGCTTCCAGAAAAAATGAAAACTATTGATTGACTGATCAATTGTGAATCCCAACAAGCAAGGTTGTTGCCATAAACATTTCCACAAAGTAGTAGTTTTAAGTACAAAGAGTGACTGTAATGTTAATGTGGTCACATTCAATTACACACTTAAAATATTTGAGAAACATTTGGACATCTCTTATCCAATTTTCTTTCAACAGGATCCTTTCTGTGTCATTGAAAAGCATGTTGGTTAACAAGGTAATGGTCATGGTGATATAGATACAATTTGTATTACCTTCTGTGTCCATAATTAGATCGATTGTCATGGGGTAGTCTTTGTACATTTAGATAAAACCATGAGAGCCTTTTCCCATAGGAAAGAATTGCGCAGATTTTCAATCAGGCTCATGTTTCCATTTGGCTTCTAAGAATTTGTAAATATGCTGGTGGCTGTTCAGTGTATCATGGCTTCAGTGATAGCAGGTACTAAAACTTGCCTTGAGTGGCATAAAAAAAATAACACCAGTGAATCAAAAGAAATGCAACACTGCTAATTTGTTCTAGAAAGGTAATGGGGAAAAGAAGAAGAGAAGAGAAGAGAAGAGAAAGAAGAGAAGAGAAGAGAAGAGAAAAGTAATGGCTGGAGAAACACTTTCTCTAATGTTTTTCCTCCTACTTCTTCCAGACATCCAAGGTTGGGAGTAGTTTTTTATTGGAGGTATTCAGGACAAAGCCACATCACATATGCCACTGAGGAAATGCCAAAAGTGGTGTTAGGATGTTGGAAGAAAGCTTCTCTATCTGTTCTTCCTTCCTCCTTCTCTTAATGGAACATATTGGATGGAAATGCTCAGTGCTGGAAAAATTCAGCCCAAAGATAAGGGATTTGTTCGTATTTGACAAAAAGGACTGTAATGAGAGGGGAAAAAAAGTGTTACATTTGTCATTGCCGGCAGAAAGAAGATGGTGCTAAGTAGTGGTGGAAGAAGATTCTGAGCTTTCTCTCTTCTTCTTTTTTTCTTCTTCCTGTGATCTGCACCTCATAAACACAGTTCATATAGGGGAAACTATTGAATGCTCTATAAACATCGAAATTACCTTTAGGATAAAAATATCCTCACCAATTATTGTCATTATTATTGCTACTACTACTATTATTATTATTAATTTTGTAGTGCACTATTTGTAAAGCTAAGATAAAATGCAAGACAAACTTTTTTTCTTTTGGCTTGGTTTCACCAGGCTTGAAGTGACATAACTTGATTCATCTGAGGTGAATTTAAAGGGCTAGACCTCTATAATGAATAATTAGTTAATCATACAAGTTTTACAGCTAGAAGTTAGCTAATCAAATGTCTTCATTTTACAGATGAGGATTAAGAGAGAGCCAAGGCTCTCCTCTGAGAAGACCAAGGAAAGTTCTTGGCCGCTTTAACAGACAACTCAAATGACCTCTCCTTACCTTCTGCATTAGATGCAAGCCTGGATAGAAATTTCATAAAGCCAAAAGTGTTTCTGAAGTGACTAATTGCACATTGGCATGCTTATTTCAGAAGCTGCAGCTCCTACTTCCTGAGTTGGCATTTTCTATAGATTATTGTATCTGATATTTGCATTTGAATGATGTTGCATCATCAAACGTGGATAGTGTTCAAAATGCATTTAGAGCATCCTTATAAATAACATACAGATGTTATTTATACTACTTACTTTGTAGTCCCTTCAAATACTAAGATGATTCTCATTTGTATCTTTATTTTGGCTATTTTCTTTGGATGGTTTTCTTTAAAAACACAGAAAGTGAAATAGTAAAAAGAATATTCAGTAGAAATGATGGAAATTCATCAATATTTATCTAACATACATATTCTGTAAAACACTTTAGTACATGCTTTTACATGCACTAAATTACCTTGTTTAGTTCTTTCAACAATTCTGTGAAGTAGGTAATATCCATTTTATAGACAAAAGAAACTAAGAGTAAGTGATGAATAATGAATGAAACTATATGATAAGGTAATGTGCAGTGACCACATTGTCAGTAAAATGCAAAACAAACTTTTTCAGATCTGTCTGATTTCAGTGCTCATCTTTGAACTCTAGACTATACTGAGTAAAAATAATGTGAAAATAGGACATGTAAAAAAAGACACAAAAAGCTGCATCCTGAGTAGGGTCTGCAGGAGGGTAAACATGGAACTTAAAACAAAAGAACAAAAGTTCTCCATCCAGTTGGAAAATTAATTGTTTTTTACTCTGTGTGTGTGTGTGTGTGTGTGTGTGTGTGTCTAGACTTTGAGAGTTAATGTCAACATCTAAGAACCAGCTCACTAATTAAACCTATTAACTACTGATGAGCCCAATTACAGTTCTAGGAGAGGAGCTGATCCTTTAGTAATCAGTCCTCAAATAAAATCTGTTTCCTTAGTGGTTGAATATAACATAACCTTGTAGGATCTACAATGGGCTATTTTCCTCTACCCAAGAAAAATACAATGCATTGAATGCATTGATTCCTAGTTACTTAGAATCATAGACATATAATTAAAGTCTAGTGAGCATGTTTAGTTAGGATTACACTGGTTAACTATACTATTAGAATTATGCTTATTGTGCTATATTTAGTTTTCTTAAGACGAAGACCTTTTCTTTTTATTATTTTTTCTTTTTCTTTTTTTTAATATTTATTTATTTTTGAGAGACAGAGAGAGACAGACAGACAGAAAACCAGATGGGGAGAGGCAGAGAGAGGGAGACACATAATCCAAAGCAGGCCCCAGGTTCTGAGCTGTCAGCATAGCCAATGTGGGGCTTGAACTCAGAAACTGTGAGATCATGACCTGAGCCGAAGTTGGACACTTAACCAACTGAGCCACCCAGGCACCCCATATTGTACTATATTCAGAAAGAACATAAAATCTTCTGCTTCTGGCTAAATGAAGTAAAAGGAACTAGGTTTATCTTCCTATCTGAAACAATTAAAAATTTGGACCCATATATGAGACAATAGTTTTCAGACACTGGCATCAGGCAATACAGGACAATAATCGATGAGAGAAGGGAAATAAATAAGATATCTCAATTTATTGCCTGGATAGAGTTTCCAGGCTCTGATGCAGGAGGGGAAAGTGTAGCCTGGCAGTCTGGCAGAGCTAAGACAGAGTTAGGGATCCAGAGCGGCTAAGCCAGTGAGTAGTCATAGAACCAAATATCACAGACAGGTGCATAGAAGCCAGGTTCCGGAGATGTGCACAGTATCCCCTCAGATCTTCTGCCTAGAATTGCTCAGTGCATGTGTGCAAGGAAACTACCAAAGGGGAAGAAAGAAACACCTGAAAGGAGAAGAAGGAAAAGTCTTTGGAACTTATTCAGGACCAGGAATAATTTGTGTTCTCACTAAAAAAAAAAAAAAAAAAGGAATAGCTGTGAATTCATGGAGCATTAAGTAAAACACTCAGAAGGGTATTATCTCAGTGGTGGGGCAGAGTTAGCCTTAGACTATAGGCTGCTCAGGTTCCACCTTACAAACATTATAAGCAAGACTCAAAGAATCAACTACTTTCAAATTACATTCAAAGAAAAGCTCACAAATATTTATATAAAAAATCCAGCACAATGTAAAATCCACAATGTCTGGCATCCAATAAAAAATTACTATGCACACAAAAAGCAGAACAAAATGAACCATAATGAGGAGAAATATCAAAAGAAACAGATTCTATTACATAAATGATAAAATTAGTTGGGAACATTAAAACAGTTCTATGAGTTCAAGAAAGTAGTGGAATCGTGGAATAGGTGAAGTAGGGACATGGAAAATGTTTAAAAGACCTGAATAAAACTTCTAGAAATGAAAAATACAATATCTAGTATAAAATAAATACTGATGATAGAATTAATAGCAGACACTACGCTGCAGAAGAAAAGATTAATGGGTAAGAAGACATGGCAATAAAACTCTTGAAATGATAGAAAAAAGATTAAAAAAATAAACAGAGCTTCAATGAGCTCTGTTACAATTTCTAGCAGCCTAATATATGTGTTATTCTGACTGAGTTTTCATTGAATTAAGTTTTCCACTGCTGAGAAGAATGTTGACGCTGGATATAAATTAAGTTATACAAAAATAAATAATATGTTACCCCTTGGGGGAAAAATTATAGGCAGTTATCGAGGGCTGATATGCTATTCCTAAGTGACAAGAACTCTGGCTCTTTTTATCTTGTATCTCTACCATATTTAGCTCCTGTCCCCAAGGTCTCCTCAAGGTCCCAGATGCTTGAGGGAACTTCAGCAATTATATCCACATTCTGGCAATTACGAAAGAGGGAACTTCCTGGAAATGGCACAAACTTCTGTTTGTATCCAACTGGTAAGAATCTAACCAACTGTCTTTATCTAGCTACAAGGAATGCTGGGAAACACAATATATATTTTGGTTGGATATATAAAATCTACTACTATGGTTGAAACGGACAATAGACATTGGAGGAACAGTTCACTCTGTCTCCCACACAGTGGAATGGAAGTTTTCCTGGAAAGAAAAATATCAGACAAAATTTAGCATATATCAGCTTTGAGATGGGGAATGGATAATAAAACTAAGAGGGGGCCTTCAGTAGAGAAATATATGGGAATAAAAGCATGGTGATGGGATTAGACTCTTCACAAAAGCAAGCCATGCTACTTTTACTGTAAATATCAGGAATACTTTATTAGATATTTATACAGATTCTAAAAGAGACTGCACAGGTCAAGAGAAGATGCAAATATTTCTTCCCACATGGAATTGATAGTTTGGTTTTATTGTAATAGTTAAGGTAATGCTAGCTGCTATGATAAAATAAAAAAATGTATAATAGTAAAAGAAATGAGCTAATAAATCATGAAAAGACATGAAGGAAACTTAAATGCATATTACTAAGTAGAAAGAGCCAATCTGAAAAGGCTACATGATGTATGAATCCAACTATATGGTATTCTGGAAAAGGCAAAAACTATGGAGACAGTAAGATCACTGATTGCCAGGGGTTGGGGATGGGAAGAAGATGAACAGGTGGGACAGAGAACTTTCTTATGGCAGTAAAAATATTTGTGTGATTCCATAGTTATAGGTACATTTCATTATACATGTGTACGAACCCATACAGAATGAACAATACCAAGAATGAACACTAGTGCAAACTAGACTTCGAGTGATTATTCTGTCAGTGTACATCAGTGTACATTCATCAGTGTAACAAACGCACCACTCTGATGGGAGATGTTGACAGTCGGGGATGTTGGGCATGCCTAGGGGCAGGGAGCATGTGGGAAAGCTTTGTGCTTTCCAACAGTTTTACGTTGACAGTAGTCTTAAAGAGTTTATAATGACTCAAACAGAATGGCCGTTTATTTCTCACTCACATAAGTGTAAACTGTAGCTTTAAACACAAGGCCAGCTCATTTCCATGCAGTGTTTCAGAGATCTGGTCTCCTTTAATCTTGCAGCTCCACCTTCTTCAATAGTTGGCTTCCAAAGTCCCCATTCTCGTGTACATTAAGATGGTTGAAGGTCAGATAGGATGAAAGAACACACGGAGGAGGGTTTTGTGGACCTGGCCCGGAAGTGTGCATATCACTTCCATTCACATTCCATTGACTAAAACCACAATGATGGATGGGAAATGAGGGTTAGCTGTGTGCACTGGAATAAGATAAAATGAATTTGATTAACAATAATCAGTCTTTGACAGAGTCCACCCTTTTTGTCTCAAATACCTATTTTGCTCTTCTTTTCATACTTGAAAGAAAACCACCTTCTCTCCAAATGATGCAACCCAAAGTGCCATTCATTGACTATTTTAAGCTCAAAGCCCGAGATCCATGGTTTGTGCACAGTCCTTTCCTTCAGATTTGAATGTGACCTTGTGTTTTCATGATTTATGAACTAACTGGATAAATATGTCTCATACACATGTGCCCAATATACAACAAAGTATTAGGACCAGGGTGGGTGACCTCCAGAAAATTTCCCATTCTGCAAAGGGAAGAATAGAAGAGACACAGCCATCACTGCTCAGTGGCTGGACAGGTCTTGCTGGACAGGACCGGGGAAAGCCTCCTACTCTGCGTGGTACAGGACACTCTGATTAGATCCTGATTCTACTTCTTGCCAGGCATTTTCTCTTTGGTCTCTGCCTTCCCCACTCTGGAATGTTCTTCTTCATCCTCTATACCCCCATCTGAATTGGCCATAGGGAGTATGTCTTTCTGGGGACATGCCAGCATTCAACCTGATTTGTGTTGGTAAAATTTGAAATCTGTCATCTCAGCCCAGGACTGCCTATTTTCTGACATTTTTTGTTTCATTTTATGAGCAAAAGTGTTATCCACTTTTATTAATTTTAAGCTGTTATTTAAGACTTTTAAGTTATAAGCAGTCAAACTAAATACTGACTGAGTTAATAGTGTTTTCTGTTAAGAGTGAGTTTTGGTTCATTACAATAGATGTTCTGGGGCGCCTGGGTGGCTCAGTGGGTTAAATGTCCAGCTCCTGATTTTGGCTCAGGTCGTGATCTCACGGTCATGAGACTGAGTCCTGCATCGGGCTCTGCACTGACAGCATGGAGCCTGTCTGGATTCTCTGTCTTCCCCTCTCTCTGCCTCTTACCAGCTCATGATCTCTCTCTAAAAATAAATAAATTAATAAACAAGCATTAAAAAATAGATTTTCTAACTTTTGATATTGTCTTGTGGTTGTTACTATCTTTCTGATATAACTTGTTCCATTTTTAAATTGATTTTTTAAAATTTTTTAATGTTTAGTTTTGAGAGAGAGAGAGAGAGAGAGAAAGTGTGTGTGTGTGTGTGTGTGTTTGTTTCAGTGGGGGAGGGGCAGAGAGAGAGGGAGACACAAAATCCAAAGCAGGCTCCGGGTTCTGAGCCGTCAGCAGAGCACTTGACTCAGGGCTCAAACTCAAGAACCACAAGATCATGACCTGAGCCAAAGCCAGACACTCAACTGACTGAGCCACCCAGGCATCCCTCCATTTTTAAATTCTTAATGGGTAGGTATGACTTTTAAAAATAGCATATGACTGGATTTTTAAAAATCCATTATGCTGATCTGTCTTTTTATTGATAAATTTAGATGTTCACATTTATTTCAGTAACTATGGCATTTGGAATTTTTTAACATCATACCCAGTGTATTCTATTTACTCTGATTTTTCTGTGTATTGACCCTCTCTTTTTCTATCTCCCATTGCTAATCTGCATAGGGCTAGTTGATCAAGGTAAAATCTGTGTCTGTCACTTTAATCAAAGGCCCTAGCCCATGTCCCTAGAGTGCAAAGTGAAATGTCTTCTTCCTCTTGTACCTGAGACATCCATGAACAATTCTCCTTATGGGGCACCTGGGTGGCTCAGTCAGTTCAGCGACCTCCTTCAGCTCAGGTCAAGATCTCACGGTTTGTGAGTTCAAGCCGCACATTTGGCTCACTGCTGTCAGCGCAGAGCCTCCTTCAGATCCTGTCTCCCTCTCTCTCAGCCCCTCCACGTTTCAGCTCTCTCAAAAATAAAAAAAATTTTAAAAACATTTAAAAAAATTCTCCTTTGCATAGGTCCCTCCTCACATCTTGCTGGTCCACCTTCTACTCCATCTCTTGCTGCTGTAGCCAGATGCACACGTGCAATGTTGGCAGCCTCTTACCTTGTCTGCACAAGCACGGCCCTCATTCCCTGCCCCAGTGCACTACCATGCACCCACATGCACAAGCTGGGAGGAAGTGTGCACGGGGCAGCATTTAGCCAATAGGGGATGCAAGCACATTATCAATGCTTACTTTCGTCCCTCAAGGGAAACTTCTGGGCACATTCCGCATGGCTCTCCATAAGGGTCCAGGGGAGGTGAGCTCCCGTTGTCCACAGCAAGAAAGCATCTCCTTTCTTTCCTTCCCTTAGTCTCCTAAATCTCTTGTTTCTGTTTCATGGAATCACTTCTCAAAAAGCAAAAAAAGACAAACAAAACAAAACAAAACAACAACAATGAAAAAACCACCTGCTCATAAGTCTTGGTTTGAGGCTTTTTTCTGTTTCCATGGGGATCTCAAACTAAGACATTTCTTTTTTGAAATAATCTTTAAACCTTTATCTTCCTTGCTGACTTCGTCTGGGCATACCACATTTTAATAGGAGAGTTCTGTAACTCTCAAAATCAAATATATGCTCGAGACTTTCATCTCACCAGGAACACACAAAAGCGGGGGACTATTGTTTCGGGTAGTTTGGACAAAATTCTTCTCCTTTGTCATCCATTAAAGTTTACCTTGGTTAACATTCCCAAATATTTTTCACATGTTCAGCTTCAAATTAAAATCTAATTTACCCTTCACCTCTTTGATTGCTTTTTATGAAATAAACCTTTTATTTTAGAATAGTATAGGCTTACAGAAAAAATTGCAATGACAGTAAAAAGAGTTCTTATGTTAGTATAGTATGCTTGTCACAACTAATGAATTAATATTGGTACTCTGTTATTAACTAAAGTCTGTGCTTTATTCAAACTTCCTTCATTTTTCCCAAATGACCTTTTTCTGTTGCAGGATCCAATCCAAGATACTACAACTAATACTACTATCAATCACAATTAATTATCATGTCTCCTTAGACTCCTCTTGGCTATGACAGTTTCTCAGATCACCCTTGTTTGTGATGCGTTTCAGAGTGTTGAAGAGTTCTGATTAGGTGTTTTATAGAATGCCCCTCCATAAGGATTTGCCTGATGTTCTTGTGATTAGACTGGGGGTATATGTTTGGGGGACAAAGACCATAGAGATAAACTGTTATCCTCATCACATCTATCAAAAGTACATACATACTGGGCACCTGGGTGGCTCAGTTGGTTAAACCTCTGACTCTTGGTATCTGCTCAGGTAATGATCTTGTGGTGGTGAGATCGAGCTCCACGTCGGACTCTGTGGTGGGCTTAGAGTCTGCTTGGGATTCTCTCTCTCCCTCTGTCCCTCCCCTACTCTCTCTCTCTCAAAATAAATAAATGAATGAAGAAAGGAATGAATAAATAAACAAACAAACCAACACATAAGAGTACATACTATCAACATGACTTATCACTATTGAAGTTAACTTGGTTATCTGGCTGATCAGATTTCTCCTACACAAATTTACCTTTTGTTTCTTCCTTTCCATACTATACCCTTGAATGAAGGCACTGTGCACAGCCTATACTTAAGGAGTAAAGAGTTATGCTCTGTCATGAGGGTAGAGTATCCACATATTTGGAATTCTTCTATACAGGAGATTTCTCTTCTCTCAGAGTTATTAATTTATTCAATCATTTATTTATATTAATAGGGACTTGTGGATATTTATTCTATAAATATTTTATGTTTGTACTATTTTATATTTGGGTTATAATCCAATATTATTTATTTATCATATTGTTCATATTGTCCTAGCTTTGCTGTTGTGAGCTTTTTCAGTTAGCTCCAGGGTCCCTTTGACATATCCCCATCATTGCAGGCTTTTTTAAAAACATTGTTTAATTTTCTTATACTATAACCAACTGCTTTTTAATATCAAATGTATGGTTTTGCTTTCATTCCCATTAACTTATGTTCTCTTGGCATTCATCCACAACTCTAATATGTTAAAATAATATTCCTTTTTCTTCTTTCAATTTCTACTTTAATTATCTCTCCACATTTTGGTTCATCACGAAACTTGTTATCTTCTCTATGTTCACTCAAATACTCTACAGAAGACAAGATTAAGCCAGAGTCTTGTAGCCTCCTACTAAAGATCTCTCTCTCTCTCTCTCCTTCTCCCTCTCCCTCCATCTCTGTGCATGTGTACACACACACACACACACACACACACACACATCTTCCTCCTCCCACCCTCAGCCTAACTCCTAAGCCTTAATTAGAACTCTTTTGATGCCTTGTTCATTCAGATGAAAATGGACTTTATAATATTATCTTCCAGCTCACATTTCATCCTCTTATCCCTAAGAACAAATAAAAGAACAGGAAGTCTAACAGGAGAGTTTCATGTGAAGAATAATAATTATGAGGTGGTTCACTGTTCAGAAGTGAAAGGAGAATGGAGTTCAACAGGAGGAGAGGCTGTGGAATTTTATCTTTCCTAGGAAGGAAACAGTTATCAAGTTTGGAGGACAAAAAGTGAGGAATGAAAGATGAATTAGTGTTACCTCTAATTCTCCACAGACACTGCATAACACTGAACCAGAAGAGAAATGACACATAAACATTTCAAGGTCACATTAGTTTCCATGAAGGTAAGAAAGAGAGAAGACAAGAGTCACGCTGGGAAGTGGCACATAACAAGAAAACCAATCACAGCAGAGACAAGACTGTACTGCAAGCCCTTAGCATCAAAGAAACCTCCAGTGACTTCGGTCTCAGCTTCCACTTGCTGCCTGCTTTCTGATGCTTCTCAACCAATCATTTCATGAAGAGAAAACAGCACTTCTGAAAAGAAAACTCATACTCCTGGCCCAGACAGTCCAGTGAAAACACTATCAAGAGAAAGATTCCAGGGATTTCTGAGATTTTAGAAATGCTTCTCACAGTGAAGCCAGCAAATTGAGATTATGACGTGAGGCTTCCCCACAATAATTTCACAGAATTCGTGTTCAAGCCTGATCCCTCATTAAGGGCATTCATTCGACATGCTCAGGGGATAATAGCTACCATCCATGGAACACCTACTATGTACAAGCTCTTACATTTTCCTCAGTTTTCATAATAATTCTACCTCCATTTCCAGATTTAGAACTGAGTGTCAGAAACTTGAGTAGCCTATGCAGGAGGTTAAGTGAACAGCATTCAGTTCCTTCTGGAAGGAAAGTCCCTGTTTGGATCCACTGCATTGCATGGCTTTGCCACAACCCAGCAACTCTCTGCTGCCCTCAAAGATACTGAACAACTGTTCATATAGGATGGGAGGTTTTATGTCAGAAACTGAGTTATTTATCTCTCTGAATTCAGGCGACTGTACTAATAAGATTTTGAGCCTTACAACTCAGTGTTTGGCTTCAGCTACAGTCGGTTTTGACAAAATGGCTTTTTCCTCTTAGAGGAACGTGAGCTTGACTCTATCATCCTTGCTTATGCAGTTCAGAACTTTTGAAGTTCACTGCTGTATAAATAGGTTATTGAGAATTGTAATCTTTTACCTGACTCCTCAAAAGAATATTTAGAGCTGGGATTTTGATCAAAAGAAATGACTTAAGAGGAGACTGATACCAACTCATAGAAGTGGAGTCTTAAAATTAACTTTTTTGCCTCCAACAGCAAGGAACATTTATTTAATCTTGCAGTAGGCCAGAAAACCTCAAGTTCATTCTCAGGGCTGCATTATTCTTCCTGTTTGCCCCTGCCTCCTTCATACGCTATACTTACAGCCTCAAAGGTCTAGGTGATATTTCAATCTTTCATTGATAACCAGCTAATGTATAGTTATTGAAAAAAGTTAACAGCCAGCATATCACATCAGATTTTATTCCCTCTAGATTGGCTCAGGGGAGATTGTGTCTATTCCTCTCCCCTGCACCTGCCAGAGAATATTCACTGACCAGTAAAACTTTGAGGTCCTGGCTGATTAACATTCTGGAAGAAAACTTGAGAAGGCTGCTGTTCCTGAAAATGTTCATTAGCACATTCTTCTTAGAAGATAGCATTCTTCAGTCTGTAGTCTGATTCTTCTCCAGTCTCAGCAGTCTCCTGGCATGGGGCCACTGTAAACTGGAACGTCTTTTGTTTTTTCAACCTCAGTTAAAGTTGATAGGTTTAATTGTTATTGCTTCACTAAGTGCACGGCCATATTTATTGCCATTTGATGCGAGCTGTGCGTCTTGCCACTCAGGAAAATTCTTTTCCTCTGGGCTAGACTGTTAGCTTAGTGGTCTTCAATCCTAAGGGGTGACATCACAACTCACCTTGAAGAGCAAGAATATGAAAGTTTGCAAAGGAGACACTAAGGAATCTTGGAAATCCCATGGTACAAACTAAACTGGCTTCTCAAAGTGTGAGAACAGGTGGCATCAGTCTCTGGAACCATTCCAGTTACATGTATGTCCCAGAGTGTAGATATCACTTAGAAATATCATAAGAGAGGGGCGCCTGGGTGGCTCAGTCATTAAATGCCCAACTTTTGGTTTTGGCTCAGGCCATGATATCACAGTTCTTGTATTCAAGCCCCACACGGGACTCTGAGCTGACAGTGCAGAGACTGCTTGGAATTCTCTCTCTCCCCTTCTCTCTCTGCCCCTCCTCCTCTCTCTCTCTTTCTCTCTCTCTCTCCCCCTCTCTCTCTCTCTCTCTTTGTCTCAGAATAAATAAATAAACTTAAAAAAAAAGAAATATAGTAAGAGAAAAAAAGATGTAGTCATTGAAGCCCCTAGGCCAAATGATGCTTGATTTGTGACATCGACCACTTGGGAATTCCTTCCATAGTCCCTAGGAAGATACAATCACTTCTCTTTGCATGTGGGGGTTTGAGTCTTTATATGAAGCTTTATAAAGGCAGCAACAGAGGAGGTCCCCTTGTGTCTTACCCACCTCCATTTTCTGGAGAAAAGCCAACTGAAGGCAGAGCTACCAACACCGGTAATTACCAACACCTTTTCTGGATCAGCGTGGACAGTGTAGGCTTCCATCCTGCCCCTGTCATCATTGTATTGCAAGGCAGAGCCCAGCTACTGGCAGTTTCGTGTCATGTCCTGGCAATCAGATTGAGTGATGCATTGTTTGATCTCCAAGAATCAAACCAACTTCTAGAATCAGACAATCCCAGTCTTGGTTTATTTCTCTTCTTTTATCTTTTGTGATTCATAGTAGTCCCCTTTTAAACTTTGTTCCATTGTCCATAACTCTAGGAAGCAAATCTCTCCTCTTTGTTAAGGCCTCTTTCCAAACTATCATCTGTTAATCATTGCCCCAAATTATACTCTGTGATAACTAGCTATTGGGAAGAAATTTAGGATTTTTGCAGCCAGTTAGAAAAGAATTGGGATTCTTGTCCCATGGTGAGGGGCATGGCTAGACACGGGGCAGTGTGGGGTTCTAAAGTCAGGGGCCCAGGGTAGGGGCTTCTTGCCCAAATTGTAGAAAGGGTGGTTGTGTCTCATCCATGGCTTAGCGAAAACACTAGCCTGCTGCTGAATTCCTCATTAACTGTGAGGGTAATTACTATGAACATATATATCTCTGTCTGTTTTGGTGAGCTTACAAGTAGGAAGGAAGGTGTGAGTTCTGTTAATCTGTAGGTCTGGGCTTCTGCAATTGCACTGGGTATGAAATCATATGTTTGGTAAGGGCTATGTGGAAGTCTGACCCCCGGTGGCTATTATCAGCTGATGCATGTCTTCAGAAAGTAGATGTGGCAAGGGTACAAAGCAAACAACAGAACAGCATCTTGAAGCTGTACAGCCATATATGTCATTGCTTGGTTTTCTGGAACACTTTTCATTAGGAAAAACAGACATTTCACAGATAGAAGAAAGTGTCAATAAACACATTGAGTCCGTTTCCAGAAACATACAAATCGAGTGTTCATACAAAGAAATCCACTTGTTTAGGAATAATTTCCAGGGTTATAGCTACAACTTATCTACAAGTTGTCACTTGGCTTTGTTATCTCCCAAAAACACGACTGGTCAAATTTTTCAGATAATTTTTCAAACGGTAGCCTCATTTTCGCATTATCTCCATTTTTTTTATGTTTCATTTATTTCTGAGAAAGAGGCAACGTGAGCAGGGGAGGGTCAGAGAGAGAGGGAGGTACAGAATCTGAAACAAGCTCTAGGCTCTGAGCTGGCTGTCAGCACAGAGCCCGACGCGGGGCTTGAACCCATGAACCGTGAGATCATGACCTGAGCCAAAGTTGGACGTTTAACCGACTGAGCCACCAGGTGGCCCATCTCCATTTTTTTAAAACTTTTTATTTTAAATGGACTATAGGTTGACAGGACGTTGCCAAAATATTAAAGAGGTACCATGTACCTTTCATCCAATTTCTCCCAATGGTGATGTCTTCCATTAACTATACTACAATATCAAAACTAGGAAAATGACATTGTCACAATTCACATACCTTATTCAGATCTCACCAGTTTTACCTGTACTAGTGTATGTGTGTGTGTGTGCGTGCGTGCGTGCGTGTGTAGTTCTATGCATTTCAATCACGTGTACATTCATGAAGCCACCACCACAATCATGATAAAGAACAGCTCCATCACTAAAAGAAATCTCCCTTGCATTACTCTTTTATAATCATATCCACCCACCCCCACTCCATGCCTCCCTAATGCCTGGCAATCACTGATCTATTCTCAGTCTCTGTAATTTTATCATGTTGAGAATATTATATAGATGGAATCACACAGTGACCTTTTCAGATTGGCTTTTTTTCACTCCTCACAATTCCCTTGAGATCTATACAAGTTGTGGTGTGTGATACTTCATTCCCTTTTATTGCTGAGCGGTATTCCATGCTATGAATATGCCACAGTTTGTTTAACCATTGTTACATGGAAGGACAACTGGGTTGTTTGCAGTTTTTCACTCTTACCTCTAAAGCTGCTATGAACATTTATGAATAAGTCTTTGTGTGGATATCATTTTCATTTCTCTGAGACAAATACCCAGGTGTGTGATTGCTGAATCATATTGTTCATGTCTGTTTAATTTTTCAAGAAACTCAAACTACTTTCCAGAGTGGCTGTACGATTTCGGATTCCCACCAGGAATGTATGAGAGATCCACTTTCTCTGCACCCTTGCCAGCATTTGGTATTGTCACTATTTTTTTCATTTTTGCTACTCTAATAGGTGTGTAGTCATTCTGCTTTTAAATAACATAAAGTATCATTTGGTTCTTGCCATCAAAACAGCTGCACCAAGAGAAAAACATGGTTAACTCTATGAATAATACACAGTTGTGTGGTTTGTATCCTTATTTCCATGTGATTCAACACCTTTGCTAGAACTTATGAAGATAAAAGTCCAAGGATGATGTGAACACGCAAAAGACAGCAAGTTTTGACTGGGCTGGTTGGGTTTCTTATTAAAATAATTTTTCTCTGGCAAAGTAAGAAAATTTCCCAATTACTAGACTAATTGTGTCAAGTTAGGGAGTGATTATACAGAACAATGTTCCTGGCAGCCATCCAGAAATTAAATAAACCAGCCTCTTACTTTTGTGTTTGCTTCTTGGATACATGAACATTCGATTAATCCATTCTACCTTTTCTCAATATTTTTGGCAAAAGAAGGGAAAGTTCTGTCCACTTCCCGTGGAGACCTAGTCATGCATCTTAAACTCCCTGCCTTCCTATTAT
Organism: Hyaena hyaena; assembly: GCF_003009895.1. Classification (NCBI taxonomy): domain Eukaryota; kingdom Metazoa; phylum Chordata; class Mammalia; order Carnivora; family Hyaenidae; genus Hyaena; species Hyaena hyaena. Next base: position 25,126 of record NW_024081122.1, read on the forward strand.
TTTGTATCACCTTATCATTACTTCACTTCCTGGGTCAGAGGTGCATGAGGTGCCTTCACCCGGATCCCAACCTCTGTCTTCCTCCCAACCAGAGCTCAACAGATCAGTTCCCTGCATTGTTTCACAGTAGAGGTGAGGAGCTTTATTCTTCTTGAATCTGTTTTTGCTGTCACATCAGACCCCTGAGACCAGGATAGGCTTTACATTCTGTGCTCAATAATTCCCTTCAAATATATGGGGTTCAACTGAAACCCCTTGAGCCATATTTTAGTTTTTATATATTTCAGTTATGAAAGAAGAGTGATCTGGGTAACATGAACGCAACACGAGCCAGCGAGTTGTAACAGAGAGGCACCATAGATTTACTCAGGCTCAGAGACACAGCCTGTTGGGAAGAAAAAAGGAACACAGACCTCAATCATTTAAAACTATCCCCTTTATGAAAAGTGTTCAAATCAAAGAGAACTCTGAATCATAAATGCTTAGATTTATAGTCTGTAATTTGCAAGAAGGAAGAAAAAAGTCATAGAGGGAAATGTAGAGTGAAGAAAACAAAACTCCATCATCTTCTCCCTAATTTGGCATATGTTCACTTTTAGCCTACCCTAAAGCCCTATTGTTTGAGGACAAACCTGTGGAAAAACTGCTTTTATTCCAGAAGCCATACAGGTGAAGTGTCCTGATGGATACCAAGCCTGGGTGGCTATGTCCTTCTGCCTTGTCAACCTGATAGAGATAGGAAATGGGATCTTTCAAAATATTCCTTGAATCTAGCTAGGAAGCTTGCAGTTCATTGATGCCTCTTAGTAAATATTAATGACTAACCATGGAAATATTTTGCCTCCTGGTCATTTTGAATAGTTGTCTTCCTTTTTCGGCATTGGGCAGGAAGCTCTTTCCAGAACTGTCACAAGTCTCACATCTCAGGTCCACAGTTGTGTGTGGCCTGTGTTTTTTACCCAACTTTTATCAAAGAACAAAGTTCAAAGGACATCAGAATCTACAATTCAAACAGTCTCAGAGGGAGACAAAACAGGGCCAGTTTTAATGAGACAGAACAATGGGGAAAAATTCCAGTGAATAACGTTCAGTCTTTTTTTCTAGGGCTCCTTGTGAATTAACTGGAGCACTGTTAGAACTCGTTTTTCTTTCTCTTCTCTCGGCCATTATCAAGGCTTCATTTGTGTTGCTGCAGGACCTAAAGGCCTCTTATATCCTTCCCCATCTTACTGTCACTTCATCTATTAAGAATAATTCATATTTTGGAGCTGCCTGGGTGGCTCAGCCGGTTAAGAATCTAACTCTTGATGTGGAGTCCTGAGAAAGGTCTTGATCTCACAGTCCATGAGTTCAAGTCCCATGTTGGGCGCTGTGCTGACAGAGTTGGAGCCTGCTTGGGATTCTGTCTCTCCCTCTCTCGCTCTGTCTGTCCCTTCCCCTCTCACTCTCTCTCTCTCTCTCAAAATAAACTTTTAAAAAAAGAACAGTTTACATTTTTCTCCTAGACTCTTACAGAAATACAGAGTAAATGGGTTTTGCTTCAAGGTCTGTTTGTGCCTTGTTTATCGTTCATCCCATTCTGGGGCCTCTATTGTTTAAAGCCTTACACCACATGCAGATGACTTAAGATGATTCTAATAACTTAATAATAATAAAGCAGGGTCACTACATTATACTAATCACATCCTCTGTTTAGAGAAAACCATTATTCATGTCACTCTTTTCAGCGGAGGGCTTATCTCAAAATCATACTACTCCCTAATACCACAAAAATTGAAGATTCTAACCACTTCCTTGTTAAATATTCTTAGTTACTAATAAATTTAGATTGATACATGAAGAATAAGAAACTGTCTATAAATAGATACAGATGTATTTTAATGGAGAATTCTTCCCCACTATCTATGTTTTCTGCTCCTCCTTACTTTAAGCATTGACTTCATTGCTGCTACTTCTCAATAAACTCTATTTTCTGCTTGTTATAGTCTTGCACTGAAATGTAGTAAAAAGTACTTCCTTTTTTATTAGCGTTTATTTATTTTTGAGAGAGAGACAGGGGGCAAGCCGGGGAGGGGCAGAAAGAGAGGGAGACACAGAATCTGAAGCAGGTTCCCAGCTCTGAGCTGTCAGCACAGAGCCCAACCCAGGGCTTTAACCCACGAGCTGTGAGATCCTGACCTGAGCTGAAGTTGGACACTTAACCGACTGTGCTACCCGGGCCCCCCTTTAAAAGTACTTTCAAGGGCATGTTACCCAAAAAGTGGCTTTAGATCATCAGAAGTTGAAAGAGGATGCTCCTTTCTTCATTGAGTCCCGATCAATCACCCTCTTACTTTTTCCCACATGTTCACCACTCCTTGGCTCCTCTATTTTCTTGTAGTCTTTCTATTACCTCCTGTCTCCATTTTCTTGTCTCAGCCTAGACTCTATAGACTACCTCTCCATTGCCTTTCCCTTGTCCTTCCTCTGAACCTGCCCAGCAGAACTGTAACTCTGAACAGTTCAACCACCTGGCATCTCTGCCTTATACCTGGGCTGTTCAGTTTTGCCCTACTACAGCAAACTCACAAAACCAAAGGATTCAGAGCAGTATTTTCTCAACTGTGGCTGTACATTTGAAGCACGTAGGGAGCTTTCAAAAATGCTTCTGCCCAGAACAGTCAGTGTCTCCTGGGTGAGAAACTGGGAATAAGCATTTCTAAAAGCTCCCCAGGTGATTCTATTATGAAGACAAGATTGACAATCTGAAATACCACATCTACAGTCACCAGTCTTAGCTGGGTCCTCATCTTCATTTTCCTTCTCCTTTGTCCTAGTCTCTCTTTGGCTCTTGACATAGACTCTTTCTCTTTATTTCCCTAAAATAATTGATATAAGAAATAGGAGCCCCTGGGAAGAAATTCCAGCTACTTCCTGCTCCCAATCCAGATCCTGTTTTCACCCTTAATTCTGACCTTTTAAATTAAAACAACAGGGAAATCTTGTTCAGTCTTAAATTAACCTTCCTGCCCATACTCATTCCCCACTCACCGCTCACAATTCTCACTCCGTTTCCCCATCTTCTCCTGAATATTCCATCTCTCTTTATCTTCCAGTTCTTTCCCATCAACATCCAAGCATGCTCAGGTTGTTGCCACCTTTAGAATACTGCTTCATCCATTCATTGTTCTCCTTTCGTGCTCTTTCCCTTTATAGTCAGGGTTACTGAACAGCAATCTAAGGGTTCTCTATTTTATCCCATCATATGTACTTCTCAAGTTATTCCAAGCACGGTTTCCACTCTTAAATATGATTACATATTTTGGCTGAGTCAAAAATAAACTCTTCATTGTTAAACCCGAAAGACATTTTTCTATTCTTCTCTTTCTTGAGCTCTCTGTAGCATATGGTTCTACTCATTACTCAGTTTTGCCATTCCCTCTTTGCCCTTTGCTTCTCGTCACATTTCCTTAATGGACTCTTCTGTTCTGAGCCTTGGGTCCCTCCTTTTCTTTCTCAACACATTTTCCTTTTATAGGTTAATTAGACCCCATGGCTCCAATTATTGCTTACATGCTGATGACTCCCATAGGTCACCTACACATCCCAAAGTGTCTCTCCTGAACTCCTCAAAAGCGCTATTTGGAGACCTCACAAGGATTTCAAATTCTTAGCTAGAGTGGAGTCTATCCTCTTTACCAAAGTCTACTCTTTTTCTGTTACCATTCATAGTGAACATAGCTGGCCACTGTGCAGTTGCAAAAGAGAGAAACAGAATCTTCTAATTCCACCTCGTTGATGTCCCTAGAATGTGATCCTGGTGCTTTATATTCCACTGCCATGGTTCAGGCTCTTCCAATTCTCGCCTCGATTACAAACAGAGCATCGTGGTGGACTTCCAACTTCTAGTCTGGTCCCTATATAATTGTTTTTCCATATTGTTTTCTCTCTCTCCCTGGATCTGAAGATGCTCATTTGGGTTTTACCGTGCAGAAACACAAGGAGGGCAAAAAACTAAAGGATACACAAAAGAAGTTGAAGTGATGACCCATAGGTCTTATCTAGATTGCAAAAGAAATGAAAACAAAAGGTCATAGATTGGAAGAACAGAGAATGGTCCATGTAATAGAGATCTTGAAGGTGAAGAACCAGTAAAGGAGTGAATGACACAGTCAGAAGAGGAATTAAATGAAATGCTTTCTTTTCACTTTTTAGAAAGATTTAATTCCTCCTTTCATTAAAGCATCCCTGGATAGAGTTTTTAAAACTTTCCAACACAAACCTGCAAAGGAAGTAGATAATGAAGTCTGTAGAGAATGGTCTTTGTAGTAATTGGATCAGTGCTTATGGTATGAGAACCAGGACCAATGAGAGGAAACTGGATCCTTTCTTATGACTGTGTGTCAAGCACAGATTAAATAGAAGAAATCCCACATTGTTTTCCAAAATATAGTTTTATATTCCTCATGTGAATATATTTATGGAGAGACAATCCTGAACTTCTGGAGAACATTTGCCTTTCAAAAAACCTTAGCTTAAAAAAAAGGTGATTGGAGTCTTCAATCTTTATAACTATGCGTGAAGTGGTAAAAACCCATGACAACTGCTTTAGAAAAAGTCGAAAATCCAAGCATCTGTGCAAAATCCTTCACAATCTGGGGTTGGCCTACCTTTCTAGTTTCATCATTGCCCAGCTCAGTTACTGCCTGATCCAATGAGACTAGATTGTGTTTTAGTCCCCCAGACAGTATATTGTTTCCTCACTCATCTCAGTGTCTTTGCCTTTGTTGCCATCTTAACTCTGTGTTCAGCTGCTGTGCCAGGAAAGTGTTAGGAACATAGTGGACGTTGATTAAATGCTAGAAATAAAAGTCAATGATTTGGGTAAAAACACTGCATGTAGAAGGATGCCATTTGTAATCAGTGTGGTAGATTTTTGGTTTATCAGTGAACAGACTTAGCTTTTTTTTTAATAGTTTATTGTCAAGTTGGTATCCACATAACACCTAGTGTTCATCCCCACAAGTGCCCTCCTCCATGCCCTTCACCCCCCTTCCCCTCTCCTCCACCCCCATCAGCCCTCAGTTTGTTCTCAGCATTCAAGAGTCTCTCATGGTTGGGGCGCCTGGGTGGCTTAGTCGGTTAAGCATCCGACTTTCACTTAGGTCATGATCTCGTGGTTCGTGGGTTCGAGCCCCGCGTCGGGCCCTGTGCTGACTGCCAGCTCGGAGCCTGGAGCCTGTTTCAGTCTGTGACTCCCTCTCTCTCTGACCCTCCCCTGCTCACGCTGTCTCTCTCTCCGAGAAATAAATAAAAGATTAAAAAAAAAAAGAGCCTCTCATGGTTTGCCTCCCTCCCTCTCCCCCACTATTTTTCCCCTTCTCTTCCCCCATGGTCCTCCATTAAGTTCCTCCTAATCCTCCTATACATGCAAACATGAAATAGTGAGCTGGCTAAGAGGAGTTTCCATAGCCTTGGATTGGCAGGTGTTAATATGTTAATTGGACAAGTCTGAAGCAGTGACTGTACGGATACTAGTGGAGCCACAGGGGTAGTTATGGCAAGCGGGCAAGGTCACAGGGTGCTGGTGGGGGTCTGTGGTTCTCCTTTTATACCACCCTTTATTTATCAACCCTGATCCTCAGCTGTGCTCACAGCCCAGGTTCCACCATAGGGCAGTGTCTATCAGTGTCACCATCTAAATAGAGATTTTACTTCTTATATTCTGACCTTGGTATTAAATCTCCCATCTTTTCTGGGAACTGCAGATGCACATGAAATATCCTCTATTGCAAAAGCCGTTACAAATGTATAGTCCTAGATAAAGAGAGATATGGAATTGCTGGGTCATTGGCTTTGTAGATAAGACCTAACAGTTTATATATGAATATACATTGCAGCCTGCACTTATTTTTTTTTTTACGTATAGTTTATTGTCAAATTAGTTTTTACATAACACTCAGTGCTCATCCCCAAAGTGCCCTCCTTCATGCCCATCCCCCCCTCCCCCCCACATCCATCAGTCCTCAGTTTTTGTCAGCATTCAAGAGTCTCTCATGGTTTGCCTCTCTCCCTTTCCCCCACCATTTCCGCCCTTCTTCTCCCCCTTGGTCCTCCGTCAAGTTCCTCCTAATCCTCCTATACGTGCAAACATATGGTATTTGTCCTTCTCTGCCTGACTTATTTCGCTCAGCATAACACCCTCAAGGTCCATCCATGTTGCTACACATGGCCAGATTTCATTGTTTCTCATTGCCATGTAGTATTCCATGGTATAGATAAACCACATCTTCTTGATCCATTCATCTGTTGATGGACACTTAGGCTCTTTCCATGTTTTAGCTATTGTGGAGAGTGCTGCTATGAACATTGGGGTACATGTGCTCCTATGCCTCAGCATTTCTGTATCCCTTGGGTAAATTCCTAGCAGTGCTATTGCTGGGTCATAAGGGAGTTCTATTGTTAGTTTCCTGAGGAACCTCCACACTGTTTTCCAGAGGGGCTGTACCAGTTTACATTCCCACCAACAGTGCAGGAGGGTGCCCGTTTCTCCACATCCTCGCCAGCATCTAGAGTTCTCTGATTTGCTCATTTTAGCCACTCTGACTGGCGTGAGGTGGTATCTCAGTGTGGTTTTGATTTGTATTTCCCTGATGAGGAGGGATGCTGAGCATCGTTTCATGTGTCTGTTGGCCATCTGGATGTCCTCTTTGGAGAAGTGTCTGTTCATGTCTTCTGCCCATTTCTTCACTGGGTTGTTTGTTTTTCGGGCGTGGAGTTTGGTGAGTTCCTTATAGATTCTGGATATTAACCCTTTATCTGATATGTCATTTGCAACTATCTTTTCCCATTCCGTTGGTTGCCTATTAATTTTCTGGGTTGTTTCCTTGGCTGTGCAGAAGCTTTTAATCTTGATGAGGTCCCAACAGTTTATTTTTGCTCTTGATTCCCTTGCTTTTGGGGATGTGTCAAGTAAGAAGTTGCTGCGGTGGAGGTCAAGGAGGTTGTTTCCTGCTTTCTCCTCTAGGGTGTTGATAGTTTCCTGTCTCACGTTCAGGTCCTTTATCCATTTTGAGTTGATTTTTGTGCATGGTGTGAGAAAATGATCTAGTTTCATTCTTCTGCATGTTGCTGTCCAGTTCTCCCAACACCATCTGTTAAAAAGGCTGTCTTTTTTCCATTGGATATTCTTTCCTGCTTTGTCAAAGATCAGTTGGCTGTATACTTTTGGGTCCACTTCTGAGTTCTCAATTCTGTTCCATTGGTCTATGTGTCTGTTTTTGTGCCAATACCATACTGTCTTGAGGATGACAGCTTTGTAGTAGAGGCTGAAGTCTGGGATGGTGATACCTCCCGTTTTGGTTTTATTTTTCAGTATTACTTTGGCTATTCGGGGTCTTTTGTGGTTCCATACAAATTTTTGGATAGTTTGTTCTAGTTTTGAGAAGTATGCTGGTGCAATTTTGATTGGAATTGCATTGAATGTGTAGAGTGCTTTAGGTAGTAATGACATCTTAACTATATTTATTCTTCCTATCCATGAGCATGGAATGTTTTTCCATTTCTTTGTGTCTTCTTCAATTTCCTTCATAAGTTTTCTATAGTTTTCATCATACAGATCTCTTGTATCCTTGGTTAGGTTTATTCCGAGGTATTTTATGGTTTTTTGTGCAATTGTGAATGGGATCAGTTTCTTGATTTCTCTTTCTGTTGCTTCATTATTGGTGTATAAAAATGCAACCGATTTCTGTACGTTGATTTTGTACCCTGCAACTTGGCTGAATTCTTGGATCAGTTCTAGTAGGCTTCTGGTGGAGTCTGTCGGGTTTTCTATGTAGAGTATCATGTCATCTGCGAAGAGTGAAAGTTTGACTTCCTCTTTGCCAATTCTGATGCCTTTGATTTCCTTTTGTTGTCTGATGGCATTGCAGCCTGCACTTATGAGCTTACATCTTCATCAACCTCTCTTAATTCTGCCTGAAAAATGGGCTTGGGTACTTCCATTAGTGTTCATCTAGTAACGATGAATTACTTCATTTTTGTTTGACTAACATTTTTATTTCATCTTTTTTAAAAATTTTATCAAGGTAAACATATATAGACTGTAAATTGCACAGGCCTTTAACTATTCATGATCATCAATATAGCTCTCTATATATTTGGGACATTAATTTTTCTCATAATGTTTTGTAACTTTCAGCAAACAAATCAAGCAAGATTTTGTTAGATTTATACCTAAGTAGTCCTTGTATTAATGTTATTGTAAGTAGTCAGGGTTGTTTTTTTTTATTTCAATGTTTGATTTTGTATATGCTCATTGTATCTTTTAAGTTCCTAAACTCATTTATTTCTTTTCACATCTTTTATGTGGATCCCTTAGTTCTTGCACAGAGAAGATCATACTGTCTGTTATTCAAGACAGCTTTAACTTTATCTTTTCCAATCAGGAAGTCTTTTTTTTTTCTTCCTAATTGCACTGGTTAAAACTTGCAGTACAGTGTTGAGCAGAAATAAGAATGAACATTCATGACTTGCACCCTACCATCCAGATAAAGCATTTGCTTTTCATCATCGTATATGATGTTACTGGTAGCATTTTTTGTATGCGTTTATCTACTTGAGGGTGTTCTATTCCTAGCTGGCTGAGAATTTTTATAAGCATGCTACACTACAATAGATCAGTGAAGTTCTTCAGGCTTATGAAAAAATATATGAGTGAGAAATTTGGATCCATAAAAAGAAAAGATGCAAGAATTCAGTAAAAATTTAGATAATAATATAAGACAACTTCTCTTTTTTCCTTTGTTACTCTTTCTGAATTATTTGATTTTTAAATTAATTTTTAAATATGATACTTATTCTTAAAGACAAATATTATTATGGTGTGTATCAATATAGAGTAGGAGAGTACATGATAAAATAGCACAAAGGATTCAAGGGATAGAATAGGAAGAATACTATTATAAATTTCCTGTCTCATAATGAGCTGATACAAGATCAATTTATGCAACATCAATTTATGGCAGACTACAATAAATTAATACAGAATTAAATCTGCTGAATTAGTATTAACTAATACATAGTCTTAACTAAGAAATAATTTTTCTTTAATTTATTTCTCTATACCCTGGACATACTTATTTCTTTGTCTCTACAACACAGAAAGCTGGTTGCTACCCAGGGCCTTAGACCTTTCTGTCTCAAACAACATTCCGTCCAAACTTAGAGTGTCTACCTTCATCTTGTCATTTAGATCTCAGCTATATGTCACTCCTCAGGGATGACTTTCTTCCCTACTCAGTCTACACAGCTCTGCTTATGTTAATTTTATATCTAAGATTTTTTTTTACAAATAGTTTATTGTCAAGTTGGTTTCCATATAACACCCAGTGCTCATCCCCACAAGTGCCCTCCTCCATGCTATCTAAGATTTTTTTTAACTTTAGTTTGCTTATTGTCTCCCTAGCACCATATTTGTTTATTACCTCCCCACTACTATTCACTTCCCTTTGCACCCTAAACCCCTACTTAGCACAATGCTTATACTTTATAATCCCTGAAAGTCTTCATGTCATGAAATCAGGTATGTATGCATTTGGGGCAGAGCCAACTTGTGTTGGCAGGCATAGTGTCTAAGGACATCACTAGAATCTAAAATCAAACCTCTCTGCTGCCAGAGTATGTTTCCTGATGGAGAAGTTGCCGTGATTTGTTATTCTCTCCCTTGGTTACCAATATACTCACCTAGCAAGTCAAGATTTGGTTTTTGATCTCATTTTCATTTAAGCACTTTTGATGGAATGTTAACAGTTAGTCAAACGATCAAAATCTTTGCATCAAGAAATGCAAAGAGAAGGAAAAGTGCCAAATAGATTTATGAAGCTTTAAATTACTTAGAATTGATAGTAACCCAAAAATAGAATCTGAGAAAAGATGCTAATTTCTCCCAGCCTTCAGTGAAAGAATGTTCTCCTTTGTAAATATAATTTGTACTTGCACACAGTGCTGATCCTTCTCAGATTTTCTATGATGACCCCAATAGTAATAATCTCTCCTATTCTCAAGTCATGTGTACTAATTTGTTTTTTTCAGGTAATGTGGTCATCATACCTTTCAGCATTTTCCCATACTACTTCTTATATCTAAATTGCTTCCTGCTATTATCCACCAAATAAATTGCCCCTTCTTTTCACTTTTCCTTCAGATCTGACTATTCCAAGATAACTTCCACCAACATTTATGGAGCACTTAGTCTGTGCAAGGCTTCATACTTAGTTATGTACATACTACATTTCATTAAAAAGCTTCATGAACATCTGTGCAATTGATGCAATTGAACCAATTCTTGGTCTCTTTTATAAACAAAACAAAACAAAAAAGCTTAGGTGAAAGAATTTTATGTTCTGAAAGCTACACATCTGATGAATGACAGAACTGGGATTCAGAATCAGATCTGTCTGACTTCAGAATCTGAAGTTGTAACCACTAAGTGGTGCTGTCTCATTTGTATGTATGTATGTATGTGTGTATGTATGTATGTATGTATATATCTCACCTTATGCATTCCTTACGCCAGGTCCCATTTGAACTGCATATATGTCTTTATTCTAAATACTTTCATTGCATTGAGATTTAAGTGCTTCATTTTCAAAATTTATTGTGGCTTCTCCCTCATTTTATTTTTATATTGCTTGGCTATATGACTGTGTCTTTGTGTCTACACTTTTCTCTTTGCCTTGCTCTACTTTAAAATAAGTCTCAGAACTCCAAGAGTTTTAGTTGGAAAGCAGAGTTTCTACACCACTGTGGATATTCTTTGCAAGTCCCAGAGTTCTTCAGAATATCGGATTTTCTTAGGTATTATTTCCAGATAAGACTTCCAGGCTAATCAGTAAGAAACAGAGCCCTCAGATAAGGCTGTTGGGAATGTGGTGGAAAGCCTGGGTATATCCATAGATATCCCTAGAATCTGGAAGAACTTAATTCTTCTCCCATTCATCTTTTACTTGTTAGCAAAAGATATCCACTTGATTCTTTCTTGAGGGCATACATGGCCTGGGGACAATCTGTTCAAAACTTTCTGGACTTCATGCCAACTTGTGTGTAATCCACCTCCAGCATGGTATCTACCAAAGGTGGATCACTAAGCCTGGAATAACCAGCAGAAGAACTGAATTCTTTCCTTGGCTACTCTTAAAAATAACTCACTGTATCACGTGCAATTCTCTTTGTCACTCTTAATTCAGAACCCTATTTTTAAAAAAGTAGATAAGTTTTGGCAATTAAATGATTTTACATTATAATGCAATCCAAAATCTAGTAGAGATATGCATTCTGATGTGTTGGTAATGATGACTCTAACCTATGTTCTCTTTAAAGGATACTTTCATACAACTGCCCCGGTCACCACTAATTGTGACATTTGTCAGTCATGGAGAAGCTGCCGTGTATGTGGACTTAGACCACCCACTGTTTGAGTTACAAGGCTGCTTTTATTTGTTTTGTTGCAGACAAATTCCTGTAGCCAGTCTGGACGTTGGCCAAGGAGGCACTGTCTGGTGACTGCTGTATATAAAATTCTTGTCTTTTTGATGAGAAGGGGAGTTTTCTTTATCTTGTTCTTCCCATTGTAGTACTGACAGGGGTCAGAGGGGATGGACAGTTTTTGGGCTGAAAGCTACAAAAGGCTGTCCTCCAACACAAGTGTTTTCCCTCTGCCAAGCAGACCTCCATGCGGATCTTGCTAGGCCATCCAAGGTTCAACTCTACTGACATGGGACTGGAAACTGGACAAGCAATGGAAATGCACTGTGACTTCCTCTGTCCTCTCCTGCTCCTTGAGCCAAATAGCAAATCAAGCTTTGGTTTCAGGGAAGAAAATGAGCCTAAAGCAAAGAGGAGGCGTTAGGGTTTCTTCGTTCCCATCCCCCACCACTGCTCACTTTCATTCACTGTCTTAGCTGCATGGGACATCTGTGTCCAGCTTACCAGACAGATCTTGGGGATACCACCTTTGGATCCATCTTTTGGGGGCCCTTCTGAAATGTTCCCACAGAGTCATGTCTTTTGTTTTCAACAAAATTTTTCTCCTTCTTAATCCAGTTCTCCCTTCTGTTTGCTATTGGAACCAGGGACAGTGATAATTTTGTTGGAAATTGAATCAGTTGCAAAGCCCTGGGAATGAGTATAGTTTAAAACTTCAGGTTTGATTTCTTAGACTTCTAAGCCAAGTCTCTTTCCCAGTTGCTCACAGGAAATTTTGACTGATGTCATCGGAAACCGTATGTGTGTGTACATGTGTGTGTAATTTAGGTCACAGTGAGGCCATCAGAATCCAGTATAAACCTCTTGTTTCAGATTATATCTAGTGACTACATCACTCCTCATGCCCAGCTAATATTTGTAGCTATGTGATGCTGGTAAGCCAGGCGACCATTCCTAGCCTTCCAAGTTTGAGATCATGATTGAAAAACTGCCTCCTGAGGTGCCTGGGTGGCTCAGTCAGCTAAGTATCTGATATTAGTGCAGGTTATGATCTCACAGTTCATGGGTTCAAGCCCCACACCAGGCTCCATGCTGATAGTGCAGAGCCTGCTTGGGATTCTCTCTCTCTCTCTTTCTCTCTCTGCCCCTCACCCACTCATGCTCGCTCTCTCTCAAAATAAATAAACTTAAAAAAAATGAAAAAAAGCTGTCTCGTTATGAAGGAAGTCAGAGAGGGTTTTGTTCAGCTCAATGTTTTACAGGCATAGACTTTTCCAAAATCCTCCTTCACACGATGAGGGATGAATATTTAGAACATCACAACTGACAAGTGATATAACTGAGAGAAATTATTTATTCGTAACTTACAGTTTTTCACTTTAAATTTTAAGGGAAATTGATTGGCATTCCTTAATCTAAGCAAAAAACCTTTAGCATATTAAAAAACCCAGCTCTTGATGTATTAAAATAGAAAGAATAGAGGGAAAAAGCCAAACCGTTTGAAGAGCACAATTCTACAAAGATGCTTTGAGTGTCCTGGTAGGAGGGCATCTTTTTGGGAAGGCACGTATGGAGGTTGTCCACAGGCCACCTTGCAACCAAATAGAGAGCCATTCTTATTTCATTTCCTTTCATTTAATCAGACTCACAATTGATTTTTCTTTATTCCAACCAAACTCTAGTATTTAATGACATGAGCGTATATGAAATTCCATGTTTTCTCAACTCTTCCCAAATCTCTTTTTTACAACCTGTCGTTTTCCTTGTCTTCTCTCAATACAACCGTGGTAAATCGTCCAGGGACTATGTTCAAGAACATAATGAGAGATTCACTTTTCAAAGAATGAAGATTAATATGTTCTATCTCTGTACTATTCTCTAGTTCTTTTTTTTTTTTTCCTCTCTTCTCTTATTTGTCTGTCTTCTTTGGACAGAATCAACCTATTTTCTTTACTTTGAGGGCTCTTCTGAACTCCTATATAGTATTTGATCTGCTCCCTGTGACTTTCCTACTCCCATCCAGATGAGTTACAGAAGAATTCCAAACTGTGGTTCTAGTCTTTTTCTAATCCTTGAAGTGCAATAGGAAGCATAGGACCGATCCTCTAAGTTAACAACTCTTCTCAGTGTATTAAGAGAGCTAATTGGACAGTGTTGAACCCTTAGCTTTCCATAAACCTTCCTCAATTCCAGTGTCTTTATTTTAGTTTCTTAAATGTTGGTTACTAGAGCCCCCCCCCCCAGGATAAATAAAAATAAAAACAGAATTCAAGAAGCCTGAACAACCTTACAGTTCTCAACCAGCCATAAAATCCAGGATCTTGACTTCTGCTTTTACTCTGGCATTACTGGGCTCTTGTTCTAAAATAAAACTCTATTTTGTATCCATATTTTAGTGAAAATTAAGGCTTTGTTTTTCTCTATATTACATGGTAATGGTTTTTGTAGAGTGTAACTAACTCAGCCTTGCCTCCTTTGTTTAAAAAAATAATAAATTCTTTTCCCTCTGCGGCCTATAACCCCCCTGGCTCCCAACATAAACAAAATTAGGAACTTTCTCACTGGTCCTTGCCTCAGTGGACTCTGTCCCATATGTCCCCTCTCTCATCTTAGAAGATATTGATAACCTCCCTGTGGTATCTCACTATGTGCTCATTCTAGGTAAGTAGAGATGAACCCAAAGGGAAAATACAAGGAGTTTTCAGTGTCAAGTTCCTTCTCCAATAGTTTTCTTCCTAGCATTACCAACTTTATCTCAGAAGGTCGTAGTTCATCAGTTCTGGACTTTGAAAGAGGGACCTTTTATGACTGAAGTGATTTTTCTCTGCCTTGTTTATAGCACTTAGAATAGCACCTGACACTTAGTATATTCTCAATAAATATTCTGTGACTGAATGAATATAATCCTTAGGTATCCATTTGTGAGCTGCGGAATTGTTTTTAGTTAAAAACAAAGTTCAGAATGTTAAGTTAAAAGGCATGTTTCATGCTGTAGTATTTGACATTTTACGTATTTTAAGTGTTCTCATTTTCATCACTAACTTGAGATTATATGAAAACGAGCAAACAAACAAAGAATGGATTTGGTTCAGCCAGATGAGGAGCACAAATATTTCTGGAAGAATCATCATGCTGACTGCCTAGGAGATCCCCAAGTTCTATTTAAACATGTATTGGTTTATGAGGGCAGAACTGGTTAAACTATATTTTCAATGTCATTCAACTGATAATTTGAGAAATATGTAATCACTTTAGTTGTTGAGGTCTATCACCCTGTGTTTCATAACAACAGTAGACTTTTTAAAAATTTATTTTTAAAAATAAGCTCTATGCCCAATGTGGGGCTTGAACTCATAACCCCAAAATGAAGAGTCACATGCTCTACAGACTGAGCCAGCCAGGTGCCCCAACAGTAGACTTTTTAATTTTTTTAAGGTTTATTTTTGAATGACACAGACAGAGCACGAGCAGGGAAGCGGCACAGAGAGAGGGAGAGAGAAGGAGACACAGAATCTGAAGCACGCTCCAGGCTCGAGCTGTCAGCACAGAACCGGACACGGGGCTCGAACCCACGAACAATGAGATCATGACCTGAGCCAAAGTCAGATGCTCAACTGACTGACCTGCCAGGCACCCCAACAGTAGACTTTTTAAATTCAATACACTGGACATCCATTTGGTGACCTAAGAAATGGGTATTGTATCCAAACCCAGCGTGCCATTATAATATTTGATACAACAGCAAGAGTTACAAGTATGCACCTAAGTGGCATAGCTATCTGGTAGGACTAAGTGGAAAGATCCCCATCATTTTGCAGAGCAATATGGTGGATATTAAGGCTCAGAATTAAGGAAAAATCTATTATCTTCCAATGAAAGAAGAATCTTTAGTAATACGAGATTTTTGCCAGAAGTTACTACAACTTTGGGAAGACTGTCCATCGGTTTGCTAGGAAACCAGCTAGCTATTTTGACTCGGGATTTGTTACCATGCCTGCTCTTGCCCTACCAGACGTTGTCATGGGCTCAGTTTCAGAAGTTCAATATGAGCATGGCCTAGAGGTTGTTCAGACAACTGTCCTCCAGTGAGAATGATACCCTGTGAGAGAATGAAATGGAAGTTAGAAGTCTAGTTTTATAAGCAATCGTCTTAGATACCAGGATACAGTGTGTTTGCTACTTTGTTATACAGTGAACCAGACCTGTGCTTCATCTTAAGAGAGATGGATGAGATTCAGAATGACTGTGGCAGTTTAAAAAGTACCTTTACAGAATCAGACCTATAAATACAGAGAGCAAACTGGTGGTTCCTGGGAGGAGGGAATGGGAGGACGGGCAAACTGGGGGGAGGGGAGTGGTAGATACAGGCTTCCACTCGTGGAATGAATAAATCACAGGAAATAAAAAGCACAGTATAGAGAATATAGCCAATGATATTGTAAAGTGTTGTATGGTGACAGATGGTAGCTAATATGGGGAGCACAGCATGATGTATAGAGTAGTTGAATCCCTATGTTGTACACCTGAAACTAATGTAACATTGTGTGTCCACTATACTCAAATACAAAAATTTTTAAGGTACTTTTATATTTTAGACCTGCATATTTGACTGTTTGAACTCTTTCTTTCCTGGGTTTCAAATATAAGAATGCTACAGTCATATCACATAAAGAGATACAAAGTGTCAGTGAGTTAGAACTCTTCTTCCATAATTGGAACAAATCTGGGTGAATAAAATATCACTGGGAGAACCCCTAAATATCCAATAGGTTACTAAATTGTAATGTAACAGCTTATTTAATACTTCACATTATTTAAAATTATTATTTAAAAATTTTAAATAGCCTAATAAAGGGCTTGTGGTAAACAGTCAAGTAGAACCCAAATTAAATATACATATAGTCACATTTATAGTTCAAAAATAAAAAATAGGAGCGTCTGGGTATTTCAGTCAGTTAACTGACTGACTTGATTTTGGTCAAGGTCATGATCTCATGGTTCCTGAGTTCAAGCCCCATATCATGGGACTCTGCACTGACAGTGTGTAGCCTGCTTGGAATTCTCTCCGTCTCCCTCTCTCTCTGCCCTTCTCCAGCTTGCACACCTGCATATGCTCTCTCTCACGCGCTCTCTCTCAAAATAAGTACTTTTTAAAAAGTTAGAAATAAGTAAGATTAACAGGAAATACATTTAAAAAGTTAACATAATAAGATTATGGGTAGCTTTTTTCTTTTTCCTTATGTTTTGTAATTTTGATAACAAATATATGTAATTATAAGGGAGGAAAAATAAGCTTTTATTTCAATTGTCAAGAATAAATTAGTAAACATGTAAAAATGCCTTACAAAATAAAAAAAAAAAGAATGAAAAATAGCACATCATCATCAGATTACTGGGAAATATTTGCAAATGTAAAAAGCTGATTATCATTTAACTGCATTATGAAAAACAATTAACATTCAATGACAAATGGGTTGCTTTATGATTCTACAGCAAAATGAATTTGAAATACACCTTACAGTAACCAAATTAATACAACTGCAAAAAATTTGCTTATATTCTCTTTGTTTCTCTCATATGAGCCAGTTATTTATGTGCTTTTTTTGCGGGAGCCATAACTGAATAACCCAGTTAATAATTTCAGTGGGTCTATTTACTATGCTAATCACACACCTCCCCTACAAATACTTTCCTGGTCTGAATTAAGACAATTATTCTATTAGAAAAATAGTTCCAATAACTTGGATTACTGGTCCTGAACTGATTATTGTGATTATAAGCTATTAACTGAAATTGGTGCTATTGGCCATATGCTAGCTAGGGTTACAGTGTCTAAATTTTCTGCTTTCTATTTGTATTGATTCTTTTTCAAAAGAAAAGAATATATCATTATAGTTTATGTTTTTAGACTAAGCAAACATATTTTCCACAGAGTTCCTTTTGTTAAACAACTTTTTAAAATTCTCTATCCTTGTTACCTATTCTTTATCATTCCTTCCATTCATGCATGTCCTGCAGGCATTTTTTTAAAGTAAACTTATTGTTTTAGAACAATTTTAAATTACAGAAAAAAATGCAAATCTAATACAGAGTGTTTCCATACATGGCATGGCCAGTTTTTTCTATTATTGACATTTTACATCAGTATGGTGTATTAGTTACAGGTAATGAACTAATACTGATACATTATTATTAACTAAAGTGCATAATTCATTTACATTTTCTTAGTTTTTACCTTAAGGAAAGGGGACAGTATTAATATAAATGGCTAACATTTACATGGCTCTTATGTGCAGACACTTTTACATGCATATTAATGCACTTTATCCTACTATAGGCCTAAATCCATAAGGTCAAGAAGCTGGAAGAACTCCAAACAGGATAAGCCAATGAAATCCATACCAGGACACATCAGAATTAAACTTCTGAAAACTAAAAGCAGAGAAAATAATCTGAAAAGCAACCAGAGAAAACTGATACTTTACCTATTGGGAAAACCAACTTGAACGACAACAGATTTCACTCAGATAGTACTCACATATCTCCATTTCATAGGTGAATAAACTGAGGCACTGAAACATTCAGTAACTGTCTCTTGGTCACCTAACTATAAGAAGCCAAGTTGTTTGATTCCAGGGTCTGTGCTTTTACTTTCTGCTTAATGAAGCTATAATTAGGCAACCACTAGTTCAAAGATTCACATACATTCAAGCCCAGTTCACCAGAACACCAAGTTGTATAGAACTGTAGAATCAAGCCCCAGTTAATAGTAAAATGTGATTCTATCTGGAATGTTTTTCATACATATATGTGCTTCTTGGGACTCTCCCTGAAGTTTCAGAGAAATTGAGAACTGGTGGAAGATTCAAATGTTCTAGGTCCTACAGAGACTCAACTTAGAAATAGTAACTATATACATACATAACTATTTATAAACTTAAGAATGAACATAACAAGAACCATGTGGTACTTATAAAATGAAACTAAAATACCTACGGCTAAAATAAATAAAAGATTTAAAGACTTCCACTTCAGGGAATATGAGGTAGATGTACTTTTTCCTGTTCTTCCCTCTAATTACAACTAAAATTCCTGGACACTGTATACACAACAAGCCTAGGAAGACTCCAAAAGATAGAAAGAAGTCAGACAGGCTAGGGAATATCAGGACCTGAGAAATGAGATGAGTTACATTAGTGGGAGTTTTTCTGTTGTTGGTTTTTATTTACTTCTTGTCTCTTATATCCCACTTTTGGTGCTAAAGAAGCTGGCAAGCTGGGAATGAAAACTGAACAGACAAAAAAATCCATCTGCAAGAAGTCTGCTATCTGCAGCCAAAGAAAGAGGATAGGGGAAGCCTACAAAGAAAAATTTTTTAGATAATCTACTCTATCCAAATACAAAAGCAATAAAAAAACAAACAACAAAAAAAGTGGCCCAACCCATATCAGTCAAGAATAAGTAAAAAGTCAAGACTTCCTCTCCAAGAGGTTGCAACAAGGTGCCCAACACCTTTACAGCATTAGTGTCAAAGAACAAAGTATGACTTCTGTTGCTTTCATTCCCACAGAGAAGTAAAAAAGAGCCTTACTTTTAGCATCAGAGAGATCACCTGGAAAGTCTGGACTTCAACGCTTAACACCAGCATTAACAAAGCATTCCTTCTCCTCCTTAGTCAGTGGTGTTAGAAGAAACTTAGTGAAGAGTCAAGGCATTCACCATCTCCCTTTAGTTATGAAGCCACTCACAGCATGCTGGGAAGAGCTGGACTTGAATCCTGCCCACCAATAACAAGGATCTCCCCACCTTACATGCAAACAAGGCTGAGTGGGGAACCTGGCCTTATATATCCACCTCAGAGTAACAAGTTGGTGCCTCACTTTTCACTTTCAGAGAGATATTACACAAAGTCAGTTAAAATAGAGGCTTAAGTAAAACCAGTCTCGTGATACAAAATGTCCAGGATTCAATAAAAAATTACTAGTCATACCATGAATGAGAAAGATCTCAAAACAAATGAAAAAAAAATCATTAGACACCAACAGTGAGATGGCAAGCATGCTAGGATCTGACAAGATTTTAAAGCCATGACCAAAAATGCAATAATGGTAATCTTGGTGATGCCTGAAATAAACAAAAAGAAACAAAATCTTGGAAAAAAAAACAAGAGATATAAAAAAGAACCAAACAGAAAATTCAGAACTAAAAACTATAACAACTGAAATGCAAATTTCAGTGCACGGGCTCACCAGCAGAATAGAAGCCACAGAGGAAAGAATTAGTGGATAGGAAGATGGAACAATAGACATTATCCAACCTGAACAGTAGAGTGAAAATATACTGGGAAAACTGAACAGAGCCTCATATTTGTGGAATTATGATAAATGATCTAATATTTGTGGCATTGGACTGCTGGAAAGCAAAAAGAAAGGGTGTGTGTAGGGGGGAGTTGAAAAAGTTTTCCAAGAAATAATGGCCGAAGTTCCTCAAGTTTTGCAAGAGACCTAAAGCCACGGATTCAAGAAGCTTGAAGAATCCAAAATAGGATAAACCAAAGAAATTCTCATCAAGATTCAGCACAATTAAACCTCTGAACACTAAAGAAAAATGTACACTATCTTTAGGGGAAAACCAACTTGAATGATAGCAGATTTCTCATCAGAAACCATTGGGATCACAAGGAAGCAGCATGATATGTGTTAAGTGCTGAAACAAATCAGCTGTCATTAGAGAATCCTACATCCAGGGAAAATATCCTTCAGGAATAAAGGACACCCAAAGGTGAAATAAAATTAAGAATTTGCCACCACTGTACCTGCCCTAAAAGAAGGGTTAAATGAAGTTCTCTGAACACAAAGGAAAGGACAATTGGAAGGATCTTGGAATTTCAGTAAAGAAGAAAGAACATGGTTAGAAAAGGCTGAGTAAATACAATAAGTTTAATTTCTCTTGAGTATGCTAAATTACAACTGATGTTTAAAGCAAAAATGATAACACTGTTGTGGTTCTAAGTGTATCTAGAAGGAAGATTGGGTATATTAAAAATGAAAGAGGGTGGGGCGCCTGGGTGGCTTAGTCGGTTTGGAGTCCGACTTTCGCTTGGGTCGTGGTCTCGCAGTTCGGGGGTTCGAACCCCGCGTCGGGCTCTGTGCTGGCTGCCAGCTCGGAACCTGGAGCCTGTTTCGGTCTGTGGCTCCCTCTCTCTCTGACCCTCCCCTGCTCGCACTGTCTCTCTCTCTCTCTCTCTCCTAGAAATAAATTAAAAAAAAAAAAACATAAAAAAAAATGAAAGAGGGTAATGGAAAATGAGACAGTAGTTAAAATAACACACCAGTAGATTATGATTAATTATATACATATAATGTGATAATTAAAGCAAGCACTGAAAGACAAAGACAGGCAGAGTGAAGTAAAAACATGACACACTATATGATGTTTATAAGGATTTCATTTCAAAGATAATGATATAGTCAGATTCAAAGTAAAAAGAAGGAAAAATATGTGACAAAAACAATTTTTTTAAAAAAGCAAGAAAGGCTCTGTTAATATTAAAGTAAACTTCACAACAAGGACAATTACCAGAGACAGAGATCAAGGATAAACATTATATGATGAGAATACTGTTGATCTGCCCAGAAGATGTAGCAATCATAGGTGAGTATGCAGCCAACAAACAGAGCTGGAAAATACATGAAGCAAAACTGGTAGACCTGAAAGGACTATCATGAGACAAATCCACTCATTATGGTTGGAGAATTCATCATCATCACTCAACAATTGATAGAGGACAGAAAAACCAGTAAAAATATGGAGGAACTCAACAATAACATGAGACGATAGGATCTAATTGATACCTATTGAACACTGTACCCAACAACAGCAGAATATACATTCTTTTCAAGTACTCATAGAACATATAGCAAAATAGACCATGGGCCATAAAACAAACCTTAACAAACTTGGGAGAATTGCAATACTACAAATCCATTCTCCAACCACCAAAGAACCAAACTAGAAATCAGTAACAAAATAATGGGAACATCTCCAAATGCTTGAAAACTGAACAGGAGATGTTTATCTAACCTATGGGCCAAGAGGAAGTCTCAAAATAAATATAAAGAGTACATGAAACTGAATGAAAATGAAATCACAACACATCAAAATTTGTAAGACACATCTAAATCAGAACCAACTGGGAAGTGTATGGTCCAAATGCATACAATAGAAAAGAGAAGTTTTATACCAATAATCTAAACTCTCACCTCAAGAACCAAAAAAAAGAAAAATTAAAACGAAAGAAAGAAGAGCAGATCTCAGTGAAATTGAAACCAGAAAAATAACACTGAATGAAACAAAGATCTGGTTCTTTGAAAAGATCAGTAAATTGACTAACCTAAAAAAAGACTGGTCAAAGAAAAGAGAAAGACTTACCAACATCAAAAATGAAATAAGGTTGTCACTATCAATACTGCAGACATCAAAAGGATAATAAGGGAATACTAAGAGTAACTCTACACACATGAATTTGACAACTTAGACAACAGACAAACAAAACAAAAATTACTACAACTTTCCTGATCCAAAATATATCATTGGAACAGCCTTATAAGTACGTATTTAAAACATTGAATCCACTATTTAAAAATTCCTAAAAAGGACATCTCGAAGCTCAAATGATTTCTATGAGAATTCTATAAAATATGTAAAGACTTAACAAGCAGTTCTATACAAACTCTGAAAAAATAGAAAAGAACACTTTCCAACTTATTTTGTGAAATTGGTATTACCATGATGCCAAAATTTATATTATGAATTGATAAAATGCAAATCTCTGTATATTAGAAATCAAGTTAAAAGATAAATAAAATTACAAAAACATTTGGGACAAATAACAGCATATAAAAAAAGAAAACTACAGACCAATATTGCTTATGAATATAGACACACAAAAAAATCTTTAATAAAATATTATCATATACAATTCAGCAACAAATAAGAATTATACACCATGTCCAAGTGAGATTTATTCCAGAGATATAAGACTGATTCAATATAAAATGAATAAAATAATGAATCAAGGTAATCTGTAACATTAATAGCTAAAGAAGAAATATCACATAATCACCTAATGCAGAAAAAGTGTTTGACATGATTCAATACTCATTCCTGATGAAAACTCAGAAAAATAGGAAAAAAGGCAAACTTCCTAAACTTGATAAAAAGCACCTATAAAAACTTAAGCTAACATTATTCTTACTGGTGGAAGGACTGAATGCTTTCCTCTTGAGCTTGGTTTCAAAAAGGCAAAGATGACAGCACTCACTACTCTTATTCAGTACATTGCTGGATATTCTACCCAGTGCCACCAGGCAAGAAAAGGAATAAAAGACATACAGGCAGAGAAATATAGTGCATGATTGAGTACCTAGAAAGTTTTTTTTTTTAAGAACAGACTATTAATACCCAAAACTTGAATAAATCTTCAGAATGTATGTTGCATGAAAAAAAGCGTATCCCAAAAGATTACATATTAATAAAACATTCTTTTTGAGGGAGAGAGAGATCACACATGGGTGAGTGAGCAGAGAAGGAGCAGAGAGAGAGAGAGAGAGAGAGAGAATCTCAAGCAGGCTACACACCCAACCCAGGGAGGAGCCCCATGCAAGGTTCGATCCCATGACTGTGAGATCATGACCAATATGAAGAGTCGGAAGTTCAACAGGCACCTATAATAAAACATTCTTAAAATGATGAAACTGTAGAAATGAACAAGAGATTAGTGATTGTCAAGGGTGAGAAGGGTAGGAGAGGCACAGAGGAGCTGTGGATATAAAAGGACAAACTGATGGAGGTCTCTGGTTGATGGAAATGTTCTGCATTTTGACTGTGTCAAGGTGAACATCCTGTTTGTGGCATTGTTTTGCAAGATGGTACCACTGGTAAAAACTGGGTAGATGGTGCACAGTATTTCTCTACATTATTTCTTACAACTGAATGTGTATCTATAATTACTACAGAATTAAAAGTTTATTTTAAAAAAAAGATAAAAATATAGTTACACAGCACACTCCTGGCTAGAAGATCAGATTTTGCTAAGGATTATTTTTGTCCCAATTAATGAGCAAACTTTGTACAAGATAAATCACAATCCCCTAAAATTTAAATTATAAATTGATAAAATAGAAAACCTTTTACATTAAAAAAAATAGAAAGTCAAAAGATAAACAGGGGTGCCTGTCTGGCTCACATGTGACATTTGATCTTACAGTCATGAATTCAAGCCCCATGGTTGGGTATAGAGCTTATTTAAAAAAAAGAAAAGAAATAAAAAGATAAAAATTAATGGGGCAACTGGGTGGCTTAGTCAGTTAAATGTCCAGCTTCAACTCAGGTCATGATCTCACGTTCATGGATTCGAGCCTTGCATCAGGCTTGCTGCTGTCACTGCAGAGCCTGCTTGGGATCCTCTGTCCCCCTCTCTCTGCCCTCCCCCACATGCACTCTCTCTCTCAAAAATAAATAAACATTTTTTTAAAATATTACAAAAGGCTTATTCAAATAAATAAATACTTTATGCCTGCAATAGTGATAGGCCAAAAAAAAGAACAGTTTACAAAAGGGGAAATATGCCTAATCAGTAAATAACAGTATGTGATGTTTATTATCCTTAGTTATCAAAGAAACATGAAATAAAACAATATTACACATGTCTCAAGTCTCTGGCAGAGCACTGACCAAGCTGTGAACCTTCCTATCCCACCTGGAATTCAATTTGTTAGATCATTTTTCCTCAGTAATCTAAATGAATTCATAACAATTCTCTCTGAACACATCCATTAGAATAATTTACAAGATGCTATGCTTCCCTTGACTTCTTGGCCTAGAATATCCTAATTTGTCTTCTTGGCCTTCCTTAGAATAACATTAGGATGTTAGCTGGATATTTTTTAACTCCCAAGTCTCTCCCCCCTTGGGAGAACAGTGGAGTCTAGGAGAGGAGACTATAATCCAGATCTCAGAGAGGTGCAGGTGTTTATAAGAAAAGATATCTCCATGAGGCACATCCCACACACCTTTCCCAGAACTGGGTGTGACACTCCCAGGAGCCTTGTTATGGCTGGTACTCTTAGCCACAGGCCAGTATGCACAATGATACATACCTGTTAGGTTTCCAAATTTTGAATGTGCTTTATGGTTCTGTTTTTCTCCTAAGATATATCTCTCCATTTGTCTTAGCCAGTTTAGGCTGCTGTAACAGAACACCATAGACTAGATGACTTTAAAGAACAAACATTGATTTCTCACAGTTCTGGAGGCTGGGTTGTGCAAGATCAAGGTGCTAGTCAGTTTGGTGTCCAGTGAGAGCCATCTTCCTGGTCTACAGATGACCACCTTCCTGCTATATCCTTACATAGAGGAGAGAGAGATCATCTCTCTCATCTCTTCTTATAAGGGCAGTAATTCATTCATGTGAGCTCCACCCGTGTGACCTAATTACTTCCCAAGGGTCCCACCTTCTAATTGCATCACATTGGGAAATAGGAATTCAGCATGTGAATTTGAGGGGGACACAAAGATACTGTATGTAGAGCTATTAGATCAAGTTATTGCCAGACTGCACCAAGTTTCTCCTTTTAATCTATGAAAAACTTGAAAACAGAGAAGGAATTAGACTTTTGGTCTGAGGTTGGGAAGTAAACAGCCTGACCCTAACACCTGCAGGACCCAGGGCAAGAGAATAGATGGAGACACATACTGTGAGCTTCAAGGCATTCAATTCAAGCCAAGCAATCCTGGTCCACAAGGTGTGACTCATCTCTCACCTCTGCCAACACCACACATTTGAGGTGAAAATGCTAGATTCCAATATAGAATTCCCAGGGGTCTTGGGGTTCTATGCCAAATGTGGCAGCTTTGAGTCAGTCCCCTTGAACCCAGACCTCACTCTGCAGCTTTCCCTCCTCTTCCCATGCTGGACTCCATCCTATGCTGCAAGTATATATATGTGAGCACGCCAGCCATGGAGTTCTGCACTCACCCCACCAGCAGCCAGGCTTCGGTTATGGTTCTTTAGGTTTAGAGATAGGCATATCACATAAGCTTTGCAAACTGCTCTTTGGAAGCAGGACATGGTAAAGAACCTACACAGGTCCAGAAAGTGTCTGGGCAAAGAATTCTGAGGTTCCAGTAACCAAAGCATGATCTAGAAGGGAAAGGTATGGTCTTCTGCATGAACAAGTCTTTTTTGGCCCCAAGAGCACAGGGTAGTTTTCAGAAGCACAGAGCCCAGGGAAAGGGTGCTTCTTGCTAGATCTAGGAGTAATTTTCCACTAAAGTGGAAAATTTTATAATTCAGTCTGCTAATTATTCAAAAATGAACAAGCAATTTGATTGGGTTCCTTCCCATCCACTCACCCATAACGATCTTAATGAGTCATTGTCCATACTTCATCTTTATCTTCTCATAACTTAGGCATTATTGGGGAAAGTGAGATAGACCTGGAAGATTTGGTGAGTACTCCTTTTCTTTCTTTTATATTTGCATGGGATGGGGTGGGGGTACACAGATCAGAGGTTCAGAGGTCTGCTTATGTTCTCTGTTGTAGTACAATGCAATGCAAATGCACAACACTGCTAAGACGGTAACCAAGGTATTCCTCTTTTATTTCTGCCCCATCTCTATCTTAAAAGTATGAGACAGAATTATTGTTCATTACAATTCACTGTGAATTGTAAGCTTTTGTCATCATACAATGTACTTTCAGGATATATAGCATTTTATCTCATTCCAACATAATAGATTGCATTTGAGAATAACTCTTGATTTTTGGTTCAGTAATCATAAACAACTTCATACATTCATTGGATAAATATATACTGAATGCTTTTTATGCATCAGGTACTATGTAACTTGTTGGAAATAAAATAGTGGACGTTTGGGGTGTCTGTGTGGCTCAGTCGGTTAAGCGTCTGACTTCAGCTCAGGTCATGATCTCACAATTCATGGGTTCGAGCCCCGCGTCGGGCTCTATGCTGACAGCTAGCTCTGAGCCTGGAGCCTGTTTCAGATTCTATATCTCCCTCTCTCTCTGACCCTCCCCTGCTTATGCTGTCTTTCTCTCTCAGAAATAAATAAAACATTAAAAATATTTAAAAAAAACTAGTGGACATTTGTATCTTCCTTAAATTTATAATCTAGTGGGGAAAAAAGACAAAAACAAGGAAAAAATAATTATCAAATTTTAATAAGTAGCTTTAATGTGGATAAAACACAAGGGACTGAAATACAGAATATATATAGTGGCATGGGTGGAACTATTTCAGGTCTTTGCTTAAATGAAGATCCCTTTTTAAAGAGGCCTTTTCTGACCTCTCTACCAAAATAGCAATCATTCTATTCATCTTCTCCCCCTTTATTTTCTCATGCACACACACCCACACATATATTTGCTTACGTATTTTGTTTTTCTCTCTTCTCATATGCGAGTTCTATGAGGACAAGAATTGTTACCCTTTTACTGTGATGGTTGTTTTCTTTCTCTTCTAGGACTAGAATAGTGCCTGGAACAGAGCAGGTGCTCAGTAAATACTTGTTGAATGAAACAATCAATGAATGAATGAGTGAATGAATGAATGAATGGGCTAGTCTGGAAGAGACTTTCCAAAAAGGGAATATATAAACTGAGACCTAACAATGGACCCCATCATGCAAGGGGTAGGTGGGGTGGGAGGAGACCTTTCCAGGTAGTGGAAACAACAGCTTCAAAGACCCTGAGGCAGGAAAGAGGTTGACATTTAAGGAACGGAAGGAAGGCCCATGTGCTGGAAGCACGTGTTAGGAAGTGGCTGGAGCTGAGTTTACAGGCCAAGGTAAACATTGGGTTTCACTGTAAATACATGGGGAAGAGATATAAGCAAGGCAGCTTAAACATAACCACTGTTGCCTCTGTTTAAAGTGTCTATTGGAAGATGACAAAAGTGTTACTGGAGAGACAAGTTAGGAGACTAATAGATATTAGACAATATCTACCGTGCACTTACTCTTATCAGGCACTGGTCCAAGTGTTTTATGTATCATTCTAAGTAACATTTTAGCTTGATTGACTGATAGATTCTCTCAATATTTTTCAAATTATTTTTCTCAAGCTTTATTTTTCCATATTATAATCCACTTTAGAGTAATATCAGATATAGCAAAAAAAAAGTCATTATTTCAAGGTTACTATGTTAGCATTTAATGGAGCTCAAAAGAGAACACTACAATTTTAATGTATTCTTCATCTTAAAAATTTTGAGAAATGTTCTCATAGGTATGTAAGAATTACAACTGATTCGTAAGCATTTGAAAAAGTTTTTTGTAGGAGAATAGTAATCCAGCAATGTGTGGGACAATCTAGGTTAGCGGATATTCTAAAGTGGGAATTTAGCTGGGAAATAGGTAGGTAATCCAGATATTAGGCAACAAAGCTTGTCCTAACATGACTGCAGTGGGAAATAGGCAAAGAAGATAAATACAAGAAAAAAACACAAAAACATAAAACGGAAAGAATTTGATTGAATACGAAGAAAGCTTAAGGGGGAAGAATTAAAGATGTCTTCAACGTTTTGAGAAAGAGGGATGTATGTAGTGTACACTGTTGATACCTTGCCCAGATCCCCTTCATGTGCTCACTGCATCTATCCCTCAACGGCTGTAGATATTGTGGGTTAGGACTCACAGTTACCTCTTGCCTGAACATGTAAGCTCAAGAACTGTCCTCAGCAGACTGGAGCTGCTCCTACCCCAGCTGCCAGGGGGGTTATGTCCCCGCCTCCAAGGACTAATGTGGGATATGCCCACAAGGGGAGACAACTTAAGAAGCTATTCATTCCCCTGGAGCCATTCCCTCTAAGATCAGGCTGAGGCCGGTTTTCAGCTGAAACCAAATCTTTGCTTAGCTTCTGTCCCTGCCTTATCTGTTTCCCTCACTTCCTTACACATTTCTCCTCAGAGCACTTCCTCAATAAGTCCCTTACTCAAGAATCCCTGTCTTACACTCTGCTTCAGTGGATACTGAGCCCAAGACAGAAGAGTATGGAAGTGAGTAACAGACAGAAAAACGTAACTTAAGATAAGGGTGTTAATTTGGATTTGTTAGATAAATACTATCAATCCTTATCAACATAGTCTGAGTTCTCTTAGATGGACCCTTCACACATGCTCACAGCCAGTGGAGGAAACTGTGAGATACTGAAGACATAAGGCATCTTAAAAGTACATCTGATCAAAAACTGACTTTATGATATTACTTCTTTGAATTGAGACCCACATGCCCATTGGATAAGTCCTAAGTGTATTGTATTGAGTGACCCAAATTTTGAACTCTAAGAACTTTTCATATAGAGAATGGAGAACCCATGAACACCTAGAGATTAGCAAAACATCCCCAACAATTTTTCAAGCCTTTTATTTTTGGCAAAACTCAATTTAACTCATTTTGCAAGCACTCTTCCCTCCAGTTTTTAAACCCATGGGTATTTCAAAGGAAATTTAATCCATATGTTTCTGATTCATTTACATTTTAAGTCCTAAAAATGTTATTTTTATAAGAGCTGTTTGATATCCAAGAAACTTTCTGAGCCTTTTAAAAAATCTCTTTAAAGTCTTGCTGGTTGGAGCCAGGGAGCAGACATGGTGTGTGATGAACCACCCGAAAATGTGATCCAGACAGACTCAGCCATAGACTGACCTCAGAACAATGCTCGTCACATCCAGCCAAAAAAATAATGGCAATGAGACGATCAAGAAAGTTGGTCTGGACACCAGAGAATCCTTGAGAGACACAAGAGAAGCCAATGGCAAATGATAGCAAAGATTAAAGTAGGATTCGTTTGTGTGTCACCGATGTGTTTGGGCACAGAAGGAGCTGACTCTCGTGTATTACAGCAAGCGATCATTCCTGGTGGCTTGTGGGAAGATCTGCAGACTTCTATAGTACAAAGTCCCCTATTACCGCCCAAATATTTTACGTGGAAAAAAAGCGTGCTGTTTCTCAGTATTGTATATAATAGTAAAACATCAAAATAACATTCAAAGGACTTTTAATTAATTGCATATGCGTACAGAGTGCTAGGCAGTGATTATAAAAGGATGATGTAAATATGTGTTTAACAATACAGAAACATGTGATACATTGCTAACTGAGAATTATGTTGAGAAAACTGTTCATGATATTGGGACCACATTTTTGGTTAAGAAACACCACATATAAGAAATATGTTTTTATATATGCACATCAAAATACTAAAAAGTAATTGTGGTTAGGATAATTGATTGAACTGGGATGTCTTTCTTTGCTTAGCTAGGTTATTGTTTTTAACTTGTCTATAATATGCATTGTGTAAGTTAACAACAAAAAACTACTTTGGTCTGCACTCTTAAAATCGCACAGAATAGCATTCCTATAACGCGTGAGGGAGTGATGCCCTTCTCTTCCTCCTCATTTCTTCTGCTCGGAACAACAGCGCCTGGGGTCCAAGCCAGAGGGGGTGCTACAACAGCAAGCACTAGATGATCAAATCGTCTGAGATTGCTGGAATGCAGTTGTTCATCTGGAATGGCTGCATCTATGGTGACCATGCTTTCTGAACCCCAAGTTGGTCACACGATCTAATTGGGGAGGGGGGCGCACGACAGGATAGATTATTTTAAATTAGAACTGCTCTCAAAATTGTAGCACATATGGTCGTTCTGGCTACGAGGCACGTTGCTTCAGAAAGGAAGAAAAATTCGAAAAGGCAACCTATGGAGTGCTCTGAAGGAAAAAATAATGGCTGGTAATTTATAAAGCTGCAGTTGCTTATACTGAACATCCCCTGAACAAGGAGAACTCTTGATTCTCCCTCGTGTAGATGTAGACAGCATTTGAAATCTGAAGGACTATTACTTTCACATCTGTTGGCATCTATTCAGTTGCTGTCTGAAGTACTCCCTGTACAAAATGTGCACAACTGCCAATATTAATTATCTCATAAATTCTCCCGAAACCTGTAAAATCAATGCTCTCCCCTGAAGAGCGACTCTCCCTAATGTCATTAGCACCCCGTTTCTCTTTCCTTTGCTACCATCCTCACCAATGTCAGGACTGGTTCTGAATCACAAGCCATTTTACTTTCTGTTCAGCTGGGCTCCTCAGGAGCTCTTTGATCATCAAGACAAGGAAAAGGAAAGCAGAAACATCATTTTTTGAGGCCCCCATTAGTAGAGAAAAGCTGGATAAATAATCCTTAATGCTTTCATTCAGAAAAAGAAAAAAAGAAAGTGATTCTAATTCTAATCAAAAGGAATAGGGTAAGGGGAGAATTCAATTAATTATCATATAAAATTAAGTTATTTCAAAACCCTGGACTTTGTTTTAACATTCTGTGATGATTTTATTTAAATATATTGTATTCTCACCTTCTGAAATGACTGAATTAATTTTAAATAGGCATTAACTGTTGAAGCCAAAAATGATGAAAAGTTTAACCAAGTGACCTGTCATGGTTAATCATGCTCTCTTACTAAACACTTTCTGCTTAACTCACAAGAATGGAAACTCTCAGTTCCAGGTACTGTGGCACAGTTCTCAGATG
The DNA here is from genome assembly GCF_003009895.1 of Hyaena hyaena. Lineage (NCBI taxonomy): Eukaryota > Metazoa > Chordata > Mammalia > Carnivora > Hyaenidae > Hyaena > Hyaena hyaena. Next base: position 56,203 of record NW_024081122.1, read on the forward strand.
CTGGCAACTCTCTCATTCAATAAAGAGCATTTTCTTTAAAAGTTTACCAGGACCCTAGTTGATGGATAAATGTCATGTAGGGGCCAGGCCCTCTCCAGATAAAACCCACGTAAATGAACCTCAAAAGTCCTCATCCCACAGCAAAGCCAAAGGATGCTTAATTGATCCCCTGATTTGAGAAAAAGTGTGTGTGTGTGTGTGTGTGTGTGTGCCCGCGCGTGCATGCGCATGCATGCACGTGAGAGAAAGAGACAAAGAGACGGAGACAGAGAGAGAAGGAAGGAGAGAAGAGAGAGAAATTGATTTGATCTTTGATATGTTTATCTCCCAATGTTGTCACTGTTTCATGGGTTTGGGATAAAAATATCATCAAAGAAGTGGCAGCCAACATTAGAATTCATACGAAGTATTATTACAGAGCATAGATGCCCAATGAAAATTTATCTAATCATATTAACCATTCACTCACTCACTCATTCATTCACTTAATAACTGACTTGAGAACCCACTAAACAGCAGCCACTAGGTATTGAGAACACAGAGGTAAGTGAGACAGAATCCCTGCCCTTAAAGGATTAATACTCTAGCTGATGGACAAATGAACCAATTAAAAAACGTGGAGTGACATATGTGGAACTTGAGAAACTTAACAGAAGACCATGGGGAAAGGGAAAGGGAAAAAATAGTTACAGAGAGAGAGGGAGGCAAACCATAAGAGACTCTTAAATACAGAGAACAAACTGAGGGTTGGTAGGGTGGGGGAGAGGGGAAAATGGACGATGGGCATTGAGGAAGGCATTTGTTGGGATGAGTAGTGAGTGCTGTATGTAAGCGATGAACCATGGGAATCTACCCCCAAAACCAAGACCACACAATACACACAGTATGTTAGGCAATTTGACAATAAATTATATTTTTTAAATAAATTAAATAAAAATAAACAAACACAGAGTGAGCTGTACAACACAATGAAAATTGTACATGGTGCTATGAGAAGAAAGGTAATGTTCTCAGAAACACTGGCATTTGAGATATATTTTAGAGAATAATTAGGAGTCAGTCAAACCAACAGTAGGGGGCAAATAGAAAACCTGTGTGAATGCAGGAAACAAATGGATGAATGAATTTTTGGTGCTTCTTGGTCAATATGTTATCATATCCCTACCAATTAAGGCTGGTGAGCTAGACCCCTCTTTCCCCAAAAAATAGAAGATCTAAGCAATGATCAGATTTATGTGTGAAAACAATCAATTGGAAAAATACATTTGGGGGTCATGTGAGTGGCTCAGCTGGATGAGCGTCCAACTCTCAATTTCAGCTCAGGTCGTGATTCTAGTGTCGTGAGATCCAGCCCCATGTGGGGCTCTGCACTGAGCATGGAGCCTGCTTAAGATTATCTCTCTCTGTGTCTCCCTGCCCTTCTCCCTCACTCATGCTCTCTCTAAAATAAAAAAGGAAAGAAAGAAAAATGCATTTTGGTTTACTTAAAGAATCAATGTTCCTCATTCTAAGAAGACAAATCTTTTTCTATCAAAAGTTCAGTGACATTTTATTCTATTGCTGTGACTGAATCATCTTCAAGCTCAAACTTCTGGAAAGCAGACGAGAAACTGTGCAAAGTTTAAGGATACTGATTATTTTCTTAGAATTTTATGTGTTTGAAAAGCATAGACTTAGTTTGGAATCCCAGCTTCCCCACATAACAGCTGTGTGACTGAGCAAATTAATTTTTCTGATACTCAGTTTCCTCATCTGGTTTATTAGTGGCAAAGATTTCTTCCTTATTTAATTTCTTCCCTATTTAATACAGCTGTTGGGAGAAATTAAACACTGTATATAAAAGTCCTGATATGGTATCTGGCACTTAGCGCATGTTAATTTTGTTCCCTTCCCCTTTTCTCAGGAATGGAGGTTCTGAACAGGGGAAACAAGATAGACATAACTGCCCACATTCCGGCAACACTGATATTTGCCTAGTTGGCCTTATGTAAGTCAGCCAAGCTTGACTCAGTCTGACCATGTTTCCCTTTCATTAGCTGGGGAAAAAAATAATATTTAGTTATGGATCTTGGATGCCAAGAGAGAGCTAGCACTCACCATTTCAGTTACACAATGGACAGACACCTGCAGCATAGTTTGGGGAACAGAATAGAATTGTTATAAAAAATATCTCCCATGGCAGCAAAGACACTTACAGTTAATGAGCTAATAAATATTGTCAAGTGACCTTTCTCTTGCCAAGTCTTAAATCATAAAGAGAGGGGGAAGGGAAGGATTAGAACTGCGTATTTGCTACAGAGTTCAAATTCTGGGCTTCTTCTAGCTAACTTTTATTACTATTGATCATATTTTAGGCTTGTCAGGCCACTAATTCCCCATATTACTGGACATTGGAAGTTCTCTAGGGCAGAGACCCTTTCCTTATAGACCGGTGTCCGGTGGAAAGCAAAATATTCTTTCTCATCTCAGTAATGGCCCTGGGCCTGTTTGCTTCTCCTTTCGCTACCAGAGGAGAGGAGGGAGATTGGCCTTCTCTGCTGCAAAATTAGCCATTTTAGTCTCATTTGCCTCCAGAAATTCTTATGAACACTTGTTCTCAATACTTCCTTAAAAATATAAAGATTTAGAGTTTCTAATCCTGATGCTTCCCTGTAAATACCTGGGCTACTCCAATTCCTTTTATTTTTATTTTAGTTTTAGTGCCACAATTTTATTTATGGGTATTAAATACATACACAGAGAAAACAACTTCACACATCATTTGGTAATATTAAAGAACACATATGAAGCAAGTTAGTGAGTGCTTCTGACAGAGAATAAGAGCAAGATAGGTGATTAGAGATAGAAAGGGAGAAAATGAATTTCTTTATGTGGGTTGGAAATGACCAAGGACAATGTGCTGATAGGTGTGATTAAATCAATGCCCTGCACCTGAAGTTCAAAATAGTAAATAACGTTTTGAATGTTAGTGAGAGATAAAGCTGAATAAGGTGACCATCACATGTTATATGACCAAGTGACTGAATATAGGTATTCCACAGAGGAACCTTATTTCTTTGTGTAATACTATTTTATATCAGGCATGCATAAAGATTTCAATGTTTTAATTTAGAACCAGTACTGAATGATTATGGAGATGGCCAATTCCTCGGATATGACGTTAGTAACAAAATGCAGTCAATCATTTCAAACTAGACTAATGTGGACCAACCATCCTTTCTCATCAATTCTTTTTAATCTGATATTACAACTCACCCTTCTTCAATTTCTAAAGACAGCTAATGTGGTAGTTTAAAAAGATATTCCCAGATTCTTCCTTCAAAAAGTAGAACCTAATTTCCCTCACCTTGAGTATGGGCTGATTTTAGTGATGTCCAATTAACAGAATGTGGTGAGATGGTGGTGTTAGACTTCTAAGATTAAGTCATAAAAGGCATTGTGACCTCTTTTTGTTCTCTCTCTAGGACTACTTCCTGCTTTGGGGGAAACCAGTGCCATGTTGTGAGTATTCTGAAGAAACCCTATAGAGAGACCCTTTCCCCCACAGCAAGGAACGTAGAACTCCTGCCAACAGTCGTTGAGGCAGTGGAAGTGGCTTCTCCAGCCCCAGTCAGGCATTCAGATGACCTCAGTCCTGACTGACTCTACGTCTTCCCCTTCCTGATAGATCAAGATCCAAAGTTCTCTAGCTAAGCTGGTCCTGAATTTCTGACATACAGAAACTGTGAGATGATATACTCTTGTATTAAGCCATGAAGTTCTTGGCTAATATGTTATGTGGCAAACAATAACTAAGAGGTAGATTATAAAACGTGTTCTTTTAGCATTTATGAGGCATTTGAATTAGTTAGCTATCAGACATTGTTTTGATTCCTTTCATGCTTGCTTATGGATTGCAGAATCAGTTTGCTTTGAACACGTTTATTTTTCCGAAAGAAATGGTGATTTTTCCTTTATTCTTCCTAGAGCTACTTCAGTACCTATTTTTGAGACACAGCAGAAAGAGCATTGTATTTGTGGGTTCCGGCCTTCAGACAGATATCTGGGAAAAGGTGCTGTCCCAAAGCAGAATGTGATCCCAGAGCATGCCCACTCTTTCTTCCTCGTCTGTCTTCACTCTCCTCTCCCTTTGGGACCTCCCTTGAGCTCTCCCTCTCAACTGTCAAGTCCTCCTCACGAAACAAAGCCTAGCCGGGTGCTTTACCTGTGAGATGGTTGGGTTGGGGGCCAGAAACAAGACAAGAGCAGTCTTGCCTATGCCTGAAGAAAATGAGTTGTCACTTCTGGCACGGCAAAATGAAAACTAGTCAAAGAGGCCTGGGCCACAAGCATAAGAGGAACAGAAACCTGCCTTCTATTTGAGGTATAAGCTTAAGATTTAGCTAGTGGGAAAATAGAAGTGAGAACTCCGGTGGCATCAGAATGTCCTGAGTTTACAATGACCTCTTTCTTGAAAAGATCTTGTTTCTTCTCCTGCCTTTGGTGAGATCACAGACCCTTTACTTTCCCCCTACCTCAGTCTCTGAACCTTTACTGTCTCCTCCTCTGAGGACCTCTACATTTCGGAATGCTTCAGGTTTCACCTTGAACCTTCTTTTCCTATGCATTCACCTTAGGTGACATCATCTTGACCTATGGCTTGAAATAAATCTCTATGGCAATGATCCCAGACTGACGTCTTTGGACCTTCCTCTGGATTCTAGATATATCCTTCATATCTCTACTTGGTTGTTAGGAAGCAACGCACCCCACAACAATTTCCACCTCACAAATAATTACTGTTTGTTTCATCAACTACCCAAACCCCAGATTTGGAAGTTATTCTTCATCCTCTCTTTCTCTTAACTCCCACATCAAATCAGTAGCAACTCATATTGGAACTTACTTTCAGATGTAACCTTTTCTCTCACCTGGCCTGCTTCTTGTCTTCCTCTCAATAATCCATTTCCTACATAGCTAACCCTAAGTGTAAACAATGATTCAAATGATACCTTGTGATTATTTTTGACCATCGTAAGAACAAAATACAAACCTCTCACCCTGCTTTAGGAAGCCCTCCATAATCCATAATCTTTATGACGCCATATACTCTTTCTTTCCAAATGTACTGCCTCCCTTCTGTTCCTCAGACACATCGGACACCTTCCTCCCTTCAGACTTTCACACTTGCTATGACCTGTGATTGAATTCTCTGCTTCCTGATCATTGCATGTCTGGTTCCTTCTTGACATTCACTCCTCAAATTTTAATACGACTTCTTCAGCTTAGTCATTCCCATCCAACTTTTTTTAATGTTTATATTTACTTTGAGAGGGGTGAGGGGCAAAGAGAGAGGGAGGGAGGGAGGGAGAGAGAGAGAGAGAGAGAGAGAGAGAATCCCAAGCAGGCTCCAACACAGAGCTCAAACCCATGAACTGTGTTTTTGACCTGCAGTGAAATGAAGAGTCAGACACTTAACTGAAAAAGCCACCCAGGCACCCCTCACAGTCAATGTTCTAAGATGGCCAGCCAACCTGTCACCATGTCACCAAATTTCAGCTGTGTATGTAGCTCCATCAGAAGCATCTTGATTCTTTTCCTGTTTGTTTTATTTTTTATAATTTCTGTCTTCTTTTACTTGTATATGGCCTTCACCTATAACGGTTCCTGGCACATAGTCAGGGCTCAGTTAATATTCATAAAATACATTAATGAGTGATGGTCCATTCCTAACAGAAGGCTCAATAATATTCCCCGATTCTCCCCACTATTAATTTTCTGGGTGAAATTCTCTGATGGTTGGCAATCAGCAGTTTGGAAATGAGCAGGGGTTTCTGTCTGATGTGGGGGTTTTTCCTGAGAAAAACACCATGCCTCATTTCCTGGAGGGCTTGGTGATAGGGCTGCCACAGGAGACTGCCACATGGCACATTTGCCACATGGCACATTTGCATGCACCTGCCATGAGACCAAAGTTTATACCACTCATTGGAAGAAATGGGAACGTTATGCAAAGTGACTGGCTGCAGAGGGCTTGACATTTTGCCTTAAAGCTCTAAGAGGAAAAAAAGGCAGAACTGTTGAAAAAAACATACATATTAATTGGCACATCATATACCTCCCCCAAGAAACACTAATTTGAAAAGAAGGAAAAAATCTTGCAACATTTTTTTAGAGCTGAACACCAGGTACTTTTGCTTTATGATGTGCAGCAGGCCGGATTCCCACTGAGTGTGGCATCCAAAATCCACGTGTGTGAGGCACACATACTAATGCCTGGAGGTTAAGCTAATAGCAACAGCAGAAAAGATAAACAAGCATGTTTCTTATTTATGGCTATGTTTACACTTTTAGCTTCCAGGCAACTTAATTATTTGATTTTAATGCACATGTCCTTGTTAGGAGTTATCAGCACCTGACAAAATTGACTCAGACTAATGTCCTGGTTTTAAAGTAGAGCATGTCAAGCAAAAAGAACGATACAAATATTTCAGTCTGGTTTAAAAAAAAAAACAAAAACATATGAGAACAGGGTCCCAGAGAGCTTACATCACTTCTCCAAAGTTCTGTTAAGTCCATAGCTGAGACGAAGTGGAACACATGTTATAAAAATGTAAACACACTTTAACTTGCCCCTTAAAATATTAAAAGTGAGGCCCTAAATTCAAGCCAGTAATTTTGAAATTAGGAACATTCAGTTCAATTGATGGAGGGGCTTTCTCCACCTCACGTATCAGCTCCTTCTGTGCCCTAGGGTTTGGTCACATATTCATGTATACACACATCACATGTATATAGTCTCCTGCCTTTTTCTGTGACCTTAATTTTAAATTTAATAGTCACTAAATTGCAATGCTGGCCAAGCTGTTTTTTCCTCTTATGACTTTGCTTTCAATCTGAGAAATAGTTAATGAGTGACTGTAAAACATTTAAGAGACATAAGACTTGCACACGGTGATATTTTAATGCAAAGCTTTTCCACAGACTGGCAAAAGTTACAAATGTCTTAAATATTCCAATGGCTTAAATAACGCCCACCCATCTTTCTTGTAGCCAGGCTCTCTAAGAAACACTGACCTTATGTGCCAAAACTATGAGCTATCGAGACGATATTTAAAAAAAAAATCACAGGTTGTTTTAGGCAGAGGTATTTTAACTAGGGATATGGCTGGAGAGATCAAACGCCAAATATAAAGTCAGTTCTTAAATACTACCCATACATTAAAGAACTTCAATTTGCTCAGCAAATTTTTAAAGGTTGTCAATGTTTAACAGTAGTTTCTTTGGCCAGAAGAAAAGGAAAAGGAGGGGAGAGGAAGGAACAGAAAGTAAAACAGAAGAAAAAAGGGAAAAAAAAAGATTAGCTAGCCTTTTTTGTGCACCGAAGCAATTAAAGAGACGTCTTAAGAGGATGCAAAATAAAAACATCAACTCTTGAAGTTGAGGTGACCATGATATCTGGCTTCCAGAAGCTGGACTTGAATATCAGCACTGTTGGCAGCAATATGAGAGTTTCGATACAGAAGCAGGTTAGCAGCAACGGTCCTGCTGAAAGCAGCAGCCAGGACCTTGTCTTGCTGCCGATCGGCATGGCAAGCACAGTATTTTTACCTTAGATTGTATTGTTGCTTGGGCAGCCTTGGGACATTGATGAAAATCAGTGGGATGAAAGCGCCTCTCCCACACAGGCACCTCACCTTTTACCGCCGCCACTGCCGTGTCAACACACATGTCCCCCTTACACACTTTTCAGAATGGAGAGACAAGTAGTGCAGGAGCCAACGAGATGAAGACACACTCCTCTCTTACTGGAAGTGGAAAGGATTTGAGAAATCAAGTCTGTGATCCGAAGGTCACACGAGGAGCTGAACAAAATGTTGGTCATTATTGAATCTGGGTGACCGGGACGTGGAGGTTTTAGAATGGCATTCTCAATAACTTATGTGTAGTTGAAAATGTTGGTGATGAAAAGTGAACGAGAGAGAGGGAGGTGGAAGCGGTGAGAGAAAGAGGGAAGGAAGGAGGAAGGGCAGGAAGGAAGATGGGCCTCGAGTCCCATGGAAGAGAAACTCTGCTAGTTTTCCCCTGACTAGGACTTCATGCTCCACACTCCGCATTTATATGCCTAAGAGAGCCAAGACCTGCATTCTGACCCTACCTTTCACCCGGATCTTTTTCTTTCGCAGAAATTGTCCCACCAATGACCTCAGCTCTTGGGAACAGGTAGCCCCTTCAGACAGGTTTGGCAAAGAGGGTCTGGATCTATCCAAAGGTGGACAATCAGATGTGAAGTGAGAACGCCCCACGCTTCGGTACTCTGTCGAGCTTCCCCGCACCACTTGAAAGACCAACCCAGCACATCTGGCTCCCACCTACACAGCTTCATCACAGACAAGAAGATGGGGGCTTATTTTATGGATTCTATCTGCAATCATTGTATAGACTCTTTTATATCTTGAAAATTCTTCCCTACTCAGCAGGTCTGGGAATGCATGTCAGCTCTTCGAATGCCAAATGAATAATCTGCCTCTTTGGATGCCAAGTTCAGAAAGTGTTGAGAAGGAAAATTAAGGGGGCTTGACTTGATAAGCAGGGGAGTTAACCCTTCACGGCAAATGGAAATGAGTAGACCGACTTACTCATATTCCTCCCACGTGTTGTTTTTCTCTCTGCCACTAAGCTCTCCTCTGGCCATACATAGGCTGGAAAACTACTGGGAACATTGATGAGGTCCCTGGAAGTCATTTTATATAAGGTCCAATCAATTCACCAGAAAGTTCCTAAGAACCTGCTACATGCCACGAACTATGCTATGTGCTGGAAATAAGCTATAAATGATTCCAAGAAGGTCAAAGTCAAGTGGATATGGTTAAGAAAGAAATCACCAATGAAAATACACTATGATACGTGTATTCCTAGGTGTTCATGCAGAGAAATCACATGAATTGAGGGATGACTGGGGGGTGGGGGTGGGGGGCACCTGCTGATGGTGAGCAAAGGGAAAGCACTGCAGGAAGAAGGAACAGAATGCACCAAGTCCTCGGACCACCTGCAGTGTGGAATGTGCACACGCCACTCACTGGGGGAAGCAGTCTTTGGGCAAACATTATTATGTGCCTACTGTGTCCCTAGGCTAGGGGCAAGGGGCAGATAGCAACAGGAATTGAAAGTGGTCCCTGCATGGAAGGGCTGTCCGCAGTGTCGCCTCGGGACTACTTGTGAGGGTCTCTCCTGGACTCAGGCTGGGGGTCAGGAGGCAGAAAGGGCTCCTCTCAGGCTCTGGGCAAGAGCATCTCACACTCAGGGAAATTAAAGCTCCTCAGGGTGGGGATTTAGGAGCAGAAGGAACAGGTAAAGGCCAGGTAAGCCTTAGGAACATTTTCAGCAAAGTATAGCTCTCATGGCCCTTCTTTTCCATTTATTTGGATCCTCCTAGATCCCTTCTTTCCTCAAATCTGCTTCTTGACCACCCTCCGCCTACAATGCACACACTCACCAAAAACCTCAGGGACAACTTTACCCTGAGACTGCCTTTCCCAGAAATGGCCCTTACTCCAAAACTGAGTCCCTTCGCCCAAAAGTGTGCCATCCCTTCAACTACAGGGACCTCCACCTCCTGTTAAGAGGAAAATGAGCAACGTGAATAGTAAGATTTGAATGATAAAAATTCTCTCAAATCTCTCCGGGAACTAGTCTTTTCCTTTTTAAATAGCACCGTTTGACTCAAACTCTACAAGGTATTTCAGGCAGTTTGGAAGGGATGGTTTAGGTGGGGACTTGTTTCAGCAGCCCATAGAGTCTACAACCAGAACACAGGCTCTACCGCCCACTCCATGCTCCAAGCATAAACTTGGCCTGGGGCGGGGGTGGTGGGGGTGGGGTGAAGGCATAGGGGGAAGAGGGAAGAGCTCTCCCACCTGAGAGAGAAGTCAGCCTCTCTGCTCTCTGTCCTGGATCTATTCCACCAATTTATAAGGAGTCCTGGGGTGCCCTGGGCTAACCTGTGTCTCTCTCTCTGAAGAGATGGGCATGGGCAAGAGCTGCCTGGAGCAAGGCAATGTGGCTCTGGGACACAAGTGTGCCCTGACCAGTTCTCAGCGACTGCAGCTCAGTACATTCAGCCAGGGACTTGTGTAAGCCCAGTGCCTTCCATGAGGGCGGCTTCCTAACCTCCTTCCATGCTGCACTCCCAAACCTTGCTTAATCACCTAGTTCCTTCCCCAGGTGAGCATGCATTCCACACATTCTGGGGAACCTGATGCAGACTCTAGCATCCCCTTGGCTGCCCACCAGGCACAGCTCCTGCCCTCTCTGTGATTGTTTGGTTATTTTTTAATGTTTTATTTGTTTTTGACAGAGAGAGAGAGACAGCATAAGCAGAGGAGGGGCAGGGAGAGAGGGAGATAGAGGATCCGAAGCAGGCTCTGAGCTGTGAGCACAAAGCCCGATGCAGGACTCGAACCCACAAACCGTGAGATCATGACCTGAGCTGAAATCAATCAGGAGTCTGACCCTTAACCAACTTAGCCACCCAGAAGCTCCCCATCTCTGTGATTCTTGCAGACATTTATTTGATCAGGACTTCCTGGCATGCCCTGGATCCTCAGGCCCCTGTCAGGGCTGCACGGAACCCTGTATCTTCTGGGATGCAGCCCTAACAAAGCCATCCCTGGCTCACATCCACCCCAGCTGGGCCTCCCCTGAGTAGAGAATTTTTCTCTTGGAAACTGCATTGCCAGGTTTTCCTCGGAGCCTCGGGTTCAACATCCACTGATGAGGCTGGCCCGCAGCCTAGGTGGCTGATCCATGGCATTGCCACATGGGTGAGGCATCACCAGGGTCCCACCCTAGCAGCTGGGTGTGCAATAACCCCCGGCCTCGCCACCCCAAAAGGCAGCTTTGACCAAAAGCCTGCCATACTGGAGGATCAGGAGTCTGGAATGTTTTCACCTCTTTGTTTCTCTAGTTTCAGGAAAAGAGACCAAAGTAATCTCGAGGGGTGAAGGGAATCTTATCGGCTGAAGAGAACTCAAGGAAACCTCAGCTGTTTTGCAGGCTCATTCGTTTATTTGCTATGCAGTCACCCTGATAGCCCCCACTGGGCTCACTTCACTTCCCTGTAAACAACTGGCTCTAATTAAACTCGTTCTGTTGGATGAAGGTATATAACCTTGGAGAGTCCATAAAAAATGGCTTCACTCTTAAGACTTCAAAAAGCGCATGGTCCCTTTGTCAGGCCCTAGACAAGGTTAATTTATGTCGTCGCTATCTTACTCTGAAGGACTCTAGTTACTTCACATCTGTTCTCTGTCTAATCTTTGTACGAACATTGTGGTGGTCCTGGCAGCTCAGTGCATCTAGTGGTCTCTTAACCGTTTCCTGCCCAAAACGTCCAGGCGTTCAGATCTGATTTTCTCTCCCCTTTTGCCCCCATAAAAGCTTTCAATTTCCTCTCAGCCGGTGTCCTGACTCCTTCATGTTCTCTGACTCCAGCATCGAGGGACTGTCATGCTCCCCAGACTCACTGACTTCAAGGACAGACTGGGAAGGCCTGTAGGAGGAGAAAGCAGTTCACATTTCATTTTCAAAATGGAGAGAAAAGATGACATGAGAGGGGAGATTATGCAAGAAAATATGGATGGTAGAGAAGACTGTTTTTCAGTCTGTGGTTGCAATTAGAATATTTTTAGAACTGTTTTAAATTAATTAGAATAAAAATATCAGAGTATATGACATTAGGGCATTCTTTAGTTAAAAAAATTGCTTTAGGTGTGTGTGTGTGTGTGTGTGTGTGTTCTGGATCACAATTTAAAATTTATTCCTTCCTAGGGGTGCCTGGGTAGTTCAGAAGGTTAAGCATCTGACTTGGGCTCAGGTCATGATCTCATGGTTCATGAGTTCAAGCCCCACGTTGGGCTCTGTGCTGACAGCTCAGAGCCTGGAGCCTGCTTTGCATTCTGTGTCTCTGTCTCCCTCTCTTTCCCTCCCCAACTTGTGCTCTGTCTGTCTCTCTCTCAAAAATAAATAAACATTTTTAAAAATTTTAAAATTCACTCCTTCCTGTAAGTTGTCAAAATAGTTTGAAATACTGGTGTGGTGCCTTTGGAGCTGTCTTAACTCTACAGCATTACTGTTCTCCACTAAGATGACTATGAACCAATAATCTGTTATCTTCTCTGTGTCTCTTTTCTCATATTCAAATTGGGAATAGTATGTGCCTTTCTGACCTCACAAGGTGGTTGAGAGGCCCTCATAAGATAAAACGTGTGTAAGCTCTATACAAAAGTTCTATGCCACTCAAAATCTGCTCCACAGACTAGAAGGGGCTCCACGAAAGATCCTCAGGTTTGGTACTGGATGGAGGCCTGCGGCTCGGGCTTGGCTTCCATGCCTCACATATTGCTTCATTTATTCAACAGTATTTATTGGATGCTTCCTGTGCACTGAGAACTATTTAAAAAAAATTTTTTTGAGACAGACTAGGAGAATCCACATGTGAATGGGGGAGGGGCAGAAGAACGGAGAGAAAGAGAGAGTCTCAAGCAGGCTCCATGCCCAGCGCAAAGCCCAATGCAGGGCTCACTCTCACGACTGTGAGATCATGACTCAAGCCAAAATCAATAGACAGAGGCTTAACCAGCTGAGCCAGGCAGGCACCCCGGGAATTATTTTAGTATCAGGGGATAAATAGATCAAGTCTTTGCCTTCAAAGTGTTGAGACAAATAAAAAAAAAGGGGGGGGGTGGGGGTGCACCTGGGTGGCTCAGTCGGTTAAGCACCTGACTTCGAAAGGCTCAGGTGATGATCTCACGGTTCATGGGTTCAAGCCCCGCTTTAGGCTCTGTGCTGACAGCTCAGAGCCTGGAGCCTGTTTCGGATTCTGTGTCTCCCTCTCTCTCTGACCCTCCCCTGCTCACACTGTCTCTCTCTCTCTCTCCAAAATACATAAAACATTTTTAAAAAAGATAGTGTATGATATGATGTTAAATTGTGTGGGGAAAAGTAAAATGGTCTACTAATAAACCAGGGCCTCTGTTACTAAGATTATCTAGGACCCCAGGCAAGTTGGTTTTATTTGCAAATTTTGGAGGCTAAAAATGTTGGGAAATCCCTGTGCAGAGGTGTTACTTTGAAGTAATATGCTAGGTAAGGCACCCAAAGACCCTTTTGTGAATGATACCCTCGCATGCTCTCCCCTACGAGCTTTCTGGAATGAACAACCTGGGACATCTCTCAGTTCCATCACCATCAGTTTTAATAAAACTAGGCTCTAAAGTAACAGGAAGGTCTTCATGTCTAGAAGAGAAGTAAACACATGGAATTTGTTATCTGAACTGGTTGTAAAGCCAAAACATAGACAGGTTCAAGACAGGTTTAGAGAAATACCTGGACAATACATGCTTAATGGCATTCAATATTTTTGAAAGACATTGCGCTAACGAATCCTAAGAGCCTGTGGCTGCTCTTGGCGCCTTTGTGCCAAGCCATGTATTTACTCATCATTATGATCAATACCAGATTAACTACTGCCTTATGACTTAAGTCCCAGGCCCCAAGCTTTTATGGTAATTTTAGCGGCAAGGTCCAGATCAGCAGACCACAGATGTCAAGCATTCACTGAGAGGCTGTGAAGCATCCAGGAGACTGGGGCTGAGAAACCTGGATGCTCATTCTAGCTTCCCATTTTAACAAGTCGGTTCATATTTCTGAGGCTCATATTCTCCTTTGCAAACCCACTGAGTCTTGACAAACTTTCAGGCCCCACTCAGTGTAAGGCAAACAAAACGAAAAGCATCCCCACGTGAAACGGTCATGAGATCCTATCCTTCTCTGGGGAGAAGCCAACAATGCTGTTGCCATGATGCTTTTATGAGGTAATGATATGCTTGTGAATAACCATGATCGAAGAGCTGACACTCAGTCTTACACACTCAGGGTCTTGAATTTGTCAGCACAATGGCGGGTGAAACTACTCCTGAAAGGGAGTACACATTAACCCAACTAACCAAGATTTAGATATAAACAAGAAATTCAAATGGTTACTAAAAAAAAAAAAATCAACAACAAACACAGCAAAGCATTTCTTTTTCTTGTCCTATGGTCTAGAGCAAGGTCCACAAGCAATGGCGTGTGGGCCAGCTCTGACACCTGTTTTTGTACAGCCATGGCCATTGGTTTTCACATTTCACATTGTCTGTGGTCGCTTTTGCACCACAGCAGCAGAACTGGGTAGTTGCAACAGAGCTGCTATGGCCTGCAAAGCCTCAAATATCTGCAATACTGCTGTTTCCAGGAAAAGTCTACCAAACCCTGGATGTGAATATTTTTGCCAATACAACTAATATAGTCTCTCCTTAAAGAACTAAATTAAACTACAGTGAGAAGTTTGCTTAGTGAGCACAAGCACAGAATAAGTGGGCTTCCTTGGGTGATATTAAAGAGTAAATTATCAGCTAAGAAAGAATAAAGCATAGTTATCTATTACAGGGAGCACCTGGCCAAGGGAACCATAATATTAAAAGCCACCGGACAAGCGTGTCCTTTGAGCTGTGTTTGAATGCACGCTGCCCATATTTGCTTCTTTCTGTCTTTTGTTATTGTGTCACCGTTGCTTCCACATCCCCATCAATATTTTATGCTGTATTTTCTCCCTCAATGGGCCCAACCCCACACAGTGACACATCTGAATGAAATACAGACATGACTCCAAAGCCATGTAGTGTAATATACATACAACCTCAAGGTGCTCTCCAATGGTGGTGAAGGGTGGGTACTCTTGGCATCACAGTAAGTGTCTGAAAACCGTCTTTAACTCTCTCACCAATGGAAGACTTCAAAATCTTTCTCCTTTAAAATTATACTGTACATGGCTTCCATCTCAGAGGTTTCCTCATCACATGGGCAAGCTGCTTTTCTCATTTTGCATTTTATTTCTCCGGGTATTATGCCTTTTCTTATATACATTAACTTGTTTTTCTTTAGCTATGTTCTTCATGGCTCACAAAGATTCCATGGTGAAGCAAGAAGAGCAAAGAAAAGAAGAAAAGGGAGAGAAGGGGGGTGTGGAAGGAGAACAAAAATAGAATAAATCTAATTTCTAAACCTTATCCCTGCCATATTTCAATATGTAAATTTTTATGTGTTGAATTGTGCTTTCTAAAAAAAAAAACAACAACAAAAAACACTTCAAGTCCTAACCACCAGTGCCTGAGAATGTTACCTTATTTCAAAACAGAGTTGTTACGGACATAATTAGTGAAGATGAGGTCATACCGGAGTTGTGTGGGTCCCTAATCCAATATGGCCAGCGTCCTTATAAGAAAAGAAGAGACACACAGGATGAGTGTTGTGTGATGACACAGGCAGAGACTGGGGGGCTGCAGCTACAACCCAACCAATGCCAAAGACTGCTGGCAAACACCAGAAGCTCGGGAAAGCCAAGGAAGGACTCCCCTACAGGTTTTAGAGCTGGCATGGCTCTACTGAAATCTTGATTTCACACTTCTGTCTTCCAAGGCTCTGAGAGAACACATATCCGTTGTTTTAAGCCATCTTAAATTTTGTTACAGCAAATTTCAATTTTAAGCCATCTGTATTTTGTTACAGCAGCCCCAGAAAACTAATACAGAAATATATTGAATCAAGTTTTGTAGTTCAGTGCAAGACTGAGCACCTCTAATAAATTTCAGGGCATTGGTTTTAGAGCTGAACCCATTTCTCTTTTTCCAGGTGAGCAGAGCTCCTCAGGTTGGGCCCCACTTATTACAAGTGGGAGAGCAGACATTTTGCTGTACGAATCATTTATCTCCTGTCTTCCTCAACAAATGCTTTTTAGAAAAGGTTTGCAGAAACACGGTGTCTTTTGCAAAAGCACATTTACTAAAAAGATGAGTGGAAGTACCTTTTCTTAGACAGTTCTAACACACAGCCTTCTCTCTTTCATGGGCATGCAGGGGGTTGAGAAAACTAAAACACTTGCCCTCCTCCCAAGGCTCTTCTTTTCTATGACTGTGATTTACTGCACTACCCATTAATCTTAGTGTCTGAAACCAGCCCAAATGCTCCTCCTCCATATCAGACACAACCCACGTAGATCAACATCCTGTACAAAGCCTAGCAGCTCATGCAGGTTCTGTCTCAGTCACCGGTAAATAGCAGTGCTGATGATGACAGGACTCTTTGGCTTTTCAAGCCATAAACTTAGCTCAAGAATTCTGATTCATAGCTGGATACAAAATACTGTGTGAACGTTGATTAGCAGGTGGTCCCATCAGGTGGACAAATTGCTTACACTTTCTCCATAGTTATTCACAGTTCATTTTCCCTTCAGAATTTTTTGGTAAAAGCTTGGAGCTCTAACGTGTTTGGGTTTTAGATTCTGGAAGGAATGCAGTGGAATTTTTTGGCACTCTCTCCTGAGTGATTTATGTACTGCTCCCATTGGATAATTTGTTTTATGCATGTGTGACAGGGCTGGTGCTGGACTTCTGCTTTGGAAACGTTTGTTTCAAATTTGCATGCGGCAGACCTTCTGGACCTTGCAGCTTTACATGTGAATGAAGAAATCATTCCCCAGGAGGCATTTATACTGCATCCTGAGGGAAAATATCCTGAGATCTTTCCTCTCCTCTTTTCAGTGGGAAGAATCATTAGGAAGCAAAGAGTAGAAACTTTGATTTTAAGATTGGCAGGGAAAATACCCAGCTAAAATAACTTGGAAGTATGTTGGAATTTCTTTCAAGAACATGATGTATAGAGGAACGATAATTAAAACAAGAGTCTCTGAGGCCTCTGGTAAGCAGCAAAGCAGCAAGCTCTGCTAAGGCGTCTGGTTAGAGTTTCTCTTTGATGATGGCAGATGACTAGTGGCTCTTCCACTTCCGAGAATGAACATTGCCCTTGTTAAACAGAACAAGGATGGCAAACAAATCATCTCAATCCCCCTGAATGTAGCCATGTTGAAGCCTCGGCCCTCTTGAAATAGCTCCTGTCCGGCCATCCTCTAAGACAGTGGCAAACTAGTTAGATTTATAAAGAGCATCAGTCACGATATCCTAGAGCTGAGAATGGGAAGATGGCAGATATTTTGCTGGGCTGTAGACAGGCTGTTGCATCTATTCAATGTGCCATCCTGTCAGTGAATAATATAATGTAGTTTCAATCTTTCATCACATGTTGGGAACCAGGAGGGGTGAAGGGTCAAGCTCACGATGCAATATTCAGAATACTGGTGCTTATAGGAGTCACAGCTGTCAGTATGCTTTGTCAACAGGAACTCTGGATTCACACAGAAGAATGAGGCTGACCCATTAATATCTTTCTTAATAAGGGTAATGAATGGTTGTGTAGTAGTCAGTCACCATGCTTGGTGCCATGGAAGAGACAAAACATCCAGATCCACCTTAATAAAGGCAAAGATTAATCTGCGTGTTCTTCAAGAGGGCATGTGTCAATTAGGGTCCATGAGACAGACAGATGATGCATTAAAGAGAGTTTCAACAAAGAGAGCTTAATGAAGAAACAAGGCTAAGGGAGCCATCAAGGGATGTTAAAGTGCTAGGGGAAAGCGCCAGCACAAACCTGTCACCACTTGAGCCTGAAAAGCCACAGGGAAGGAGCAGCATTGCTAGAGCCTGGAGAATTAAAGCAATGGAAGAGGGCACAGGTCTTTTTACCACAGACAGTGAAGGCACTTCCAGCCTGCTGTAGATTGGGAGAAGTCTTCTGCAGGTGCCATTTGTTAGCCCAAACTCAGGGAAGCCCTGGGCCAGGGTGCCCTAGAGATGCCATCTGGAGCATGCAGGCTCCTTAGGCACAGAGCAGAACATAGAAGAGTAGGAATGGATCTGGGCATGAGGAGGAGGCAGACAAAAAGTGACTTTGGGCACAGGCACTTTAAAATGAAATAGGCCTCTCCTTTGTATGAGGTTGTAACCAAAGCTTAGCATGGGGTGAATCACTTTTGTTCTGTATAGAGTCACTTATGTGATTCCCTCCCTTCACCACCCCTCCTCCATCACATATGCTCACTCTATTATCTTTGTAAATGTAGGGTAAATAGGAATTCTTTGCTAGGGAGAGGGGAGAATAATAAGGAAATTTACTGTTGGAGAAATACCTGGGACAAAGTAAACCTTCGTAGGAGAACGTTGGACTCCAGAGAGGACATGGACTAAAGGACTGGATGCCTCCCAAAGGGGAGCTACCCAAGAGGACAGGAGGTAACTGGGCTGGTGACAAAGGCCGAAAACAAGACTTCCTGGAGGTGTCTCTAGGAGAGCTGATTTCTGTACCATGAGTAGCTGATACAGAAGACTTTCCAGATCTAGCTGATCAGAGCCAGCAATATGTTTGAGGAACAATCACTGGGTGTGGGAATGTGAATCAGAAAGAGTCTTGCTCTTGGCACCTAATGGAAGTCTCTGCTGGGACCTGGACCAGCAAGGGTATCCCAGCGACAATGGACAAACACTCATCGAACTGGCATAACCTGTCTCCAGCTATGAGCACGAGTGAAATCAAGAAATAACAGCCATTGTGAGCTGACCAGAATCTGGTTCTCCCTTCATTGCATGTGCACCCAAAGCTAGAGAAGAGGCTCACTGTCTCACCTCTAAGAAGACTACAAGATTTACACAGAGAAGAACACAAGAAGGTCAACAAAATGCATATTGGGCACCAGAGGATTTGGAGGTGGAAGAGATTGCTGGGGATGGTCACGGAAGACTCATGGAGGCTGGGACTGGAGCTGAGCCCAACAGGATGAAGACTATTTAGGGAGGCAGAGGAAAATGTTAGGAGAAAGTCACATTCCAAGCAAAGATTCCCTCGGTGGGAATGCATAAGACATGCTGGGAAGATGGTGAGTAACTCATCTGTCTGGAGAAGAGTGCACTGAGCACGCTTGAGCTGGAAGAGGTGATGAAAGCAGTATTTAAAGAAAATCATTCTGGCCTTAGGGTGCCAGATGGATTGCACTGGGGAGCAACTGGAGGTATGGGGAGCAACTTGGAGACAAGTTAGGAAAACTATTCTAGTTAGGAAATCGTTCAGGCATGAAGTGATAGGGGCTCAGGCTACAGTTATGACAGTGGGAATGGCAGGACAGGGCAGACTCAAGAGGAATTAGTCAGAGATGATTAACAGGCCTTGGTGACTAAGTGAAAGTAGAGGGAGGGATGAGGAAAGGAGGAACCAATGATGAACATGAGGTCTGCAGCCTTAATGACTAAGAAAATGATAGTGTTATAAAGAGATATGGCAAAAAAGCTGGGAGTGGGGCACAAGGCTAATAATTCAATGAAATAATTATAATGAATTTAAGATTTTAGTAAATTGTTTGGGATGATATTCAGTGGAGATCTTCTTCTGCAGAAAACACTTCACATAAACTCAAGAGCTCATTAAATGTCACTATTGTCCACCATTTACCCAAATATAAAACCCAAGAATTCTCTTCATCAATTCTTTTTCCATTACTCCCAAAATTAACTGGTATTCAAATTCTATTAATTTTACTTTTATTATCTCTCATACTTGCCAACTTTCTCCAGTCTCTATACTCTTTACCTTAGTTTAGACCACAATCATTTTTCACCTAGAATTATTTCCCAAACTATGTCATTTTCCTCCAGTCACTTTTCTACAAAGAAGCTCTGATCGTGCCACCTGCTGATGATATACCTCTGGTGGTTTCCTTGGGAGACAGCCTTCAAAAAACAATCTTCCACCTGGCACCTATTTCATTCCCTGCCCTCATCTCTCATCATCCCGTGTTTAACATTCTATGTCCCAACCAGATTAAGCAATTTACATTTCTTGAATGTGCCAGGCTCTCTCTTACTTCCAACCTTGCCCATGACTGGCCCCTCTGTTTAAAATATCTTCCTTCTTACCATATGATTGCACATATAGGTGGATTAGGAGGAACTTAATGGAGGACCATGGGGGAGGAAAAGGGGAAAAATAGTTGGGGAGAGGGAGGGAGGCAAACCATGAAGGACTCTTGAATGCAGAGAACAAACTGAGGGCTGATGGGGGTGGGGGAGAGAGAAAGGGAGGTAATGGGCATGGGGGAGGGCACTTGTTGGGATGAGCACTGGGTGCTATACGGAAACCAACTTGACAATAAACTATTTTAGAAAAAAATAAATAAAATAAAATATCTTCCTTCTTTCACACTGCATCATTCTTGACATTACATGTCAAAACATCCCTGCTTCAGGTAGCCTTTGCTGACATCATAAGGTCAATCTAGGTAACTCTTTTTTGTTTCCTCAAAATTTGATTCATCCCTCTATCATAGCTTGTAACACGGTGTAGAGTTCGTTGCTTATTTACTTATCTGACTCCCACTCTAGATCTATGTGCCTAACTACTAGAAAGTATTTGTTTAATGAATGAATAAATAAAGCAAAAGAAACATGGTTCTGTTGATATTTATATCAATTCAGCAAGCTGGCATGAAGTACCTAGTATTTGCCATGTGCTGTGCTAGAAGTTGAGAATATAATGGAGAAAACACTTCTGCAAACAAGAAATGCACAAACCACTATTTTAGAGTCAGTGATAAATTAGCAAATACATTGCACAATGAGTGTTTAGTAATACTGAAATCAAAGACTGAAATGGAAAAAGCCCATACTTTAAACTCAGGCTGAGATTCAAATTTGTTTTCCAATTTTTATATGACTTTGATCAAAATGTTTAACCTGTTAAGTACCAGTCCTTTTATCTATAAAGAGGCTATAAATCCTGTTTTGGATCTTATTGTGATTAAACAGCAACTCCTTGGGCACCTGGATGGCTCAGTCAGTTGAGCATGGGACTCCTGTTTTCGGCTCAGGTCATGATCCCATATTAGTTAAACTGAGCCCTGCATCAGGCTCCATGATGAGCATGGAGCTTGTCTGAGATTCTCTCTCTCTCTCTCTCTTTCTCTGTGTCTCTCCCCGTGACCCTCTTCCCCACTTGCATCCTCTCTCTCTAAAATAAAAAAAATATTTAAAAAAAATTTTTTTAAAGTTTAAATAACAACTTCTGGGCATAATACAGTAGATGTTCAATAAATGCTATTTCCTATCCTTTCTATGTATTGCTATTGTATTAGTGCTTTCATTTATTTGTAACTTAAGGCATCTTCAGACATATCTTGTTAAAATATAATAATGAACAACGTGTGGGGATTTTAGGCAGAATTTAATCACTGAAAGGGGTTCAGATTTTTCCTGAGGACTTCTGTTAGGGAAGAAGGAAAAGATCCATGATATAGGAGGTAACACTGTTGGAGAAGAGAGAAGGGTCTAGAAATTGAGACAAGGATACTGAGATTGTTTGTACAGTTTGCAGTGGACATGCAGAGGAAGGAGAACTGGGATTTGACCAGCATGACAATGGTCTACTCACTTGAAAATCACTGGAAGCTCAAAAGTCTATTAGTGTTTTCCAGCTAATACTGTTCCATTCACAGCTCCCACACATTTTCTCCTTCCAACCAGTTCAAAAGGACATCCGCGTGACTGTCTCCATCAGTCACAACAACAGCAGAACAAGGGCTGATATTGCAGCCTTGCCTCTAGCCAATTATATACCTTCACAGTGTCTTTTTCTTTTTAATCCATCAGCTATTTTCTTGCCATTCAATGATCAGCAATTTGAGATCTCTGCTAACTTGCACCAGGACAGGTTTTTAATATAGTGTTGGACTGTATCCTATGAGTGACACTAGCAAAAGTTGATGACAAAATAACAAAATGACAATAAGGTGGAAAAAAACAGATGAAACCAAAATTACAGCAAAAGTAAATGAAGGCAGAAAGGAAGAACACTGAACTCTATTTGTAAATGGCATGAAAATCCCAAAGAATCTATATAACAACTACTCAAATTAATATGTAAATTCAGCAAGTACACAAAATTGAAGTATACAAAATTAATACTCAAAATTTAATTGTGTTCTATATGTTAGAAGTAAATAATTGGCAAGTTAAATTTAAAAAATTCTACTTGTAGAAACAATAACAAAAAACACATAAGAATATATTTAACAAAAGATATGAGAACTCTTCATTGAAAACTACAAATACTGCTGAACGAAATTAAGGCAGAATCACAGAAGTTGAGAAATAAACCATATTTGTAAACTTATTGGAAGATTCCAATTCATAATTTGTTGGAATTCATAGGTTCAC
The DNA here is from genome assembly GCF_003009895.1 of Hyaena hyaena. Lineage (NCBI taxonomy): Eukaryota > Metazoa > Chordata > Mammalia > Carnivora > Hyaenidae > Hyaena > Hyaena hyaena. The sequence goes on from NW_024081122.1 coordinate 78,372, forward strand.
TGAAAGGTTCCATTATTAAAATATCAATTCTACCCAGATTGATCTATAGATTCAAAGCAATCTCCATCAAAATTCCATCAGGCATTTTCATTGAAAATGACAAGCTGGTTCTGAATTTTATTTGGAAGTTCGATGGCTCTAGAGCAGACAAAACAATTTTGAAGATGGAACTTGATAGTGTAAGAAGAACTTATACCATCTACAAAAATCAAGATAGTGTAATATTGACATAAGGATAAACATAAGAAAAAAATAAAAATAGAATAGAGTCCACAAAAACCATGAGGTATATAAAGGAAAACATACATAAATTATATATTATCAAGATAAAAATTTTTGCTTTCTGAAAGACAGTGTTAGGAAAATGAAGGGGCGCCTGGGTGGCTCAGTCGGTTAAGCGTCCGACTGCGGCTCAGGTCATGATCTCACGATTTGTGGGTTTGGCCTCATGTCAGGCTCTGTGCTGACAGCTAGCTCAGAGCCTGGAAACTGTTTCTCATTCTGTGTCTCCCTCTCTCTCTGACACTCCCTTGCTCCCTTGTCTCTCTCTCTCAGAAATAAAAAATTTTTTTTTAATTTTTAAAAAAAGGAAAATGAAAAGACAACCAAAAGAATGAAGAATACGTTCCCAAGGCCTATATATTCAATCAAGAACATGTATTCAGATTACATGAATAACTCTTAGAACTCAATAATTAGAAGAAAAGCAACCCAATTAAAATGGGTAAAAGATTTAAATAGACCACTAATGACAGTATGCAAATAGCACAAAAAAATTTAAACCACATTGGTCATCAGGGAAAAGGAAATTAAAACTACACTGAGGTACCATCATACATCCATCAGAGTGACTAATTAAAAAGATTGACACTACCAAATGTTGGTGAGGATGTTGAGCAACTAGAACTCTCATACATCCCTGGTGGGAAAGGAACACGATTCAAGAACTTTGAAAAAAGTTTGGTAATTTCTTAAAAAGTTAAACATATGACCCAGACATTCCACTCCCAAGTATTTATACAAAAGAAGTGAAAACATATGTCCATACAAAGACTTGTATGCAAATATTTATAGCTGTTTTATGCACAATAACCAAAAACTGAAACAATCCAGATGTTCAACAGGTGATGGATAAACAAAAAGTGCTGCATTTATAGAATGGGATATTAGTCAACAATAAAAACAAACTACTAATATACATAACAAAATGAATGTCAAAATCATTATGTCAAGTGCAAGACACCAGACATAAGAGTATGATTCTATTTAAAAGCCTAGAAAAAGAAAAAGAAAATAGCCCAATGTTGAATGGGTCTAAAGGTGGAAGGGGAACGATGGTCAGAAAAGGAGAAAGATGGACAGAAATTTTGGAGGGTGATAGAAACATTCTCTACCTTGACTGGGCAGTAGATTCACAGGTGTATATACTGGGTTGTGTACTTTAATGAATGCAGTACTGTACATAAATGCTATTCCAGTAAAATTGATTTTAAAGCAAAGGAAGGCTAATCCAATACTGTATACCTTCATATAAATACATCTCATGTAACTACTGAAAATTCAAATTTATTTCCCTTACCAGGTTCATATAACAAGGGACCCATTCCATGTCAATTTCCCTTTCCTTCCTCTCATGCATAAGCCCACCTTCCACTCCATCTGCCATTCTGTTCATAAAATAAAAGCAGGAAGGTCCCTTTCAACAAATGCAATATCTTCAGGCTCTTCTGCAAGAACAAAAACAACACAAACAACATGTATGTGTGGTATCCTTTACCCCAAACATCCATTTATATGGGGGGTGCTACATAGGCAGGCAAGTGATGTAGTTACAGGTGATAACTAATGGTTGGAAAGACAGAAATAAAGAATGGTAGGAAAGTAATCGTTGATCTGTGGTCATATATAAATCATGCCACTTTGGGGTGAACTATTGAGAGGAAGGAGATGACCATTTTCAATCAGCTGAATCAACACTGGGCTACGTGGCTTCACAGGCATCCCTCACACCTTCACATCCAAATCACCCACTACATGGAGGGCCAGCCAAATTGGTTTGTTTCCTTCAGTCTAGTGAATAGTTTCTTCTGGTGGGGAATCCTTAAAGCTGCAATTAGTTAGCCTGATCCATTAATTTGCTGTGATCCCAAAGCTGGTCACAATAATTCCTCCTCATCCCAAGAAGGTATGGCTAGCATCTAGAGAAGTTTTCTGGTATTGTTCACATACCCAGTCCCACTACTCTGACCATCTCATGATTGGTATTTATGTAGGGTCTGAGTTATGCTACTCTTAAGTGTCAACAGTATTTGCTGACTCAGAGAAGCATCCCTGCAGTTCCAGTGGGGGCCTTGTTAACCCCTGTCTCCCACTGAAAGCCAGCTGGTATTGCTCTCAGCTAGGGCATTGGAATCCTGAAATTTTGTTGAATATGATCATAACATATTTAATTCCTACCAGTTGCCCTCTGGTCAGAAAACATAATTAAAGGGTCTGCAGATGGTCTGGCAAGGTTTCCAGAAGCTGTAGAAACCGGCAGCTGACTGCACAGCTATATGAAATCAAAAACTGTTTCAAGATATGTACCATATGCACACATATGAATCCCTTAGGGAACATGGTGAGCTCTTTGAATTACACGGGTATTAGATGCTATGGGGAATGAATAAGGGACAATTAGAGAAATACATTAGAAAGGAAAAGAGAGAAACACAAATCAAAATGTCAACCTAGGATAGTTAGTTCTCAGACTTAATAGGACATACATTGGATGAAATAAAACAAAACAAACAAAAAACAACAACAAAAAAAAAGAGAGAGAGGCAAGGCTTAAAACTCAGAGAGGACTACTCATGGAGAATGAGTAAAAATAGTGATACCTCTTTTCCAGAATCCCTAGGATATATTAGATATCTTCTTTTATTTTTTTATTTTTTATTTTTTAAAATATTTTTATTTATTTCTAGGAGAGATAGAGACAGCGTGAGCAGGGGAGGGTCAGAGAGAGAGGGAGTCACAGACTGAAACAGGCTCCAGGCTCTGAGCTGGCAGTCAGCACAGAGCCCGACGCGGGGCTCGAACCCACGAACCGCGAGATCATGACCTAAGCGAAAGTCGGACGCTTAACCGACTAAGCCACCCAGGCGCCCCTAGATATCTTCTTTTAAATTAGAAAGAGTTTAAATTAGTCCTTTTATGAGAGTCAACAGCCTTTATTATAATAGCAAGTCCAGAATTATTGTTTTCATTTTATGAGTTTTATAGAATTTCATAGTAGAGTAGGAGCAAGGAGAATGATCCTCATACCCATTGAAGAAATTAGTGACGAGAGGTTAGACCAGAGGAGAAATGAAGTATCAAAGGGAATCTTTGAAAAGACAGTGAAATATCTGAATGCACTCATGGATTGTGACATCAACAGTTGACATGCATTGGGGTAAATGGCCTTTAATGTCCCTTCACAAAGGGTTGCTTCGTATGTTTTGTTGAACAGATTTAAGCGATTCTGTAAAGGATGTCAAGGAAACCTGTCTACTGGCTGTTTGGCTAAAAGTTCATTTAATAAAGATTCAGAAATGGGTCCTGTACAATTTTAGACTCTGTTCAGTCTCTCCAACACAGATCACAACTGAAGATCTTCTCATCAGTTTTCTGAATATTGGGGCAATGTAGTGTTCAGTCTGAATGCACATGGTTAGCATTTTTTAGGGTCATCCTTCTTCCTGGGTCCACGACCCATTAGGGGACCTCTCCTTTTTGTTGCATAAGCCAAGGTGGCCCTTTAATGAACCAAGGTTCGCACAAGCCTAGGTTTTACACACGTCCAATGATCTCTGTCCTAGGATCAGAGAAGGATTGCTCTTGTTGTGAGCTAGCCTGATGCTGGCAGCAGATATGGAAAGGTCTTCCTTGGCCTCCCAGGCGAGGCTGGGATTTTGGAGCACTCATTGATCATGCTCTGACCTTCTCTGAGTTCAGAAACAAATCAGTAAGAGACATGAGAGGGGTTGAGATGAGAACACTGAGAGTGGCAAAGAATGGTTCCCTTAGCTGAAGAATTATCAGTGGAAGTTCTCCTTTGGTTCAGGTTTGATTCCAAAAGACATTTCTCTAAGTGAAAGTTAATATTAAACTAGAGCTCTGAGAATGAACTAAAACTTTTAAACACTGTAATCTGAAGCTGTCTCTCTAGGGTAGCAAAACTGAAATCCATTCTCTAGTCCAAGATCTTTGACTTAAACCATTTTAAAGGACCAACATCACACTTTTTTAATACTCTCTGTTATCATTAGTTCCACTCAAAAATCACATTTCCTACAGGTTCTTTGCACATTGTTAAATAGGAAAAAAACATAGACACGTTTCTCTTTTCTAAAACTGTATTTTATTGTTACTTTTTTTATTTAAGAGGGGGAGCGTGCGCATGAGTGGAGGAGAGGAGTGGGCGGGGAGCAGAGAGAGAGAATTGTAAGCAGGCTCCACACTCAGCGCAGAGCCCAACGCAGAGCTCAATCCCATAACCCTGGGATCATGATCTCAGCCAAAATCAAGAGTCTGATGCTAAACCAAATAAGCTACCCAGGCTCCCCAACAAGTTTTTCTTAAATGAGCAGATTTTTCAAGGGTCTTGAGCCTCACTTCGTTTATAAAATAAGTGGGTAGAGAGGTATAAGAATGACGTGGCATTCATGGGCCGCTCTAAAGAATGAATGTCTTAGAGTTTGTTCCCACCTTTTTTTTCTTGAATTTTGGTATCTGGCTCTTGTTGCAGTGGCACTTCCAATCTTATATCCCAATTTATAGTTCTATTTCTACTCCTATGTCAATGTCTGACACATAGATGATACTCAGCAAAGGATTATTGAGTAAATTATTATTGAACAAATGATTGTTGAATAAGTGAGTTTTCTACCCTAAAACAACAAGCTAAATGCTTTCTATGTCCAGTTTGCTGTGAAATAGAAGGATGAAAACCCTCACATCTGGTAGGAGAATCTTTGGGCAGTGTTTTTTTTTTCCATGGGACTAATTTTTCACGTGTAAATTCTTTCTTCTTTCCAGCAATAACTGGACTTCATTATTTACTTTTCTTTAGAGTGTTCGTAGGTAGGCTTCCTCCAAAGTCCAACCCTTTTCTCAAACAGTCACTACAAACTCTTATGCATACCTCAGAACCTTTTCAAGGAACAAGTGCACAGCTCAAGATTCGAAGACTTCGGTTTTACTTACTCCATTTTACTTAGTTGCTATTCAGTTTTACTGAGTTACAATTCAAATTTATTTAGTTAGGTCAGGAAAGTTAAATAGCTACTTGTTCTCTCAGTCAGTAAAAAAAACTCCATAGCCTCCCCTCTCCTCCATCTTTATTCTCAGGAAGTGATAAAGCAGTGTGAAATTAGAGAACCCATCACAAGTGGGATATAGGATCAGGTACTGCTTAACTACTATGTACCCAGGATTCTTAAAATTTTTTTTAATTTTTACTCTTCTATCATATCACCCAAAAAGGAAGAGAACTTTGAACACTCTTCCTGTGAATAATTAATGATTGATTTGCTATGCTTGGAATGTGTAATGGAGTGAATTCCAGAGAAATGTGCCTATCCTTGGTAGTGGGCAGGAGAAAATGTGCAGATCTTTCTCCAGAAAATATTTCTGATTGGATATTTTGCTAATGATCATGAGTGCTGTCATGGGTTTAAATCCTGCTCTGAAATTCAACCCTAAGTAGAAATTCTATTTTAATAGACAGGCAAAGATACAGACTAAGAAAATACTCCCTTATCAAGTGTGTATTCATAAAAAGTCCACATATCTGCCTCTGCAGGAGTAGTCTTTGGCAATAATTCTCATTCTGTCTCTGATTTTCATTAGATTATATAAACTTGGATGAATCAATAGCCTGTAAAATCACTCAAAAAGTTGCTTTCAAGATTAAATAAATACAAAGACGTCAGGCATTTAACATTGTGTCTGGAATAGCAAAGCTGTTCCTTAATTGATAGTTTTCTTTCTTTTCTCTCTTCTCCATATGTAGCATTTTAAACATTTTTGGTATACCACTTGGAATTCTGTATAGGCTTTGGGAACATAGACTTTAATATGGGTGCTTTAGGAGCACTGTCAAAGAATTTACCCCAGTTACACACCCCATTTACATGGTTAACAAAAGCATATCACATTGTGTAAAAACCAGAGCCAATGTTCTTTTGTAGGTCTTGAGGCTAGTTAAGTATTCTCTGCACTGAAACACATTGCTCCATTTCATGTGATCAGTGATCAGAGGTTACAACAAGTATGTAGAGCACTTTAAGAATCCTAAGAAGTCATGGGCACCAAAAGAAAATTATTATGTGTATTACCTTCCTTCTAATAGTGTACTTAGAATGAAAGGACACCTGGATGGATTCCAACCAGGTGGTGGTGGTGGTGGGGAAACCTGTGAAATGAGGATTCTATCAACTCTGCAGGGAATTTTGTGTATATACTAAATGGAACTTTGTGCCATATACTTGGCATTAAAAACTGCAGTGTATAATGGGGGAAAAAAAAGGATCCTTCAGACTTCTTCTTCTTCTTTTTTTTTTTTTCTGGAAAGAAAGGGATGCAATTGTGTACTTTCAAAGCCCTAATCACTCTGGCTAAATGCTAATGTGTTTAAAGGGCTATGTTGGGACCAATGTGGATATCTCTGGTTTTGGTCAAGACTTAATGTATAAGAGCATTTAAAAGAACTGCCTCCTAATATTGTGAACTATTCCCCACTTCTTCAAACCAGTCCACCAGCCAGAATCCATCCATGTGTTGATGACATTCAAAGGAAAGGACTACTCTAGATGTGATCGTTAGGGATGACACTCAGTAGCCTCCATATTTATTTCTAACCACTTCGTTCATTATTTACTTCCTGCCTCCCACCAAGAAGAGTAAAAAGGCCTGAAATTTGCATTCCAGCCTCCCTTTGGGCTACTGCATGGGCTTGTGACCCAATTCTGGCCAGGAATTTTGAAAAAGTATTCTGGGGGTTGAAATCCTCAGGAAAGATTTTTCCTCCATTTATAAAGACATGTACAATACAAAACTGCTCTTTCTTTTTTCCTTTGAAGGTAATTATGTGAAGACATGATAAATGGAGATACACCAGCCACTTTATAATCATAGAAACAAACCTGAAAGGGAAGGTCAACACACCCAGGATGACATTCCAGCAGAAGGATGATGGGAACACTGGGTCCTTGATCACCTCATTTTTGTTCTGGACCCTTTGGTAAGTAAATCCATAAATTTCTTTATCATTTTGTACTATTTGGCTGAGGTATGCTTTACTTGTAGCCTAAAGCACAATTGATATAATAGTTCTTGCCAGAGGATGAAAAAGTATACCAATCAAGGCTGATAAAGCTTTACAAAAGAATAAAAGACTCCCTGTGTGGTATGACCAAAAATCTACCAAAACAGATACCCCTCCCAATTGTATATCCTTCATCCAAAATTCCCTCTAATAGAAATTTGATGGCATACATTCATTACACAAACAAACTTTGACTTCCTTCTATGTGGAACATTGTCAGATAAACATAAATACTAAAAATGTATTCATCATCTATCTGAAATCCGAATTTAATAGAATGTCCTGTGTTTTTATTTGCTAAATCTGGCAACGCGTGCCACATCCTATGACAGAGGCTCTGGGGATAAAACACCATTCCATAATACAAAGAACTCATCTCCTTCAGAGCCTTGAGCTGATTCTAATGTGTGATCTGGGTAGAAGTCCACTGCCTTAGAAACTCTCTCTTTCAACTCCACCTCTACAGACCAAGAAATTGAAGCCTAAGAGATCATGGGATGTTCCTGAAGGCACAAAGCTGCCCACAGGCAAAGGTGGAAATGGAGCCCACATTTCAGGATTTTTTTTCTGGTACCCCTTGTTTTCAGTTGCCTTTTCACTCCTGCTCCTGAAGTCTCTTTGTTTAAAGATGAAATGGGAAACTAATACTGTTTGACTTGGCAGAGGGATGGAAGCTTATAATATGAAAGGTCTAATTTCCTTTGATGAGGAAGACAATCACATCTTAGTCACTTTTTTACAGAGAAGAGCATTTTGGATAAGAAAACAAAGAATTGTGGAGAAATAAAATCTTGTTCAAATCCATAGAAATACTTTCTTAAAAAGAACATTTTCCAAATATTCTTCTATATAGGTGATATATATGTGTGCATATATATATCATATATATATATACAGGTCATGCATACATTTATATGTCAGATACATATGGAGCTCATATAGGTGATATGTAGTCAAAGTTACACCATGACTTGCTGTATTTTGCAGCTGTCACTGAGGAAGTCTTCCCTCTATTCCTCTGCAGGTATCCTTTGCTAATATTTTGATTGAAACTGCTAAGTCCTTCGCTTCTGTAAACAATGAGATTTGCTTGAAATTTATTTAAAGATTATCATGGTGACTTGCCGTGGAAAAGCCATTATTCCCCCTGACAATGGGCAGCACAGAATTTAAAGCTCTTTGGATAAACTGCTATATATCACATTTCCAATTCCTAGATCTTCAGAACAGAAGGCTCAGAGTTTTGTCTAGAAACTTTTCCTTTTTAGCCCATCCAATTCTTTCATTTTGCACTGTTAGTCCAAATTATGTGATTCTGTCACTAGAGAAGATAGAGGCCGAATGAAGTCAATTCTCTGTAAAAGATCTTAATCTAGCATACATTGCTTATCAATCTTCTTTCCTCATGTTTCTTAGAAGTCAAATCCAACTATCCCAAATGCAAATAACAAGGCAAATTTCACTTTATTAAAAAAATAACCCCCAAACACATTCTTACAGTATTAGACTTCATTAAATAAAAATACACGAAATTTCAGAACAAATAGGATAAGTTCAGATGAATTTTAGAATTTCTTATAAGAGAATGTGACCCCAAATCTCAGTTCTTTAGGTCAAGGCATCCTCAACCACTACATCCAATTATGATGTATTGAGTCTCCAAAGTCTATCAAGTTAACTATTCAAGTGGTTGCATCTGTTTTCATGGAATGTCCAAATATGAGAGAAGCACACAGTAACATATCACAAATAACAACTTTCTATTTCAGGCTACTCTACCACAGCCAGGGAGTCTGTGAAAACCAAAAGAATCTCCTATTTGAAATAAATAAATAAAATTTTAAAAAAGATTGAGCACAGCAGCTTCAACCTTTCCAATTATTCAGCATTTTAAGTGATTCTTCTCTGTACCACTTTCAAGCTACCTACATTGTGGCTCTTGCTAAAATTCAAATCTATTCTCCCAAGATAAAACTTGCCACCTCTGAGAAGAGTCAACATTTATTTTATTGCATACATTCTGTTATGCTTGTTGATTCTTTTTTATGAATCATATTACCTTATAGTCTCACCGTGTATAGATGAGAATATTATTCCGTAAGAATTTCTGTAATTGAAATGTTAAAACACCACCCTTGAGATTTCTACCTGCAGGACGGTGGATCCTGTCTCACCTGCCTGGGCATGCTGTACGGAGTTGAGGTCACACTTACGCAAATGACATTCCAAACATTCCTCTCCCACTAAATTAAAAGGGGGAGTTCAACCTTGTCTCTTTCCCATTGGTTAGGAATTCTGACACAAGGACTTAGAAAGCTCTGCAGTCCTAAAATGGAGCTATTGTTACCCACATGACCCGTGTGAGGGCATGAATCCTTCTCTCCTACCTCCTGCCCCACTGGCCCTTAGTCAGCACTAGTCAGCATGATTCCACACTTGAAAATGAGGCAACCTACTGAAAATGTTCTACTTGAACTTTGATTGATTTTAGAAGGGTAGCATGTCTTAAAATGTTGACCATTTACTGATTAACTGAGAAGATAGTCTGAAGTTGAAATCTTAACACAGGAAAACTGAATAAGGAAACATGCTCTTGTAGGATCCCTGACATCTGTGAACTTTTCTATTAGGCCTTGGCTCTAGATAATGGGATTACTATACAATACAATACGTTTTTGAGGAATTTCTTCTTTCCCAAGACTCCTTGGCCATTGGAAATTGGTTTCTTCCTTATCAGGCATGTCCCTATATCAAAATCATAAAATAATTGCTGATGAAAGATCTACTGTTTCATAGCTGTAAAGTAATTCCTTTCATACCTATTAGGCAATCATCTCAAGCATGTGATAATAAGAATAGTTACAGTATGACTGAGGACAAGACATGAGCTGTGCTTACAGCTAATGGTATACGTGTGTCTAACGGAGACAGTATTTCCATCTATGATTTCAAATGGCACCCATGTACCACTCTCTTACTCTGAACAACATGAGATGTCAACTTGGGAGTATTCTTTCTTATTCAAGAGTGTAGAAAAATAAAAGCATTTTGTTCATTAATACACTGTAACAGTGAATAATGGTATACTGGAGGAGGTGGGGATGTGTGGAGAGGATATATGAACATGTAGAGAAAACAGTAGAATAAAACAGAAAAGCCAGTGTTTGTTTAGAGTGGGTAAATGCTACTTTCAGAGGCCCGAGCTAAAAGTCCTAGCTGCACACTCAGTTACTTTATGTCATAAGAATTAATAAGAATGAACATAAGAGGGGAGCCTGGGTGGCTTAGTCAGTTAAGCGTCCGACTTTCGCTTAGGGCATGATCTCGCGGTTCATGGGTTTGAGCCCCACGTCGGGCTCTGTGCTGACTGCCAGCTCAGAGCCTGGAGCCTGTTTCAGTCTGTGAATCCCTCTCTCTCTGACCCTCCCCTGCCTACGCTGTCTCTCTCTCTCTCTCTCTCCTAGAAATAAATACCTTTTAAAAAATTAAAAAAAAAAAAGAATGAACATAAGAATTAATAATCATAGGGTGCCTGGGTGGCTCAGTCGGTTAAGCTTCCCACTTCGGCTCAGGTCATGATCTCACGGTCTGTGGGTTTAAGCCCCTCGTCAGGCTCTGTGCTGACAGCTAGCTCAGAGCCTGGAGCCTGCTTCAGATACTCTGTCTCCCTCTCTCTCTGACCCTACCCTGTTCACGCTGTCCCTCTCTCTCTCAGAAATAAATTTTTAAAAAAATTTTTTTAAGAATTAATAATCATAATATTTGTTATCATTACCATCCAAATTCCATCAATCTAAGTGTTCTATGGTCAAAAGCAAGCCCAAGTTGTTGACAGAATAAGTATCCTTCTCTGATTTAAGCCTAAAATTATTTTGGCGTTGTCAAACTACTCAGCCTCCTTTCAAAGCATGCTTAATCCTGTCATTGATATACTTATCTAAGCTCTTTTGGAATCCACTTATCTCACAAAGAGTTTAAGTAATTAAGAACAAAAAAATGTTTAGCTTTTTTGATAAAAAATTCTCACTGATATTTTGTTGTTCTCATAGTGTATACTGCCCATTTGCTATATACCTTAATTATTTTCCTTACAGAGATGATTACTTCAAGTGAGAGCTAAACATTGTCTCTTGATAGCTTTATGTTGCTGCTACCTTTAGTTTCTATTCAAACAATAGGAACAAATAGCCTTCTCAAAGATAGTGCTACTATCACTAACTTCCATTTACTAATATCTTTCTTTAAGTAGTATTTAACTGGTGAATAAATACCTAGTTAAAACAATTATGATAGACTCCTAATGCCATCTAGTGGACAATCATCAAAATATCGTCCCATGGGCCATTTTCTTTCTATCCTTCAAAATGTCATCATTATTCTTGAAGAAGTAATCCAAACTACTAGCTAAAAATTATTGGTTAGTATCACTGAAGCCTCAGACAGAGGCATGATAGCATTTCCAACACAGGTGAAATCTTAGGGGAAATTAACTTACCATCCATCTTGTGTGTCTCGACTTCTTATCTATTCAATGGATAGAGCCAATGTCACTGGGAAAAAGGAGAGTTGCTAGAGTAGTAATTCAATGCACTTAGTTCATCCTCAGTAACAGTAGCCTAGGTAGCTCCTGCTTCCCATATGGAAGATAAAAGCATAATCTCTCAGTTGTCTTAACATATAAACTATATATATAACTTTTCTACATAAAAATTATACAATTTCATCTAATCCTAACAGCTACTTTGTGAATATGATGGAATGTACTCATATTACACTTGAGGGAATTAAAGTTAATGAAAAGAGGGAGCGCTTGGATGGCTCAGTCTGTTAAGATTCTGATTCTTGATTTTAGCACAGGTCATGATTTCATGGTTTGTGGGTTTGAGCCCCGCATCAGGCTCTGCGTTGGCAGTGCACAGCCTGTTTGGGACTCTTTCTCTTTTTCCCTCTCTCTCTGCTCCCCCCCCATTCATTCTCTCTCTCAAAATAAATTAAAAAACATTTAAAAAAATTTAAATACCGTTAGTGAAAAGTAAGTGACTTGATCAGAGTCAGATACCTACAAAAAGCTCAAACTCAATCATAGATTTTCAAAATCTCAGTGACTCTTTCAATAAGCCAGCAGTATATTAGAAGAGTGACATTTTATGACAAAGGATACCTTTTCTCAGAAACGCAGATTAAGCACATGCTTATCTATTAATGTGAATCACAACCTTAGCAGACACAAAAGGAAAAAATACATGGTTATCTCAACAGATGCTTAAAAAGCATTTGATCAAATCCAACTCCTATTTTCAATAATAACGGAAGTCATAAAAGGTATGAAGAGAATGCTTCCATAGCTTGATAAAGATTATATACAAGAATCCTACCATTATCATCATATTTGATGGTGAAATATTATAATTCTTCCAATTACATTCAGTAATAAGACTAGGGTTTCTGCTATTATTGCTTTCATTTATCAATGTACTTGAAGCCTGAGGCTATGCAATAAGACAAGATAAAGATTTTCTTTGCCTTGAAAATCCAAAAGAATTAACCACCAAAAAAAATCAGAGTTTATAAAATAGTTATGAAACAGTGCCAAATACAAGATAAATATAAAGCAATAACCTTCTTTTACAATTAGAAAATGTAATAGGAAAATAAAAACAATGCCATGTATAACAGGAAAATAAAAACACACAGAAAGCAAATAAAACAAAGTGAACAAACTGAAAAAACGTAGAGTAAACCAAATGAGAAATGTCCAAGTTTTATATAAATGGGAGTTGATTTTATCAAATGATTTCTTTAGCATCTATTGATATGACTATATTTTTTTAATTTTGGAGTTGCTAATGCAAATGTGGGTAAGTTTTATGACTATATACAAGTCTGAAATGGAATACCGTATATATTTTACAAGAGAGAGACTGAGAAAAGTATTTCTAACTATTTAGTTCAAATATAATTTCCTCAGGGAAGCCACCTTTTATATCCCTATCTTCATTATATTTCTTCATTACTTTCTATGATTATTCTCATTATTCAGAATCTTACTTTGGAATAACACATAATTACTGTGATTATTCTGTTAATTTTTCAGTTAATTTCTCCTCTTCTAGGAGAATATGAATTCCACAAGAACATGAATTCTGTTTTTCTCACCAAGCACATATTTTAGAAAATAACAGGCTCAATAAGTGTTTGTTAAGTGAATAAATGAAAACAAATCCATTTAGAACAATTTCAATATAGAACAAAAAATAAAGAAAAAATAAAGCATACGAAAGGACTATGAACAAGTAATTCCTAGAAATAAACCCATGGAAAACTTCTGTCTCAATATAAGAGAAATAACATTTTTAGATCTCTTCATTTCTTTCCTGGGTTCTCATGATCCCAGAAAGAGGAGTGGTCAGGCAAATGACAACATTGTAGAAAGGAAGTGAATTGCCATGTAAAGAAAAACAGTCCGATAAGAAGAGAAATGGAATGAAATGCCCATTTTGGCCATTCCCATGTGGTAAGGCAGGAGTAGATCAGACAGGAAGAAGCAAGCCCCAGAAAAATATGTTATGGTCTCCTAACCTCCTGACATCCCAGAAGTCATAACGTTCATTTAGCTGAAAAGTAAAATTAAAGCAGAAGAGGTTTTGTGTTCCGTACACAGTTTGGAAATCTCTGTATGGTGGTAATAAGGGTGGGTCAAGTGTAATGAGGATTATTTTCTCACAAGGCAATATGGCTTGGTCATATCAGAATTCAAATAGTTGCAGAGATAAAGACAGAGACAGAGCCAGAGACAGAGAGAGCACCCGAGTTACAACACTGAATTACCCTCTGACCCCATGAGACTAGGAAGTCTTACAGATGTGCTGACATAGTTGTAAAAGGTTGGTTGTTGATAAGGCATGATGGAGATCTTGATGATATGGGTTGGAGTTGTTGTGGCCAAAAGGGAGTTCTGGGGTTGCAAGGCAACAACCCAGGGTAGGGATCTCTTGGGGGATTTCAGAAAACCTCGGGAATATTGACAAGTTCCAGGCAGAGCTGTGGTGGGGCTGAATTATCTGTGAAGAAGTACAGGCCATGACGAAATCAAGAAAACAGATTACATGCATTCATGAGTTGCCAAATTCACCCTCAGTCCATGGGTCAGAGTAGTCAGTACGAACGAAGCAGGGATCAATGAGAATTTAGAAGATAATGCAAGGGTCCAAAGACCTTTATCTCCCCTACTGTGAGGTTGGGTAAGCCTATTTCTGCTGCTTTTATTTACAGGACACTATCTTTTGTCAGAGAAGGGGAAAGAAGAAAAACAGCCCTGCTAGAGAGTTAAAATTTTAATTTCCCAGATAATTGTTACGTAAAACTAGATTGCCTTAAACCAGAAGATACATTAATTTGCAAAATTAAGTTAGGTTTCTCATAAGGAACGTAGAATATGTTACAGAAAATAAAGGAGTATTAAGGGAAGTTACATTATTATATTATATTTCACCCAGCAGATCGGTAAAGATGAACAAGATTGATATTATTTATTGTTGGTGAAAGTGCAAAGAAACAGGTAATCTAAAATACTCAGTTGGAAGTAATGTACATTGCAAAGAGCTTCTGAGGGCAGTCTGACACTATTGATCAAAATTTAAATAACATACCCCACATCCAACTATTCCATTTCTAGATATCAAATTCATGTATTAGAAAACCTACTTAAATTGAATTAGATAATAAAAATAACCTATTAGCACAATCAAGGAAAAGTCCATAGATAGTCCAGGCTTTAGGCAGGGTACAATCAAGACTCTAAAATTGTTTCCTTCCAAGTCTCAGCTTTCTATTTCTTCTGGTGTCTCTACTCTTCAAAAAATGGCTACAAGCAGAAACTAGGATTACTAGCTTCTTCACTTACATCTGGGGGAGAGAAGGTGTTTCTCCATTCAAAAAGGAATAAAAATTTTTTTTAAGTTTATATACTTATTTTGAGAGAGACAAAGAAGGTGTAGTTAGGGGAAGGTCGGAGAGAAAGAAGACAGAGAATCCCAAGCAGGTTCCACGCTGCCGGCATGGAGCCTGATGCAGGGCTTGAACTCATGAAACTATGAGATCATGACCTGAGCCAAAACCAAGAGTCAGATGCTTAACTGACTGAGCCATCCAGGTGCCCCAAAGAGAAATAAAATTCTTGACCCTACTCCACTTGGACCACCTTAGGCTACATAGGTCCTTCGTTAGCAATCACTTAGCATAAGAAAGGGAGGATCCTGATAGGCTCAGCCAAATTAAAACTGACCCTAAGGGTTAGGAGTAGAATCAACCCTACCAATAATATATGGCTGCTATAAAATGTATATTTGAATATGTACCTACATGTGAATAGTGGGATGCTATTTTGAGATAGGGAGCTATTTCCCCATTGTTTCTGTGCCCCATTGACCTGCTTCCTGCCTAGGCTGCTAGGGTATCTCATCTTCACTGCCACAAGGGAGGAATGATGTGATGGAAAACAGGCTAAGAGAGTGAAATCTTCTTGGCTTTTGAGTTCAGGAGATTGGGTAGAACATGATTAGTTGGAGGAATATTCCCCCTGAAGTGGGAGGACAGAAGTATCACAGAAATGAGGTAAACAGGTTACATATTCCTTGAGACGAGAACCTTTCACCACAATCAGAGATGAAGGAGAAAAGAGAACAGAAATGATAGACACTCTAGGAATAATTGAGGAATTCAAGAGCAGAGTGATCCTGGTCTACTTTCTACACACCTTCCCAAGGACTTCCTCAGGCAAGTCCACTGAGCTCCCCCTGCTTCAAGAGGGTGCTGGAAATGCCTGGGTGGTGAAGAGCCTTAAGGAACTCCACCTGGGTTCCTGCCGCATCCCAAGGGACATTAAGGAATCGTGGAATGATTCTACATCGGCTTCTGAGGAACGGAGGAGTAGCTAAGAGAGCCTCAGATCCGGAGAGGCCGAGCTGTCAGGTAACAGTAATCCTTATAAATAAGGATCAGGCAGATAGCTTGGGATGGAAGTTCTATGGTTCCCCATAATGCAGTACCTGGGGTCCTCTGTGGAACCTAGAGACAACCCAAAAAAAGGTGACAAGCAAATGTGGAATTAAAAACTGAATGTTTCTGCCGTCATACAAACGAATACCCATTAAGTTTGGTTATAAAAAAAAAAAGTATCCTTCATGGAGTGAGACTCACACCTGCTACGGATGCATGTGAGTGCACATACAAATGATCAGATAAAGTTCCAGATAAATGAACCCAGGTTAAGAGAGGCAGGGCTGTCTCATATAATTGTACCATTCACATAGACTGTGATCTTTTTATTCTGTATTATTCTATATTCATGGGAAATAGTATAATATAGATGTTAAGAGTCCCATCTCTGGAGACAGTAGGCAAGTTCCTTTAACCTCTTTGTACCCTGGTTTCCTAAGCAAAATGTGAATAATAATATTATCTACTTCATGGAATTATTAGAAGAATTAAACAAATACATGTAAAGCTCTTTTTTAAATACTTGACATATAATACGTACTCAACAATGTTTTTATTATTTTGCATTTTGGTGAAAACATATTTGTATGTTACTTGTATCAATTTTAAAATGATCTTATAATAAAACCAAAAAGAAAATTAACAACCCCAAGCAGAATATTGAAGATTGCAATCCAAAGTAATACACAAATGGTATCAAATATATAATTGGCCCTTATATGAAGAGGACAAGAGTGTGTCAATGATGATAGTTAGACTTACTGTGATTAGAAAAGAATTTCAGAAGGATATAGAATTTCGATTGAGTCTTGAAGATTAGGTAGGATTTGGATTCAGGTGAAACATGTTTTACTGTTAAAAGAATGTGGCTGGTGAAGAAAGAGATTCAAATGTCAAAGTTGTGTTTGGGAGATGGATTCAATTGGTTGTAGTGAAGATTTTTAGATACTAGCTTGAGTTTAATGGAAGAGTAGATTTGGTTAGATCACTCACTGAGAGATTTACATATCCAGAAGATAGATAGATAGATAGATAGATAGATAGATAGATAGATAGATAGATAGATGATAGATAGATAGATAGATAGATAGATAGATAGATAGATAGATATTCTGGAGGTGATGCTTGAGCCACTGATGGTCTTTGCAACAGGGTTTATCAAGAATCATCAGCAGTTGGGGCACCTGGGTGGCTCAGTCAGTTAAGCATCCAACTGGCTCAGGTCATGATCTCGAGGTTCATGAGTTCGAGCCCCACGCAGGGCTCTGTCCTGACAGCTCAGAGCCTGGATCTTGCTTCAGATTCTGTGTCTCCCTCTCCCTCTTCCCCTCCCCCACTCATGCTCTTGTCTCTGTCTCTCAAAAATAAATAAACATTAAAAACTTTTTAAAAAGAATGATCAGCAGTCAAGTAGCAGTGGCTCAGAAGTGAGCAGACACAAGTTTGGAAGGCACTTTATCCAGCTTGAAGACCTAAATCACATGGTTTTCTATTAACGTAAGAATAAAAACAAAGCAAAAGTTCATTTTCTTCAGAAAATTAAAAAAAAAAAAACCAAAACACTAAATCTCTGCAGACTCTCCATGCCCCGGACCTCTGTGGCTATGCGTGTTTGTGGGTGGGCCATTCTGTGAGGGCTCCTGATGGCTTTCATCTGTGCCTGTGTTCTCTTTCTCCCTCCATACAGGGACCATGTCTCCTACTGACTGAGGTCACCATTTTACTTACCGTCCTGCCCAAACTGGACACACAATAACTTTCAAGGCCTCACTGACTCAGTGGTTAGTTAAAACCCAGTGAAATTATGTGGGATTTTGGCATTTTGAAATGTAGTTGTACCTTAGTAAATCTTCTACCCGGGGCCTCATGTCTTTTGATTTTCTGGATTTCTATGCAGGTTTAGAAAATATCCAGATTCCCAGGACCTTGTTTTCATTTGCTATTAGAGGTGATAACCTCAATGGTAGTTCTGTAATTACTCCAAAGTATAGCTGAAAAGCTGAACAATAACCTATAGTAAGAAGGGATGCAACAAATCTCACAGGTGGCTGGTCTCACAAATTAAAATTGTATCCAGAAAAGGAATATTTGAATATAATTGTCTGCTCCTTGGGAAGAACAGTGAGGACTCATATAAACTCACTTTGCATGGTTATGTTTGGAAAACATAAACCAAGCCAAGTGAATACTGTGCAATTGCTTTAGTATTTAATATTGCATTTAATGATTTTAGTACATTAATAATGCTTGTTTATTAAAAAGTTTAGAAAAGACAACTGAGAAAAAGAAACCATAATATTAGTAACCATAATACAACCATTATTAACATATTTGTTATATATCCTTTCAGGCATTTTTATGTAAAATTTTGCCAAAAGGAGATTATATGTAATTTATACGTATACAATTTATATTCTCCTCTTTAGACTCTTTTTACCCTTCAAATAGGTGAAGACCTTTCAAATATTATTATTCTTTAAAACTGCAGTGTAGGGGCACCTGGGTGGCTCAGTCAGTTGAGCATCTAACTTCGGCTCAGGTCATGAGCTCATGTCTGCTCAGAACCTGAAACCTGCTTTGGATTCTGTGTCTCCCTCTCTTTCTGACCCTCTTCTGTTCATACTCAGTCTCTCTCTCTCTCTCTCTCTCTCTCAAAAATAAATAAACATTAAAAAACTTTAAAAAATAAATAAGGCAGTGTAATTTATTAACCCTCTAAATAAATCTTTCTGATAAGTATGCAATTATTCCTAATTTTTCATTTGTATGCAAAATACCGCATTGAACATTTTTGTGTGAAGGTGTTCACACTTATACATGCTTAAGATAGATACTTCAAAATCAGAATTACTGACTCAATATGACACATATTTTTAAAGTTTATACCTAGAAACGTTATACCAATTGGCACTGCCAACAACACTATGTGAGGGTCATTTTGTTGCTGTCAGGGCTGCTCTATTGGAGAAATTATGGATATTTCTACACACTGCCTTCACAATGCCTAGTCAACTGGGATTCGGGAATATTGGTGCAAGCCAGTGATTTTTACTCTCGTATATGAAACAGTCACCCATGAATTTCCTCTATTCTTCCTTCCATCCTAAATACAGACAACTTCAACAAACTCCCAGCCTACTAGCATCCCTAACTGAAGTGCTGAGCTGTCGTGGAAGGCTGCCTCCAAAGATGGCCGCCAGCAGTTCCTCCTCTCATTCTGTGCATGTATCACACCTACCATACAAAAGTAGAATCTACTTCTCCTGCTCTTGTATCTGGAATAACTTTGTGATTTGCTTTGACCAGTAGAATGTGGTAGAAGTAGCACTGTAAGAGTTCTAGACCTCGGCTTTAGAGGCCTGGCAGTTTGCACCCACCCTCTTAGAGCTGGGAGTCACCATTTAGAGAGACTTGGTTATCCCAGTGGAGAAAGGGGAGAGATTGCAGAACTTCTAGACATCTCACTGTTCCCTACCAAGACGTATGGGCAAAGCCGTCTTAGATATTCCAGTGCCAACCAAGCTCTCATATGAAATCAGCCTCATGGGTGATCGCAGCAGACACCATGTAGATGAGAAAAACAATCTGAGCATAACCAAGCATAGAATTGTGGGAAATAAGAAAATACTGTTATTTCAAATCATTATGTTTTGGGGTGGTTGTTACATGGCAACAGGTAATTGAAACACCGCTTATCTGTAGTTTTAAAAGGCTATAGATTTGACGTGCATGCACAGCTGTGGAAAAGATTACTACACCCCCTACTTTAATGTCTATTCCAATTATTTTCTTAGTAATAGACCCCCTGCTTTACAGCTGGTTATATGGCTATCCAGAATAAAAAGTATATCCCCCAGTCTTCCTTGTGTCCAGGGTGACAATGTGACTAAGTTCTAGCCAAGAAACATAAGCAGAATTATCATGTGGGACTTCTAAAGAAGTTTCTTAAGTATCCTTAAAGGGAGGGGTACATTCTTCTCTCTTCCCTGCTTCTCCAATATTTTTTTTTTCCTGCTTGCTGGAATGTTAAAATAATGACTGGGGCTCAAGCACCATGTGAGACCCTAAGGCACATAAAAATGCTGTAAAGCAAAAAATAAAAATAATTTGGCCCTTGATGATAGTGGAGCAGCCATGAAAAGCCTGGACTGCCGACATTCTGACTTCTTTTATTGGAGAGGGAAACAAACTTCGACTTTGTTTCAATCCACTGGGTCTTGTGTTTTTTTGTTTTGTGTTATGTTTTTATCCATTCAGCCATTCTTTATCTTTTGATGGGGCATTTAATCTATTTACTTTGAGAGTAATTACTGATAGGAAAGGATATATAATTGCCATTTTGTTTATTGTTTTCTCTTAGCATTGTTCTTTTTTTCCTGCTGTTTCTTTTCCTAGTACTTTCTGGGGGGTTTTGTCACATTTTCGTATTGATATGCTTTGATTCTCTTGTCTTTTCATTTTATGTAACTTCTATATAGGGTGTGTGTTTGTGTGTGTCTGTGTATGTGTGGTTACTCTGGGGTTTATTTCAAGCTTAAGTTCAATCACAAAGACTCTACATTTTAACATCCCCCCTACCCCCCAGACTTTGTTATCATTGTCATAATTCATATTTTCTGATTTCTCCCTAAGGGAATTCTCCTTGAGTTATTGCTGAATTGTGTTTGTGGGAGGGTCCAGGACTTCCTACTTAGCCACCTTGTTGACGTTACTTCAAGCCACTTCTCATGTTTATTCAAATATTTATCATTTATTTTCTCTTAACCCTGTGTAAGATGACTATAGTCTTCTTGGAGTGTTCTGATATTTAATATGGCACAATAGCAATTTTTAGGCAGCACTTTAGACATTAAATTTCCTGCAAATACATCTAAATGTGTAAACTCAAAGAACTGGAAGTCAAGAAAAGTATTAAAGGAAGGACACCTGGGTGGCTCAGTTGGTTAAGTGTCTGACTTCTGCTCAGGTCATGATTTTGTGGTTTGTGAGTTCAAGCCCCGCATCGGACTCTGTGCTGACAGTTCAGAGCCTGGAGTCTACTTCAGATTTTGTGTCTCCCTCTTTCTCTGCCCCTCCCGGGGTCATGCTCTGTCTCTCTCTCAGTCTCTCTCTCTCTCAAGAATAAGTAAACAGAAAGAAAGAAAGAAAGAGAGAGAGAGAGAGAGAGAGAAGGAAGGAAGGAAGGAAGGAAGGAAGGAAGGAAGGAAGGAAGGAAGGAAGAAGAAAGAAAGAAAGAAAGAAAGAAAGAAAGAAAGAAAGAAAGAAAGAAAGAAAGAAAGAAAGAAAGGTAAATTACTAAAGGAAGTCTATCTGTCCATAATAAAAATTAAGGAGTCCTGACAACTGATCAAGGCTTGAAAAAGTCCCCCTTGGATTTCAGAGTCTTAGACAGTGTGGTGGTGTTCTGATTCATATCTAATGATCAGCTCTCCAAACTTGGGGAAACACGTCCTGAGATGTGTGCTGATTCCTACTGCATAAATACTCCCACCTAGGTTGACTCAAAACTACCAACATGTTGTCACTGAACAGGAGTTTGGAAGATCTGTGAAGGTCTGTACATGACTTGTTCTCAAGGAATGCCCTCAGTACACTTCAGTCCCACTTCTTTTTTCCTGCTTTTACTCTCTGATTCAGCCAAGTAGAAACATATTTCATTCTGCAAACGTTTTGGTCTTAATATGTAATTACTACATATGCCCTTATGTGTGTTTATACATGTGTTTATCTTCCTGTTTATTGAAAACAATAGACAAAACCTTTTAAAGAACACATGATGTTTTGCAAAGCCAAAGTTGCATATTAACGTGCATCTGACCTATTTTTCTCTCAATGTTTATTTAGACAGGTATGGACATGTTAGATAGGAAAGGATAAATGGTTTTGGCAGGATATTTGGGTATAGAGGGATACATTCCTCAGAAAATATTTATCAATGCCCATCAGCATATAGTGTTCCATTGGCTCAAAGGAAAACAAGAGGAGGGATTCATCTATGCTCATCTTGGGTGAAATTAGTATAAACAGAAAGGTAAGTCACTGAGAAAAGGTCTGTACTGTCCTCCGGTCTCCATATATAAAATTAATAGATACTCAAGAACAATCTGTGTCTTGTTTCTCCCTCTTCTCTCCACAATCCTGCTGTAAAACTTAGCTAAGTGGATTAACATTATTTTATATGAAAATTAATTCAAAATTTTAAATACAAGAGGAAAGGCAAAATAAAAAGTGTAATGCTAGAGATTATACTATTTTACGTAAAATATGAGACTGCAATTAATTTTTGTGCTTGTCACCAGCCACATCAAATTATACACTAGGTTGGTGGCCGAGGGAGGAGGGGCTAATACATGCCCGTTTCTCTCCTGTTAGAGGTACTTCCGTGGAAAATTTTTAAAAGCACTGCTGTGGTAAAACATTCCCATCCAGCCAATGCTCCATTCTGTATTTAAGGACTACTCCGCGGCAGATGCCCATAGGGACAGCGGGTCTCTCTTACTGTTTGCTTTCTTTGAAGCTGCCGTTAGTTCCTTTGTTTCGTTTGATTTTCTGTAGCAGAAGCCTTAAGTGAGGTCTGAAGGATTTCCCCTAGAGTCATTTTGTAGAAATAAAAGTGTCCTGTAGAAGATTTGTTCTTCCTTTGCCTGTTTTAATATTTCCTAGCATCTTTACTGTTTGGGAACAAGAAAGCATCAATGCAAAGAGGTCAACTGATGTGTTCAAGGTCACAGACCCAAATCGGTATCTCAGTGTGATGAGAGAGCAGGACACCGGATGTTCAGAGAAAGAGTCTGCGATCATCTTGTCACTGAACTTGGGGTGGGGCCCTGGTCTCAAGTGGGGGAATGAGTGACTATAATGAGATCGTGCATTTTAACATGTTCGGGCCTCAGTCTACTTGTGTGTAAAATGGGAAGGATGTTGGCTACACATTGCTTTTCAAACTGCAGGTACCTCAGTGACCTCTGGGAGGAGGGAGGAAGGGGTTCTAGGCCCTTTACTGCCAATTCAACTACAGTTAGGAAAATGTCTGTATTACTTTTAACTGTGATGTGCATTGAGGTCATGAAAATATTTTTATTAAAAGAATAATTGCATATATATGCATACATAAGTATGTGTATAATATGTGTATACATATATGCATGTACACGTGTATATATATATGTATGTATGTGTATATGTATCTATACATACATGTGTAGGTACACATATACACACTTATACATGTATGTATACGTGTATATACACACACACACACATATATACTGACCATTACATTCTTAATTTTGATACATTTATCAGTAGAATTATGAAACTTGCTAGCATTTGCTTTTAGGAGGACTTTAAATCCCCCCAATAATAGTAACTTTGGTGATTATAGTAGTAAAATTCAATACTAGATGTGAAAGACAAAAAAAGTTGGCATGTCAGTTATATGGGGAAAATGGCATTATTAATCTATATGTGTGCATCATTATTAAAACCTGAAAAAGCAGTGATATGAAATTTTTAATAAATGACTCAAGGAAAGTCCTCACCAGAAATTTTCCCTTCATTTAAATCAAAGTGTCCCAATCATAGCAATCAGTGAGTTCTAGACTCCTCCATTCCGTTCAAGCCCTTTTCAGACTTTGTGGTTGGAAGTAGATCATGCAACTGAAGAGAATTTAGTCCACTTTAGAGTTCAGCTCTAGTGAGAAGGACCACGGTCTATAGAGCTTCTCAAAAGCTTCTCCAAGGGCAAGGCAACCCAAGAGACATTGTTAAAAATTTTATTGCATAGGTTTTCTCTTTTTTTCTCTTTGCAAATGTTTTTCTGGTTTTTTATTAAAAAAAAGGTCACTTGTTTCTCTCCTGGATTGTATTCAGTTTTAATCCTTGAGGTCAACTCTCCCCATATAACCATCACAAAAAAAGGTTTATCTTAACAAAAGCTATATTGCTTTCTGTACTTGATTTACTTTATGACAAATTAAAGTGAACATTTCTTTCTCTACTTGGAATTTTTCATCTACTACACAGATTATTTGTAGTTCTATCTCTGGAATCTTCTTCCACTTCACTAATGACATTGTAGATGCCAGCCAGTTCACATTACTGTAAACTAAACAACATGAATGAATCTCTACTGCATCCATCTTTTAATTATTGTGTTTTGCATATTTAAATTATTCCAGTTACTTATGATACATATCAAAAGAAATTTTTTAGCTCTGGGGAAAAAATTAATGGTTAATATTATTGCAAGCATGATCTGTAAATCTTTTACATTACTTTAAAGAAAAGAGGTCAACAAAACACTATTTGCAAAGATTCAAAAGACAAGTGCCACGCAGCGTGCTCTTATTACTAAAAACATCATCACTCCTACAAAACGTACTATGGGACAATGGCTAGGACATAATGGTGTAATGTCATCAATAATTAATACTCCAGTACTCTTGCTGAGATGCAAAGTTAATTTGGAAAAGCCTGGAATCACAGATCTCATATCTAGAAATGAGCTTCAAGCCATTGAAACAACTGCCTGTTATTTCAGCTAATTTTACAGTTGAGGACGCTGAAGCCCAGACAGGCAACGTTGGAGGTCATACAGAAATTTACTGGAAGATCTGAGGCAATGATCCAGGGATATGGTTTTGCTCAAAAGTATTCAATTGGAAGAAAGGACATAATTATCCTGCTTCCCAGGGTTGTTGTGAGGATCACTAGAAGTAAAGTTTATCCTTGAAGAGATGAGGGCTTGGGGCATTGACCTCTGTGTGGTTGAAAATCCACATGTAGGGGTACTTGGGTGTCTTAGTCAGTTAAGCATCTGACTTGGTTTGGGCTCAGGTCATGATCTCACGGTTTGTGAATTCAAGCCTCATATTGGGCTCCATGCTGATAGTGCAGAGCCTGTTTGGGATTCTCTCTCTCCCTTTGTCTCTCTGCCCCTACCCTTCTCTCTCTCACTTTCTCTCAAAAATATATAAATAAACTTAAAATTTTTTTTAAAGAAAATCCACATATAACTTTTGACTCCCCACAAATTTAACTAATAGCCTACTGTTGACAGGAAGCCTTGTCATTAACATAAACAACACATATTCATATGTTACATGTATTATATACTGCATTCTTACAATAAAGTAAGGGAGCAAAAAGAAAACGTTATTAAGAAAATCACAAGAAAGAGAAAATACATTTACAACACTGAACTGTATTTATAAGAAAACAATCTGCGTTTAAGGGGAAGTGCGCAGATCAAATCTGTGCTGTTCAAGGGTCGATGTGATTGTGTGAAAGCACTCTAGAAATAGTGACTGCAGTGTAACTAGCAGAATACTGATACATGTTCTGGTATCTAAAACGGAGCTGCCGTTAATGAGCTCCGCAAGAAACCAGAATGTTGTGGTGCCCATATTAGAGAGCACTTACTTTACTTCTTACCAAGATTAAAAATGACTGATACAGATATCCCCTTGGTTCCTCGGATTGCCTTAAAAACAGGAAATTGGTTCTTGCAAATCAATACTTACTCTAGCTCTAACTTTAACAGCTGTTTCATCTATCTTAAATAGAACTGGCTATACCACTGACATCTGAGCATAGTCCTTGTGACTGACAGTTTTTTCCTCCAGCTATAACTGAGCTTGTTGGATAAAGGTTAATTGCTAACTGTGGAGTGCTAATGATACCATATTGATGAAATTACGGGATCGCTGATAGAGAAAAGGCTCCTAAAGCAGTGGAAGCTAGAGGGAAACTCTAAATAATAGCTATTGATTTGTTTCTCTGAAAGCCACTAAGTAACACAAACTCCTCAGAAGAATAAAAATTATCCATAGAGTTCCAATTCTTTTACAGTGCATTCCTTTGGTTCCAATTTTCGACCTGCCAATAGCCAATTATAATTTTAATAATTATGTGTCTCAGAAGAAGTAGTTTATATCTTGGAGAAAGAAATACTACAAATTGTTTTATTCCCTTTTATTGCGTTTCATCTCTTCTGCTGAATGTGTTGTAAAGCATGATAATCAGTCAGTAGCTCCTGAACCTTATGGCTTTCAAACAAATGAGGCACCAAAGGAGTGGTGGATTGAAGGTAGTTAAAAAGTTAACTTCAGAAAATGCCTCATGACCCTTTATTCCCAATCTAGCTCCACTCTTGCCTGAATATGGCCCTAGAATTTATTTCCATGGTTTGTCCCAACTTCCAGTGGATCAACTGCCTCCTCAGAGGGCTCCCCTCCCACATCATTTTTACTGTTGTTAGCATATGTTGATTGAGTTCTCTGTTGGATTTTATATGCATGTGTCATTTATTTGTCTACCTTGGGAACTTGGTATTATCTCCTTTTGAGAGTTCAGGAAACTGGAAATCAGGAGGTTAATAAGGTCCCTTAAGCCCATAGAGTTGTCAGTGTCAAAGCTGGAAAAGGACTTCTCCATCCGTTAAAGATATACAGGGCTGCAGTATGAGAAATTCCTGCTTTCCACCTGTCCATCTCCTTCCCTGGGAATCCCAGATTTCTCAGACCAAGACAGTCATTTTCCTATGAAACTTGTTTTATCCAACAGAGAGATCCCTACGAAGTTCTCTATGTGATTTTATTTTATTTTTTAATGTTTTTAAAATGTTTATTTATTTGTGAGAGAGAGAATGCTCACGCACACACACCACACACACACACATACATGTGGGGTAGAGGCAGAGAGAGAGGGAGACAGAGGATTCTGAGCAGGCTCTACACTGACAGCACAGAGCCCAGTGTGGGACTCGAACCCACGAACTATGAGATAATGACCCTAGCTGAAATCAGACACCTAACCGACTGAGCCACCTGGTAGGCTCCTTTGTGTGCTTTTAGTACATATTTTAATCTACCCAATTATTTCTGTGGTATAAATTTAGATCACATATTATGTATGATTGCTCATTTTACACCTAGAAATATGCTAAAGAATGATGGAGGAAAGAGCGATGATTTTTAGGATCTAAAACAGAAAAAAAAAAAAAGAAATAGTTGTAATTTAAGAGACTCAAAGCATTCTTCACAAAGATGGGGTTTGAACTTCAGACATATGCATCCAAAAGGATCTAAATCTTTTCTACAGTCTAACTCCCAAGCTCCAGAATTGAAAGATATCAGAAAGAAAATTTTTTTGTGTAAAGAAAAAAAAAAAAACCACCCAAAATGATCTGAACATTCCAAACAAACAAGCCAAGAAAGTCTGTGTCAGATTAGTTAAAAGGCCACTGTAAAAAGGAGCCAAATTTCATCAATTTATTTTAGATCTGAGACTTCAGTGGTCTAGAAGAACAGAGATGTGGTCTGTGGCAATGACTGGATCCGAAAGAGTAGAAGACAAAAGTCAAAGTTCTCAAGCGGAAGGCACTTTATAACACAGAGCTTCACCATAATGAAACTAGACAATCGGTAACGAAGTCTACGCACACAGTGGTCACGTACATACACTATGTATCAAATTCTCTAGTGAACTAAGGGTTTCTAAGGGTCTCCCAGTTCTTCTCAGTCCTTGTGGCACCAGTGAGCAGAACGCAATCAATGCAGGCATGGGAACACAGAATTCCCACGCTAGGTGCAGCTTTATGTTTAATCACAACACCATTCTCGTATGTGACAAAGGACATGAAGGCCAAGTGAATTTAAGTGACGGTGCAAGATGTAACATCCCCTTAGTGCTTCTTCTCCTTGTTCTCCGTCACCTTCTGTCGTCTTGTAGTTCAGGACAGGCAGCTGAAACCATGTCATCCCCTTCTCCTGCAAGAAGTCATCTAAGGTGAGTAGATCATTTTTGTACCATGGGTCAGTTTTATTCACTTTCATATTGCCACTTTTATAGTCAATGCTTCACCAAAAAACACATCTCTCAGAATGATCTCTGCCTGTAGACTGAGAAATCTGGCTAGTGAGTTTCCATAGAAACCACTTCCGAAGAGAAAAAATAGGACTTAAAATATGGCTGTCGGGCTGCGTGTGTCCTCATACTTCATCCTGGGCTGCTGGGCCTTCCAGGCACCAGTGTCAATGCCCTTTGCCTGGGGTCTCAGATGCCAGCGATTATCGTCTTCAGTTTGCTCCTACTTCTACCACATCCCAGATCCTTCAGAAGGAAATTACAAACAGTGTAACCAGAAGAGGGGCGCCTGGGTGGCTTAGTCGGTTAAGCGTCCGACTTCCGCTTAGGTCATGATCTCACAGTTCGTGGGTTCGAGCCCTGCGTCGGGCTCTGTGCTGACTGCCAGTTCAGAGCCTGGAGCCTGTTTCAGAGTCTGTGTCTCCCTCTCTCTCTGACCCTCCCCTGCTCACGCTGTCTCTCTCTCTCCTAGAAATGAATAAAACATTAAAAAATTAAAAAAAAAAAAAACACAGTGTAACCAGAAGAGATTTGAGACTCCTTTTCCCGCCCAGCAATGCAGAGGCCCATGTGAGCACCCCCATTAGCTTTATCTTATTTTGCTGAATGTATAGACTGGACTTTCACTGAACTTTATATCGTTCTCCAGTTAAAGAAACGCTCACCAGCTAAGGCTTTATTGGTTCCAAAGGCTGCCTACTGGGCCGGCTGAGCATCCTCGGGTAACTTGGGTCAGCACTGTGCTTCCTCTAAGTCATTTCTTAGAGAATGGCCTCTGGGGAATAGCTGAGGTATTTGTGAGAAAAGCAAATATCGTGTCTACCAAATCAAACTGCACTTTTTCCAAGTTCCTCAGGTGACTCTAATGCAGTCCAAATTCTGAGACCCTCTGCTCCAAAGATCCCAAGTGCAAAAGCGGGCCAAGCTTTGTGGATAACACCTTACTTCTGAGTTTGTGGTCAGCGTCCACTGGGAGCTCCTTAGGAACGTAGAATCTTACCGCCACCCAAAACCCACTAAATTCGAATCTGCATTTTAACAGGACCTGCAGGCGATTCCCTGCGTGATAAAAATTGAGAAGCACTGCTGTAAGAGATTTTTGCGTGCAAAGTTAGGTAACGAAGATCAAATTTATTTCTCTTGCTTGAACCACTTGGATAATTGCCACGTCTTCCTTGCCTTTTGTAAGACAGAGCTTTAGGCCAAAGCTATCTTTGATTAGAGGATTTCGAGAGATGCCAGGTTCCCTGGGGCTGCCCAAGGAACTTCTGTTTTAAGGCAAATTCTCCAGTGAGGGAGCTGACAAAGAAGACAGCCTCTGGCCATTGCAGACAGCAACTGCAGTAAAGACAGTTTGCCTGTGGAAAGGCCAAGCACTAACTCCTTACTGAAAATCCTTGACTCTGGTTGAAGGTTGATGAGGTAAAGCTCTATTCTGTGTTTATTTTCCTGTTCAATTCACTGAAAATCTTGGGTAGATTCTGAGTATGAATCTCAGTTAAGAGCCATGAATAGATCTAAGGTAGGTCTAGATGTGCAGTGTTGTGCAACACAGCATGCCCGGGCTTGGGTGTTCTCCTGTTAAGAAGCAATTTCACATTCTTCTGTGAAATCCGTCATTAACCAACTTGGCCAACTTCATTTCCTTTGACTCTTCCTATTTTCTATCGTATGGTAGAAATAACTGCACTTCAGATTAGATATCCTGCCTTACTTACTGGTTTCATTGAGAGGACTTGAGCAAATAATTTAACTTTTGTAGGTCTTTTGTTTTTTGTTATGAGGACGCTAATAACCAGCTATTAGGGACTGAAGACTGATTGATTGATTGACTTGAAGGAGAAAGGGAACATCTTTTTGAGAGCACATTTTAAAGCTGCAAGGTGTTTCATAAATGGGATTTTTTTTAAATGCCAAATTGATGAGCTTCAAGTCATATACAGATTTCTGTTTTTCAAATATTCCCGGACTCTCTGCTTCCCTCCTTCTTGTGATGCACTAACATCAAATGTAGCACCTGTGGCGCCCTCCAGACACCACTCTTGCCGTCCTTTTTCTTGCATCTTCCAAGCAGACTTCTGAAACACAACACCACTTGTGCCAATGCAATCACTGACAGGGCGTTTTGCACATGAGATCCTTTGGGATGCTAAATCAGATATTGCCCTGAAGTCTAGACACATTCCAGGGAGCCTCCACTGTCATTACTTATGCATGGGTCTGCCATGTAGTCACCCAAGCTTCTGAAGATAAAGCTTGCTTTTCCACCCCCTTTAGGTGGCACAGATGAAAAAACAGGCAGGAGCTCATTTGGATTTTCATTAAAAAACGAAACAACAACAACAATATGAGATCTACAGGGTAGGGATGTTTGAACCATCTGTAAACCCAGAAACAACTTGCCTCCAAATCACCAGCTAATAAACGTGGGTCAAAGCCAAATCAAGTTCTGACCATGATCCCTGGATATTTTACAGCATGAATGAGAGTAAGGTGAGTTGCAGAACAGAAAGTGAAATAGAAAGAGGTACCCTACTCCTCAGTATCAACTCTTTCCAAATGTTCTCTCCCTCTCTCCGGCTCTCTTTCTCTCTCTCTCTCCCTCTTTCCCTTCACCCCTCCCCCACTCCTTTTCCCTCTCTCCCCCCACCTTGCTCCCAGAATGCTATTTTTATATTTTCAGTTTTGTACTTACCACACTTTGTAATCTCTTCTGATGGATCTTTTCTCGGATCTTAGCTCCTGGAGGGATGGTAACATAGCTCCTTTATAACTCGTAGCTCCAGAACCTTACACTGTCCGGCACTTTGTTTCATGCAATACATGCTTGTTGAATGACTTTCAAGAGTTCATGTTTATGCACTGAAGATAAAACAAAGACACTATACATTATGTTCTTCACTGTACTCTCATATAGGAATCCACGTGAAGGTTGACCTCAAACATTAACATCAGAATACTGCCACAAGTCATTAGAAAGGGTATTTGTTCATCTAGACAAATCACTGAAGCTAAAACTACAGAGGAACCCAGATTACCTGGATTTGAACCCTGACTCCACCAACTAAGTGTCCCTGATTAAGGTGTCTTGCCTCTCTGTGCCTGAGTTTCTTTAGGTATAAAATGAGAAGAAATGATATTACTTACTTCTTAGGATGAGGATTAAATGAACTAATATTTATAGAGCAATTAAGCATACTAAGAAGTATTTATTAATATCACTAGGGTCACCATTTCTCATTTCATTTTGGCATTAGGGCCAATAACTTTCAAACTGGCCCATTTTTAATATTAATATTATATGTAAGATAATACCAAATTTTATCTCTGTTCTCTTCTCATTGTCATCAAATGATGCCATATCATCAAATAATTTTGTCTATCTATCCATACACCATACACATTTTTAAAAATTTTATTGATTTCTGAGACAGACAGAAATAGCATAAGAGAAGGAGGGGCAGAGAGAGAGGAAGAGAGAGAATCCCAAGGAGGCTCCACACAGCCACGGGGCTCAAAGAGCCTGACATGGGGCTCATACCCACAAATGATGAGATCATGACCTGGGCCGAAGCCAAGAGTTACATGTTTAACCAACTGAGCCACCCAGGCAACCCCCAAATGTTTATTCAGCACCTGCTATTTGCCTGACACTATTCTGAGCTCTAGTATTACACTCTAATACAGTGTGTGGCTATATCAATTTACATTTTAAATTAATTAAAATTAAATAAAATTTAAAAATTCAGTTCTTCAATTACACTGGCCACATTTCAAGTATTCAATCACTACCTGTGGCTAGTGGCTACAGTATTGGACAGTATAAATACAAAAAAAAAGAATTCCTTTTTTGGGGGGGAGGGCAGAATGTTCTGTTACAAAGAATTTCACTATAGAAACAGAAGTAGAAGAGAACATTCTACTAGGAGAGGTAGATAATACATAAATACATAATAATCACTAATCAGTAGTTTCCTATGACAAAACACATTATGTTCAGTTACTGAAACATAGTGTTAGAAAAATTAAATCTGATATAAAATTACTGAATGTACTGCTGTGTAGTTCTATTAAAATTGCAACTAGTTTAGAGAGGCCTGGATGGCTCAGTCTGTTAAGTGTTTGACTCTTGATTTCTGCTCAAGTCATGATCTTGTGGTATGTGAATTTGAGCCCAGCACCGGGCTCTGTGCTGACAGTATGGAGCCTGCTTACGATTCTCTCTTGCCCTCTCCCCCACTTGTGGGTACGTGCTTGCTCTCCCTCTTTCTCAAAATAAATAAATAAATAATCATATCTGCTTTACCAGTCATAAAAGTAAAATATATTTATTGCAGAAAATTTAGAAAATATAGAAAATTATAAAAAGGAAAGCAAATATACATTATAGCATTTTGTGAAAGATCCAGACACATATATACCATGTCTTTTTAATTTCCTATTTCTAGATCAAGCATTTTACCATGTTAGTCTTCAAGATACTATTTGCAGTGTCTATGTAATAGTCCAAGGTGAATGTACTGTTATTTATTTTATGACTGCCTCAATGGAATTCAAGTTATTTTAAATTTTTTCATTCTAGTATCTAAATGAACATCCACACATACAATTTCTTGTCTGTCTTTTTTATTATTTCCTCATGACAAATCCTTAGAATAACATTTCTAGGACAAAGTTATTAAACATTTTTAGGCTCTGAACTCTTACTGAGAAAAGACTTTTCAATGTTAGTGTATGTACTGTCACAGCAAGCATAAGAAATGACTTTTCAAACATTTGAACTTATTTGTGCATATATTTGTTAATCCTTGGCAGCAGTTTCCATCTTATTTCTTTTAATAGAGAAAAGTATTTTGTTTAAATCTGTATTTCTTTGATTAAATTTAAGAATGAGCATCACTTCACATATTTATTAACCATTTATATATTTTTTTCTGGATTATCTATTTTAGTCTTATAGCAATTTTTCAGTTGCAAAATTATATGAACTCTTTTTTACTCAAAGAAGAGTAATCATTTGTCTTTCCTATTTTTGGCAAACATTTTCCCCAATTTGTTGAATATCATAATTGTTTATCTTTTTTTTACATGCAAAAGTTCTGAAACTCTTACGTGCAAATTTCTCTCATTGTTTTTAAACTTTGAAAAGCCCTGCATTTTGAAGAATGTCCAACATACAATAAATGCTCAATGAGTATTTGATAAATAAAAGGGTGAATTAATGAAATATTTGACTAATATACTGATAAGCAATAGCATCATTCTTTTTCCTGCAGATGCAAGCCATCCCTTCCAATCATTTGAATATAACCTGGAACTAGAAGAAAAGTTTGGCATTAGTATTGATTGCTCTGATGGTAGTATTGATTTTATCTGTGGGATTACCACAGCATAGTGGCTTCCTAAATGAAGCCTCTAGCAAAGCCCACGATTCTGCATTTTGCACACAGCCACATCCATCCCACAGATTCAGTGCTTCTTGGCAGTCGTATTTTTTTAAATGGCAACTTAACCCATTAGTTAGTAAGTGTTTAAAATCCATATCCCCCACTTCTCAGTATCTACTTGGTCTCTTCTGTCTCTTTCTTCTATATTAATTTTGAGCGAGCACGATAAAAAGGATGAAGGTCAGTTCCATGAGGCATAAGAAATTAAAAAATTCTTCCTGCTTCTCAATATTGTATCATTAAATCATAAGGATGCAAATTATATTGGGGAGGAAAGGAATAAATCTATGTCTATATGGGCAGATAAACCTGTTTCCCTTGAATGTCTGTAGAGATGGCCACGTTCATTACACCTGCAGCTCTCCAGTGGTACCACGTATCCTGTTCACAGCAAACCACCTGCCATTCCCCAGATGTGCTCTTCTCTCCCATTTTCCTCTTTGGGGCACATGCAATTCCAGAATCCTGAAATGTCCTGGTCAGCTTTGGGCTTTGCCTAACAAACACTGTCCTTCAAATTTCGGTGACAATGTTACCTCCTCTGTCAAACTGTCCTGATTTATTTATGTTGAATTAGGCCCTTATGTCTCTTCCTTACCACAGCACTGTGCACATTTACTTTATAACTTTTAAAATGTTGTTTTCAATAACTTCTTTTTTTTACCTTTTCATTTCTTAAACAAGACCAATAAGCTTTATTTTATAGACAGAGAACATTGTACCTCATAAACAATTATACACAGTCTTTTAAAAATTTATTTGTTTAGGGGCACCTAAACAAATAGGTGGCTCAGTTAGGGGTGGCTCAGTCAGTTAGGTGTCCGACTTTGGCTCAGGTCATGATCTCCCAGTTCGTGGGTTCAAGCCCCATGTCGGGCTCTGTGCTGACAGCTCAGAGCCTGGAACCTGCTTCGGATTCTGTGTCTCCCTCTCTCTGTCTGTCCCCCGTTGATGCTCTGCCTCTATCCCAACAATAAAAAAACATTTAAAAAAATTTATTTGTTTAAGTTCAAGTTGTTTAACATACAGTTACTGGTTTCAGGAGCAGAACACAGTGATTCATCACTTACATATAACACCCAGTGCTCATTCCCCCACGCACCTCCCCTCCAGCAAACTGCAGGGGTGTTTTTTTTTTCTGTCTCTTTTTTTTCTGTCTGGCACCTGGGTGGCTCAGTCAGTTGAGCGTCTGACTTCGGTTCGTGGGTTCGAGCCCCGCTAGCTCAGAGCCTAGAGCCTGTTTCAGATTCTGTGTCTCCCTCTCCCTCTGACCCTCCCCTGCTCATGCTGTTTCTCTTTCAGAAATAAATTTTTAAAAAAAATTTTAAAAAAGAGTCTCTTATGGTTTGCCTACCTCTCTGTTTTTCTTATTTTTCCTTCCCTTCCCCTATGTTCATCTGTTCTGTTTCTTAAATACCACGTATGGGTGAAATCATATATTTGTCTTCCCCTGACTGACTGATTTCGCTTAGCATCAGACACTCTAGTTCCAACCAATGTTCTTGCAAATGGTAAGATTCCATTCTTTTTGATTGCCAAGTAGTACTCCATTGTGTACATGTACCATGTTTTCTTTATCCATTCATCAGTCAATAGACATTTGGGCCTTTTCCAAAGTTTGTCTGTTGCTGATAATGCTGCTATAAACATTGGGTACATGTTGATTTTATATCCCGTGACTTTTTGTGTACAAAAATCACCATTTTTGTATCTTTTGAAAAAACACCTACTAGTACATTTGCTGAGTCATAGGGTAGCTCTATATTTAATTTTCTGAGGAACCTCCATACTGTTTTCCAGAGTGGCTGCACCAGTTTGCATTTCCACCAAAAGTGCAGAAGGGTTTCCCTTTCTCTGCCAGCATCTGTTGTTGCTGAGTTGTTAATGTTAGCCATTCTGACAGGTATGAGGTGGTATCTCATTGTGGTTTTGATTTGTATTTCCCTGATGATGAGTGATGTTGAGTCTCTTTTCATGTTTCTGTTGGCCATCTGGATGTCTTCTTTGGAAATATTTCTATTCATGTCTTCTGCCCATTTCTTAACTGGATTATTTGGGTTTTGGGCGTTGAGTTTGATTAGTTCTTTATAGACTTTGGATACGAACTCTTTATCTGATGTCATTTGCAAATATCCTCTCCCATTCCATCAGTTGCCTTTTTCTTCCATTGTTTCCTTCGCTGTGCAGAAGCTTTTTATATAGATGAGGTCCCAAAAGTTCATTTTTGCTTTTATTTCCCTTGCTTCCAGAAACATGTCAGGTAAGAAGTTGCTGTGGCTGAGGTCAAAGAGGTTGCTGCCTGTTCTCTCCTGTAGGATTTTGATAGTTTCCTGTCTCACATTTAGGTCTTTCAACCATTATGAATTTATTTTTGTGTATGGTGTAATAGAGTTGTCCAATTTCATTCTTCTGCTTGTTGCTGTCCAGTTTTCCCAGCACCATTTGCTGCAGAGACTATTTTCCATTCAATATTCTTTCCTGCTTTGTCAAAGATTAGTTGGCCATACATTTGTGGGTCCATTTCTGGGTTCTCTATTGTTCCACTGATTTATGTGTCTTTGTGCCAGTACCATACTGTCATAATGATTACAGCTTTGTAATACAGCTTCATGTCCAGAACTGTGCCTTCAGCTTTGGTTTTCTTTTTCAACATTACTTTGACTTTTGGGATTTTTTGTGGTTCCATACAAATTTTATATATTTTTTGGTAAAAAAAAAATTTTAATGTTTATTTATTTTTGAGAGAGAGAAAGACAGAGTGTAAGCAGGAAAGGGGCAGAGGGAGAGGGAGTCACAGAACCAAAGCAGGCTCCAGGCTCAGAGCTGAAAGTACAGAGGCTGATGCAGGGCTGAAACTCAGGAACCATGAGATCATGACCTGAGCCAAAGTCAGACACTTACCCACCTAAGCCACCCAGGCATCCCTCCATACAAATTTTAGGATTGTTTTTCCTAGCTCTGTGTAGAGTGCTAGTGTTATTTTGATAGAGATTGCAATGAATGTGTAGATTGCTTTGGATAGGTTAGACATTTTAACAGTATTTATTCTTCCAAGCCATTAGCATGGAATTCTTTTCCATTTCTTTGTGTCTCCTTCAATGTCTTTCATAAGCTTTCTATAGTTTTCAGTATACAGATCTTTTACCTCTTTAGTGAGGTTTATTCCTAGGTATCTTATGGTTTTTGATGCAATTGTAAATGGAATTTAATACTTGACTTCTCTTTCTGCTGCTTCATTATTGGTGTATAGAAATGCAACCTATTTCTGTATGTTGATTTTATATCCCGTGACTTTGCAGAATTAACATATCAGTTCTAGAAGTTTTTGGGTGGAGTCTTTCAGGCTTTCCATGTAAAGTATCATGTCATCTGTGAAGAGTGAAAGTTTGACTTCTTTGCCAATTTGTATGCCATTTATTTCTTTTTGTTGTCTGATGGCTGAGGCTAAGACTTCCAGTACTATGTTGAACCACAGTGGTAAAAGTGGACATTGCTGTTGTATTCCTGATTTTAGGGGGAAAACTCTGTTTTTTTCCATTGAAGATAACATTAGGTGTGGGCCTTTCATATATGGATTTTATGATGTTGAGGAATGTTCCTTCTAGTCCTACTTGAGGGTTTTATCAAGAAAGGATGCTGTATTTTATCAAATGCTTTTTTGCCATCTATTGAAAAGATCATATGGTTCTTATCCTTTCTTTTATTAATGTGGTGTATCACATGGATTGATTTGCAAACATTGAACCAGCCCTGCAGCACAGGAGTAAATCCCACTTGATCATGGTGAATAATTCTTTTAATGTACTGTTAAAATCAATTTTCTAGTACCTTGTTGAAAACTTCTGCATCCAGGTTTATCAGGGATATTGGCCTGTAAATCTCCATCTGCCTTTGGAATCAAGGTAATGCTGGCTTCATAGAATGAGTTTGGAAACTTTCCTTCCATTTCGATTTTTTGGAACAGTTTGAGAAGCATGGGTATTAACTCTGCTTTAAATGTCTGGTAGAATTCCCCTGGGAAGCCATCTGGTCCAGGACACTCATTTTTTGGGAGATTTGCAGAACTGATTCAATTTCTTTGCTGGTTATGGGCATGTTCAAGTTTTCTATTTCTTCCTGTTTGAGGTTTGGTAGTGTGTGAGTCTCTAGGAATTTGTCCATTTCTTCCAGATTGTCCAGGTTGTTGGCATATAATTTTTCATAGTATTCTCTTATAATTATCTGTATTTCTGTGGTGTTGGTTGTGATCTCTCATCTTTCATTCATGACTGTACCTATTTGGGTTCTCTCTCTTTTCTTTTTGATAAGTCTGGCGAGGGGTTTATCAGTTTTGTTTATTCTTTAAAAAAAAAAAGCTTTTAGGGGGCGCCTGGGTGGCTTAGTCGGTTAAGCGTCCGACTTTCGCTTAGGTCATGATCTCGCGGTTCGTGGGTTCGAGCCCCGCGTCGGGCTCTGTGCTGACTGCCAGCTCAGAGCCAGGAGCCTGTTTCAGTCTGTGACTCCCTCTCTCTCTGACCCTCCCCTGCTCACGCTGTCTCTCTCTCTCTCTCCTAGAAATAAATAAAAACATTAAAAAAAAAAAAAAGCTTTTAGTTTCATTGATCTGTTCTACTGTTTTTTATTTGTTTCTATATCATTTATTTCTGCTTTGATCTTTATTATTTCCCTTCTTCGGCTGGCATTGGGCTTTTTTTTTGCTGCTCCTTTTTGACCTCCTTTAGATGTAAGGTGAGAGTATGTATTTGGGACCTTTCTTGCTTCTTCAGATAGGCCTGAATTGCAACATCCTTTCCTCTCATGACTGTCTCTCCTGCGTCCCAAAGTGTTTGGACTGTCATGGTTCCATTTTAATTTCCTCCCATATATTTTAAATTTCTTCTTTAATTTCCTGGTTAACCCATTCATTTTTTAGTAGGATGTTCTTTAACCTCCATGTATTTGAAGGCTTTCTAAATTTTTTCTTGTGGTTGATATCAGGTTTCATAGCATTGTGATCTGAAAATACACATGGTATGATCTCAGTCTTTTTGTACTTGTTGAGGGTTGATTTATGACCCAGTATGTGATCTCTTCTGGAGAATGCTCCATGTGCACTTGAGAAGAATGTGTATCTGTTAAGTCCATCTGGTCCAATGTGTCATTCAAAGCCATTGTTTCTTGTTGATTTTCTGCTTAAATGATCTGTCCATTGTTGTAAGTGGGCTATTATGATCTTATTATCAATGAGTTTCTTTATGTTTGTGATTAATTGGCTTATATGTTTGGGTGCATTCAAGTTGGAGGCATAAATATTTACAATTGTTAGATCTTCTTGATGGCTAGATCACTTAATTATGATATAACATCTTTCTTCATCTCTTGTTACAGTCTTTGTTTTAAAATCTGGTTTGTCTGAGATAAGTATGGCTAGTCCATCATTCTTTTGCTCTCTCTTAGCATGACAGATGGTTCTCCATTCCCTTAGATTCAATCTGCAGGTATCTTTAGGTCTAAAATGAGTCTCTTATAGGCAGCATATAGATGGATCTCTCTCTCTTTTAATCCAATCTGACACCCTATGTCCTTTGATTGGAGTATTTAGTCCATTTACATTCAGAATGATTACTGAAAGATATGAATGTAGTGCCATTATGTTATCTGTAGAATTGTAGTTACTGGTAATATTCTCTGGTCCTTTGTAGTCTTTGTTGTTTTGGTCTTTTTTTTTTTTCCCCCTATCCAGTCAGAGAATTCCACTTCGATCTCCTATAGGGCTGGTTGAGTGGTCATGAACTCCTTTCATTTTTGTTTGTCTGGGAAAGTCTTTATCTCTTCTATTCTGAATGACAGCCTTGCTGGATAAATGATTTTTGGCTGCATATTTTTCCTCTTGAGCACAGTGAATATTTCCTACCAGTCCCTTATGGCCTGCCAAGTTTCAGTGGACAGGTCTGCTACTACCCTTATGTGTCTACCCTTGTAGGTTAATGACCTTTTGTCCCTGGCTGTTTCAAGAATTCTCTCTTTATCTTTGTATTTTACCAGTTTCACTATGATATGCCATGGTGTTGACCTGTTTTTATTGATTTGAAGGGATACTGATGTATTCATATTGTGCCTTTTGGAATTGGATGCCTGTTTCCTTACCCAGATTAGAGAAATTCTTAGCTATAATTTGCTCAAATAAACCTTCTGCCTTCTTTTTTGTTTTTCTTCTTCCAGCCCTCCTATGATATAGATACTGTTTCAATTCATAGAACCACTTAGTTCTCTAATTTTCCCCTCATGATCTAGTAATTTTCCCTCTCTTTTTCAGCTTCATTATTTTCCATAATTTTATCTTCTATTTCACCTATTGTCTCCTCTACTTCTTCAATCCTTGCTGTAATTGTATCCAGTTTATTCTGCATCTAAGTTATAGCATTTTTTATAATTCTTTGTGACTATTTCTTTGTTCTCTGCAGCAAGGGTTTCTCTGGTGTCTTCTATGCTTTTTTCAGGCCTAACTAGTAGTCTTATGACTGTTACTCTAAATTCTTGTTCAGATATATTTTGTATATGTGTTTTGAGCAATTTTCTGGCTGTGATTTCTTCTTGACCTCTCTTTGGGGAGAATTCCTTCATCTTGCTATTTTGGCTAAGTTTCTGTCTTTTACATGTTTAAAAAAAATTTTAACGCTTATTTATCTTTGAAAGACAGAGCAAGAGCGGGGGAGGGACAGAGAAAGGGAGACACAATCCAAAGCAGGCTCCAGACTCCTAGCTGTCAGCACAGAGCCTGACGCGGGGCTTAAACCCACGAACTGTGAGATCATGACCTGAGCCGAAGTTGGATGCTTAACTAACTGAGCCACCCAGGTACCACTGTCTTTTACATGTTTTAAAAGCTTGTTGTTTCCTGCACCCTGAGAGTATACTATATTAAAACGGGGTCATCCACTGTCCAGGGCCTGACACTTCAGGGAGTGTTTCTGGTATTTGTCATGTGTTCTCTGCTGTTGCATTTTGGCTGCTCTTTCCCACTGGTCAGTCCTCTGCAGAGCTCCTCCTTGTTTCCAGTAGTGGAGTGTTTGGACCTTTAACTACTTGTGCTTTGATTTGTTTGTTGGAAGTAACCCGAGACGAAAAGGAGAGGGGAGCCTGTTCCCATGAAAAGAGAAAAGGAAAGGTAACAAAACAAACAAACCAAACAGAGAATCAAAAAACTATAAGGCTGATTCCAAAAAGAAACAAAGGTGGGGGGAAAGGTACACACATAAAAAAAAGAGAAGAAAAAAGAAGTTTAAAAAGCCTGATTCCGAGAGAGAGAGAGAGAGAGAGAGAGAGAGAGAGAGAGAGAGAGAA
>NW_024081122.1:119397-177656 GCF_003009895.1 Hyaena hyaena
AAAGAAAGAAAGAAAGAAAGAAAGAAAGAAAGAAAGAAAGAAAGAAAGAAAGAAAGAGTGAGCCTGATTCCAAAAGAATAAAAGGAGGAGTTACAAAAGGAAAAAAGAGTTGTCTTTTGGTGTCTGGGAGGTGCTGACTGTGCCGGACTGGAGGAGAGGTTGTCTACACTGGCTCAGAATCAGTCTTGCCCCAGTGAATAAGCAGTTGCCAGGCATGAAGCACAGGGTTTGGTGTAAGCTTATCCTGCCTCCTCCCCTCTGAAGTCCTACTATGTTGGTGCTGGGCGGAAAACGGTGCCACCTCACTCTCTCATCCCCAGACTGGGGACATCAACTCCTGCTGTTCATGCAGCCCTCACAAAATAGCAAAGGGCATCAGTTCACCCTGCACCGCAAGTCTCCTGTGCTTTTCTTTGGCACATGGCTAGAATTCCAAACCCAGTCTTAAAGGACCCAGCATAGTATGGATTCTCTCCCCTTCTTCAGAGTAGAGCCTCTCCACCCTGCTAATGAAAGGTCTTTGCCACCCACCTGCAGGGTCTTTTGTCCTTGGGGAGGCAATAAACCCCCTTCCAAAAGTACCAGGAAGGAGAATGTCTTTTGCACCCCAGAGAGCTCTACACTATGCTGTGCACTCTGGGCCAACTCCCTCCTCCCCAGGAGCGTGTATCACAGCTCCACTCTGGACAAAGTCATGCATTTCTGAAACCTCAGAGTTTGAGCTTCAAAAGCTGTTTGCAAAAAAGAACTGGGACACTCAATACTTCTCACTCCCCAATAGACCGTCCAGAGAAGTTTTCCTCTTGTGCTAATTCAATGCCAATGCTGCATTATTCCAACACTGCTCCCTCTTTCTTTCCTTTTCGTCTCTCTGCAGAAAGGGTTCCCTCCCTTCCAGGGTGCCACCATTTTTCTCTCTCCCAATTCACATCCACATCCCTTGCACCTATGAAGCTGTCTCCCTCCAACTTTGGAGATCCTTCTGCCACTCTGCAGATTAATGTCCTGAGTGTTCGAGTAATCTGACCTTAATACAGCTGTGTTTGAGGGACATGGAAAGCCCAGGGTGCCCCTATTTCTCTGCCATCTTAACTCCTCCCTGTCCCTTTTAATTTTCATATAATTATACATTCATAGGAACTTGCAAAGGCAATACAGAGGAGTTCCTTGTAGCTTTCATCCAGTTTCTCCCAATGGTTATAACTTATATAATTATAGTATAATATCAACAAAGGAAACTGACATTGATACAATGTCTATGCTATTTGATCACATATGTAGACTCATGAAACCACCACTAGTCAAGTTACATATCAATTCTAGCACCACAATGACCTCCTTCATTCTACCCATTTGTAGTCATACCCACCCACCACTCCCACCATCCTGAAGCCATGGCAACCACTAATTTCCTGTTCATCACTATAAATTTTCATATTGAAAATGTTATATCAATGGAATTATACAGTATGTAACCTTTCAAGATAACCTTTTTTTCCCCACTCAGCATAATGCTTTTGAAATATCATTGATGTACCAGGGACTGTGTCTGCCATTTTGCT
Source organism: Hyaena hyaena (assembly GCF_003009895.1). Lineage (NCBI taxonomy): Eukaryota > Metazoa > Chordata > Mammalia > Carnivora > Hyaenidae > Hyaena > Hyaena hyaena. The sequence goes on from NW_024081122.1 coordinate 120,960, forward strand.
TTTTAATTTTCTGTTTATCTATGGTTTAGCTTTTTTGTTTCAGTTTTCATTTATTTTTTTTCTGAATTCCTAAAGGTTACTTGAACATCTTTTGAGTTCCATTTTGATTTACCTAGAGTGTTTTTAACTATACACCTCTGTATAGGCCTTTTTGTAATTGCTTTAGGTACTGCATTATTACATTAAACACAATCTACTGCTGTCAACATTTTGCCATCAAATGATGTGTAGAAATCTTACCTCTCTTTACATTCCTTACTCTCTCCCATTCATAATATAACTGTCTAAAACATTTCCTCAACAACATGGAGAACCACATCATATAGTGTTATAAATTTTGCTTTAGCCATGCAATATAATCTAGAAAACTAAAGAGTAGAAAAGGCTACTATGTTTACCCACAGTTTTACATTTCTGTTGTGCTTGCTTCCTTCCAAGTTTTCTTCTTTTTCATTTCCTTTCTGTTTCCAGAACTTCCTGAAGCCATTATTTCAGGGCAGATCTGCTGGCAACAAATTCTTTTCGTTTTCCTTCTCCTGAGAATGTCTTGATTTCCCCTTTATTCCCCAAGGTTATTTTCACTGGCTGCAGAACTCTGGGCTGACAGTTCTTCTCTTTCAGTCTTTGGAAAACATTGTGCCACTTCCTTCTGACCTCCATGTTTCTGATAAGAAATCTTATGTCATTTGAATTGTTTTACTCCTATAGCTAAGGGATCATTTTTCTCTGCTTGCTTTCAGTAGTTTTCTTTGTCTTTAGCTTTCAGAAGTTTGATTATGAAGTGTCTTGGCATGAATTACTTTGGGTTCATCCTTTATGGGATTTTCTCAGCTTCTTGAACCTGTAGGTTTATATCTTTCACCAAATTTGGAAATTTTTCAGCCATTCTTTATTTTTTCAAGACTGTACTCTTCCTCCTCTTTTTGGCAAATGAATATGAGATATTTTGTTAGATTCCCTGGTTTCTCAAGCTGTGTTCTTTATTTTTTTCTTCCAATCTATTTTCTCTCTGTCATTCAGACTGGGTAATTTCTATTTTTCTATATTCAAGTTTGCTGAAGCATTCCTCTATCCTCTTCATTTTGCTTTGGAGCCCATCAATTGAGTTTTTAAGTTATAATATTTCCATTTCTTATATATTATATATTCAACTTCTTTGCTGAGATTTTCTTTTTTTCCAAGTGTGTTCCTAAACGCTTATTAAAGCATTTTTATCATGGCCACTTTAGAATCCTTGTCAGGTAATTATAGTATCTGTGTCATCTTAGTGTTAGCATCTGTTAATTGTCTTTACTTATTCAAGTTCAGATTTCCATGGTTTTTTTTTTTTTTTTTTTTGTAAAATGAATGTTTTTATTTGAAACTTAGATATTTGGGGAATTATATTGTAATGCAACGTAATGCCAGACCTCCTATTAAACCCTCTGTACAAATTCTTATATCTATCTCTAAAAGACAAGAGCTCTTTTTGTGTAAAAATCATAAACATAATACCATAGTTACAGGTTAAAAACTTAAGCTTTCCTTTTTATTCTTTAAAATCCAGTTAATATTCACATTTATATAATTGTCTTAAACATTATTTTTAAGTGTTTGACTCAGGATTTAAAAAAGATCCATATATTTCAACTAATTGAAATACCTAAGTCTATTTTAGTATATTAGTTGCCCCGCCATCTTTCTCTCTTTCCTTGTAATGTTTTGTTGAAAACACAAAATAATCTGCTAATTGCATCCATACTTTACATCCATAATATCCTTTAAAACAATCTTTCTGGGGCACTGGGTGGCTCAGTTGGTTAAGCGTCTGACTTGGGCTCAGGTCATGATCTCACGGTTCCTGGGTTCAAGCCCTGCATTGGGCTTCTGGGTTCCTGGGTTCAAGCCCTGCATTGAGCTAGCCCAGCTAGCTCAGAGCCTGGAGTCTGCTTCCAATTCTGAGTCCTCCTCTCTCTCTGACCCTTCCTACTCACACTGCCTCTCGCTCTCTCTCTGAAATAAATAAAACATTTAAAAATTTTTTTAAAAAAACAATCTTTCTGTGTCTTATGTAAATTAGTAGATCTAGAGATTTGATCAGATTCAAGCACAATGTTTTTATAACACTGATTTACTATTTGACATTCATTCTGAATTGGTAGGGCAGCAAAAATGCTTGGCTCTATCTATTTATTACTAGTTTCAGAGTTATAATTTGGATATCATATAGCAAAGGTGGTCAGTGGGGCCAATGGGGCTTTATTTATTTATTTGAGTATCATATGAACTCATTTAATTTAATGTGGTTTAGTTCTTCGTTATTGTTATCTTTATTGATAATTAAACTGTCCCAGCTTTGGTAATGGGCACCTATCCAAGTTGGCTTCTATGTCACTTTGACATGATACATGTAGTCTTTGATAATTTTTTTTTGTTTTCTGTTATGGCAAGATATTCCAGGTTCATATTGTGCATTACCAGCCTCAGACCTGAAATATGAATTTTCCCACAGAGTTTGGATAGCTTTTTTTTTTTTTTTTGTAGCAGAAAATGATACTTAGAAACTACTACTTGGGCACAAGGAGTTCACTGCTAGTAGTTTGTCATTATTTCCAGGACTTTTCAATATACCAGGTAGAAAATATGTTATTTTTCTTAAAAGTACATAATGATTTCACACTTGCAGTCAATTTCAAGATTACATCTGTATTTCTTTTCTCCCATACTGAAAATCTTGATTCACTAACTTAAACATTTATTCAATGTATTTCTCATTACAGTCACAGAAATGTCAGAAAATACAAACACTATCACTGACAATATGTTCACCTAAAACAGTGTACGATTTTGGGAGGGAGAGTGGAGGGGCAGGGTTTTGTGTTCTATTTTTGTACCAAGGTACATATTTTTTTTTTTTGTCTCTAGGAACGTACAGTCAAATGACTTGTTTCAAAGTTTCATCACTCTATGTAGTTATTCCACCAACAGGCTATCCATTGAAGCTTAGCTCTTTTATTTCACTTTTGATTTTTTAGGACTTGGTTTTCTATTTAATTTTGACTTTTAATTATATAATGGATTGTGAATCAAAGGTATATTAAAAGACATCTAGCTTTAAGATCTACTCCTACCATACTTCTTCCTTTTCTTTATAGGTAACATTTTTTTTAAAGTATAGGTTATGCATCTAAAAAATAGAAACAAATATTCACACATATTCATATAACCTCCTTCATAGTCAATTGCTTGCCTCTTATATACATTTTCCCCACCTTGCCTTGTCACTTATTATGTTGGATATATTAAGATATAGAGATATTCCTCACTCCCTTTTCTAGTTGTGTAGTACTCTATTAAGTATATTGTATTATTGTTTATATTCATCAAGGCCAATCTATAGCCTTGTTTGTATAATCTCTTTTTGTACTTTTTGCCAGTACAGCTTTGGGCTAGATTGTGCAAAGGAAAATTCATTTGTAAATTTGCTAGATATAACAGACTACTCTTTAAGAGTGGGGTAACAATCTGTAACCCCTGCAGAAATGTATTAAAGTACCCGTTAACCCAGAATTCCATCAAATTCATTGTTAAATATGTAGATTTTAGTCGTTTTTATGGGTGAGATAGGGTTTCTCAATGTAGGTTTAATTTGGGAATCCTTCATCTGAGCAAGTTTAAGCATTTTTTATATTTTGGTTAAGAGCCATGTGCATTTCTTTTTCAGTGAACTGTCTTGGCTCTGCTTGTTTTTCTGTTAGGTTGGCTTCTCTAAACTTTTTTCAATAGCGTTTTATATATCGGGGCTACTAAACTATTTTATTTAAAATAGGCTACAAATTCTTTTTCATAACAAATATTTACTGGCCATCTACTGCATCAGGACTTTTTGTATTACAAGTTACAACAGCAACAAAAAAGTAACGTATGCTGATTTTTTTAAAAAGATAGGAACTTCATAACTGAAAAGTCCATAAGTTGAACTGGCTTCAGATAAGACTCAGGCTGTGGGGTCTTTCATATATGGCCTTTATGATGTTGAGGTATGTTCCTTCTATCCTTACCTTCTTGAGGTTTGCTGGGGGGAGGTGGGTGGGGGATGGGCAAAATGGGTGATGGGCATTAAACAGGGCACTTGTTGGGTGAACACTGGGTGTTATATGTAAGAGATGCACCGCTGGGTTCTACTCCTGAAACCAATACTACACTGTATGTTAACTAACTTGAATTTAAATAAATAAATTAAAAACAAAAACAAACTATTAAAAAGATAGGACTCAGGCCATGGGCTCACACAAAAACCAGTTGATGTCACAAAGACTAGTTCTCTTATTTCCCTTCATGCTCTCCTAATAACAGCAAAGTGGCTGCAGCAGTCCCAGCCCTCACATCTTCACAGGGCCCCATCCAAGACAAGTTAAGTGCATCTACTGTAGTTCCAAGAAGAAATAAAATTCCTTCCTGCCTAATTCTAGCAGATTTCTTCCTGGTTTTCTTTAGTTTGGATTGACTTACATGCCCATTTATGGCCACTTGCCCTGACAAGAGAAATAGGATATTGAGGAGATAAATCCTGAGCATCTACCCCTGGAGCAAGAGGGTGGTTGGGACTCCTTCTCACCCAAATAATATGGCTAATAGTGGGTTAGGAGTGGTTTCCCAAAAACCATTTGGAGTCCTGTTTTTAAGTGGGAAATGGTTAGTAAATGGCCAAGAAGGAAAAATTCCATTTAAGCTAGGAGGTATTGAGTACAGTACCAAGCTCTAAGGAACAAAGCTAAAACAGCTCTTCCAGCCTCCCTAGCTACGCTTATTAACAAATTCCCCTTACCTGAGGACTCTCCTCCCAATGGACAGCTCTAGTTTGTTCTCACACATCAAATGTTCTTCCATCTTTACATTTACTATTCTAACATCTCAATATCTCTAAAATCAAATTTCAACAAAATAATATGCAATGTGTTCTCAAAAAGCATGGGGCCTGGAGTAAGAACCCGGCTTTGAGTTTTCAACATGAGTAATTACATGACCTTGATCAAGTACATAACTTCTCAAAACCTCAGTGTCTTCACCAGAAAAGAAAACAATGGCTATCATCAGCATTATTATTACAGATAACATTAAAAGGCCCTTGCTATGTGCTAGGCTCTGTTTTAAGTACTTAAAATGTCCTAATTCATTTAGGCTTCACAGCAAACCTTTCAACAATAACTATTAATAGATCCACTGTATATGTGAGGAAACTTGCCCAAGGCCTCCTAGCTTATGAGCAGCAGGGCTGAGATCTGAACCAGGCACTCTGGCTCCAATTAAATTGTATAAACAGGTAAAAGTTCTTAGCATAAAGAAGTTGCGTTATATATGCTACTCTCCCTGAATCTAAATAATAATTTTACTTCAGAGGGTGGTTGTAAAGCTCAAATTTGATAAAGTCTGTAGAACTGTTTCATAAATTAATATATATTATATATACACACATATATATAATTATAGTATAATTCTTACTGTCATGTTTCCTTTTTTCTTAAATCTCTCCAGACCTTTGGTTAATGCCTCATATTTAGTCAGTCTCATATTTAACTAGAACTTCTATATCTCTAATTAACGTGGCTTGTCTTTTGTAAACCTCTTTTCATGTTAAATCCTCTAGAATCCCCTTCTTAATTCTTCCTTAATGCTAATTTCTACTCCTGCTGTCAACCTTTTCTCTGTGGGGGCTGGCATTCCCAGATTTTATGATAATTAGCACATCTTGGCCATATTTGCTGTATTCCATTATTTTACTAAGATAGTATATGTCAGTTTCAGACATGGGTTAATAGCTTCAGGAAACTTCTTTCATTTTTTTTTTTTTCCTTCTGGAAACGGATAATCTTCCAATGCTTCTGCAAGTCTAAGTTGTATAGGGTTTTGTTTCCTTTTGTATGTATGATTTTGGGTGGTTCTACAATTTTCTTCAGCATGGTTATTAGAATTAGTTCAACAAATATTTATTTAATGCATGCTACACGACAAATGCTATACAAGTATACAAGATGCTGAGTTTAAAAGATTAGTTTCACAAACATCTCAAAATTATCAGTAGTAACTTTTAAATTTTTAAAAAATTTTTTTAATTCATTTCTGAGAGAGAGAGACAGCAGGAGCAGGGGAGGGTCAGAGAGAGAGGGAGACACAGAATCTGAAGCAGGCTCCAGGCTCTGAGCTAGCTTTCAGCATAGAGCCCAATGCAGGGCTCAAACTCACAAACCATGAGGTCATGACCTGAGCTGAAGTTGGACGCTTAACCGACTGAGCCACCCAGGCACCCCAAAATTATCAGTAGTAACTTTTAAGGTTGCTACCAAGCCATCAGTCCTTGCAAGAGAAACTTGAAATGGTACCTCTGCTGCATCTTTTTTCTTTTATTCATTTTAGAGACCAGACTTTGAAGAGTTGTGTGTCTGTGTGCATATAGCTTTCTACTCAATATTATAAAATATTTTGGGGCACCTGAGTGGCTCAGTCAGTAAAGCGTCCAAATCCTGGTTTCAGCCGAGGTCATAATCTCACAATTTATGAGATCGAGCCCTACAACAGGCTCTGCACTGACAGCACAGAGCCTTTTGGGATTCTATCTCTCCCTTTCTCTCTGCCCCTACCTCTCTTTCTCTCTCTCTCAAAATAAATAAACACTAAAAAAATATTATAAAATATTTGAAGGATTGCAGCTAAAAAAGCCATTGCAATTAAAAATGGAAATAGGAATTTACTCATATGAGATTCATTTTATTGAATCGCTTAGTAAAATGTTTAAAATATGTACACTGAGTAAGTTTAAGGAAATAAATAAAAGCATAACTGCCGCCTTGAAAAGAACATAACATTTTGAAACAGAGACAGAAATGAAACAAAATCATGCGAATCTATTAATTTCAACAATAAGTTAAACAACTTCAACATCAAACTTATAGTAATCATTAAAAATTTTAAATTGCAAAAGATGGGATAAATGCTAGGTTGGATTCCATAAAGAAGCTAATTGGTGAATTTGGAAAATACCTTTGAGATGCCTATCCAGAGTGCAGTATAGAAAGTAAAGAGAAAAAAATACTGAGAAGAGACACAAAGGATAGAGGGAAAGCCCAATATCTAATGCTTAACATAAATTGCAGAAGCAGAGAATGGAAGGAATGGTAGGCTACGTTTGAAGAATTAATTGCTAAAAAACATTCCAGAATAGTGATCAAAAGAATCAAGCAGGAAATAAAAAATTAAAATATAATAAAAAATAGATCCACATCTGATCACACAGTAAAAATGCGTAACATCAAGAATAAAGAGAAAGCATAACAATCAGTGGCAGTTGGGTGGTTCAGTCGGTTAAGCATCTGACCTTGATTTCAGCTCAGGTCATAATTCTCATGGTTCATGGGTTCAAGCCCCAAGTCAGACTCTGCTCTTGGAGCCTGCTTGGGATTCTCTCTGTCTCTCAAAGTAAGTAAATTAATTTTAAAAACAAAAAAAAGAAAAGAAAATATAAAAACCAGTAAAGAAAAGCATGGCTAGACTGATAGCAAACTCAACAACAAGGGCCAGAAAACAACAGAGTGGAATCACTCACCTGCTGCGTGAGAATAACTGCGAATCTAGAAGTTTATAGTCAGTCACAGTGTTCTTTAATATATACAGCAAAATCTCATGCAAAATCTCATGCAAAACAGAAAAACTATATGTGGACATTTTGGCTTTTTCAGTAGATACCACATTTGTATGATAACAAATTCCCAGTGTGTACAAGGTTTACCATGAGTAGTCTTTTTGTCACCCCTGGTCATTTGGTTCCTTCCCAAGACACCAGTGTAGCCAGTTTCTTGTTTATCTTTCCAAGGATAGATTTATGATGAGTCCATATGTATATCTGGACAGAGAGAATTTCTGCAAACGGTCGTAGCACACTATCGGTCCTTTTCTACACTTTGTTTTTCCCATGCATACATGGTCTGGGCATGGATAGGAGGTGATAGTTTACACTCAATTTTTCTTTCAATGATTCCTACATATAGTAGGGACTAAAAAATTGGAAAGTACCTAACCTAAATGACCTTGAAAGTTACTTCTACTTCTGCTCACCTCCCATCTAACTGTTCTCCCACGTAGAGCTCCTTATGTTCAAATAACCTCCTCCACAGGTTAAAAAATAACTATCAGGGTAGTCCTTAGGTGATGTTATAATCATAGATAATCAAAACTTATCCATTTTTATACAATCATTTTTAAATCAGCAAACCATCTCTTTTTGACACGATTGCTAACCTAATGGAATAATCTCTAGTGACTGGCAATATTCAGAGGCTAAATTTTCTCAAGAAGAGTTGAAAACCTGGGGGGATGGAAGAATGTTAATTTTTTTGTATGAAAGTTGGAAAACCATGTTATCTTCCACTATAAAAGGGGAAAGGTCTTCGTTTCAGAGATGAAGCTCATTCCTTTTTCCAAAAAATCTCAGAAGCTGGAAACTCATGGCTGGCAATGTAGTCACAGCAAGCTAGTATGTTGAGTATCTCAGGGTGTTGTTTTGTCATTTTGTTTTCTTAGGGCTTCTCCCCTTCTTTTCACACCTATACAGAACCTCAAGGGGCCAATTTAATATGGGATACACAATTTCTTACCTTAGCTGAGGACTTCCAGTTAATTTGAGGGAGAATTTTTGTGGGAACCCAGAGGCCCTGCAAACACAAATATCTGTGAGATTCCTTCTCTTTGACACAAACTCAACCATTTCTGTTGGCCGTATGTGTCCATAGGGCTTTCTGAATAAAAGGTTCTTAACATTGCTGATTCTTACTGATAAAACTCTGGAAAACAAGCCTACTGAGGGTTTTGTCTGCCAATACTGTCCTAATCTTCCCTAGTTAGTCATATCTAGAAACTGAGTTGGCCAAGGAGGTTCTGGAGAATTTGGAGTATCTCTTAGTTAAAGAAATAGGTTTCCCCCTCCTGTTTACCAAAGGAATGTCTAAAATTCAAAAGAGGTAAAACAAAAAGGCATCTGTATCTATGGTGGGTCTTAAGTAAGCAACAACAAATCAATAATGGTTTCTAAAATCTAAGTGGTCTCCAAGTACTTGGAGATGGCGAATTTTTTGAATCTCGCCTACCAACCCCTGTTAGTTAGCAGTGACTCCCTGGAGAGCTGTGCTTCATGCATGCTCCATGGAAAACAGCATGATTATTCACAACCAATGTCTGCCACGAGCAGAGAGAGAGGAATCTCGGCTTATATGTCATGAAGTTAGCATTCCCGTGCTTAGGGTTCAATTTTAGCGATAACTGCTAAAGAAACTCACTATGCTGGAAACTTCACATCTGAAACAATGACTCTAGTAGCTCCAAATAAATATATATCAATAAAAAATGAGCAAGAAATTTGCTTATTTTAATAGGTAGTATTTATAAGATGACATTCCTGGAATGACTCTTTTAAGTGAATATTGTTGTTCTTAACTGATGATTGATTAATTAAAGAATGAGTTTTATAAGCCCAAACAAACAATGTCAGAGCTGGTGTGGCTGACTGCTGATTATCCTTCAAAGCCCATTTCTCCTTCTATAGTAGAAATTTAGCACAGCATGGCCCAGCTCAACTATACTTTTCATAGCCTCCCTTGTGACTAGTTGTGGTAATATGACTAAATCCATTTCTTTCCAGTGGAATGTGAAACAAAAATTATATGTGCAAATTCTGTATTACTTGCTTCAAAGGGAATTGTTTGCCCCCACTTCTGCTCTTTCTGCTTTACGTGGGCTGGAATGTCAAATAACAGTGATGTTGCTTCAACTCTTCAGTCAAGAGCTATATCCAGAAGGTGTTGGTTAATTAACACAATTAATTAATATAAATAGAACAGGCACAGATCCCTGAGTGAGTGCATAGAGAAGAGCTGTCCCACCATTCTGGACCCTTTCCACCTGGACTGTTATTTTAGAGAGAAATAAAGTTCTGTTTTGCTTAAGCCTCTATATTTTGGGGTCTCTTTTTTTTTAATATTTTTATTTATTTCTAGGAGAGAGACAGAGACAGCGTGAGCAGAGGAGGGTCAGAGAGAGAGGGAGACGTAGACTCTGAAATAGGCTCCAGTCTCTGAGCTGGCAGTCAGCACAGAGCCCGACGTGGGGCTCAAACCCACGAACCGTGAGATCATGACCTAAGCGAAAGTCGGACGCTTAACCAACTAAGCCACCCAGGCGCCCCATGGGGTCTCTTTATTATAAGAGCTTTAGCTGAAAGTTAACTCAAGTGGTAATCAACATGGAATAGGGTGTGTATGCAAATGGTCCAGCAGATGGTAACAGGGATGTCTAGGATACCTAGCAAGGTCCCCCTGTGGCCACTGGGGTCCAGGAGCAAGATGCAAAGTCCTGTCTGGTCTTAAAGGATAAAAAGGACTCACATCTGAAATAATGTTAAACACAAGTCAAGTAACTAAGTCAGAACCTTGAGCAAAGAAGATGAGAGATGGAGCCAATTACTTGCTCAGAGTAGGAAAAGTAGGGAGGCTGACTTGCTGTCTAAATCATTTTTTAAATCCTACCCTGTTTAAAGCCTACATTGATCTCTGAGGTTGGGCACAGATAAATCTACACGTGGGAGTTAATATATCTCAACCACAAAGGCTGCAGGATCTTATGTCAGGGAGTCAAGCATGGTACTATGTACATTCTTCTGGAATTTCCACTTTTGCCCCTATCCTTATATCCTCTGTCTTACCTTCTCAGCCCACCACTACTGGGCCTGCCCTCTGATTTTCAGTTCCAATATCCTTTCCAGTCCCAGGGCCTTCTGAGCCAATGTGGCCCCCTTGGTTAATCAACCCAAAGCTTCACCAGATGGCCCCATGAGTTAACTTTCCCTTAGCTTCTACTTCAAATTCAGTCAAAAACTTTCCACAAAAAAAAGAAAAAAGTTTCCATTGAAAAAATACTTTCTGGGTGGCTCGGTCAGTTAGGCATCTGACTTCAGCCCAGGTCATGATCTCCCAGTTAATGAGTCTGAGTCCGCATTGGGCTTGGTGCTGACAGTGCAGAGCCCGCTTTGGATCCTCTGTCTCCCTCTCTCTCTGCCCCTCCCCTGCTCTCTCTCTGTCTCTCAAAAATAAACAAATAATTTGGGGGCACCTGAGTGGCTGAGTTGGTTGAATGTCTGACTTCAGCTCAGGTTGAATGTCTGACATGATATCGGGTTCATGAGTTCATGCCCTCATTGGGCTCTCAGCTGTAGGCACAGATCTGAGCTTGCTTCAGATTCTATGTCTCCCTCTCTTTCTGCCTCTCACCCACTCACACTCTGTCTCTTTCTCTCTCTCAAAAATAAAAAATATTAAAAAAACATTTTAAGTAAATAAACATTTTTAAAAGAAGAAAAATGTTTTTAAGCATTTATTTCGTTGCGAACATGCTTCTTCTATCCTGTTTTATTTCTCTCAATGACATCATACATTCCAGAGTCTTCCTTCTTTTTTTCCCTGACCCTATTATTCTACTTCAAAAATAACTCTCAGACCGTCACCTCTGACACTATTTAGATCAGGCTTTATAAGAACTCTTAACTTGTCTCCCTGACTCAAATCCCTCCATAGTCTAGCTTGTTTTCTACCTACCAGATAGTTCTTCATAAAATACAGATCAGGTCCTGCTACTGATCTCCACAAAACCTCACATAACTGCCCATTTATTTCAAAAGTATAAAGTCAAAAGTTTATTTTATGGCCTCTGAAGATCTCTCTAGCTTTGGTTCCTATCATTTACTCACAACATGGTCACAAAGGCCAGTGTCAGCCAGTTCTCCTGACTTCAGACAGGCAAGAAAAGAGTTAGGTTGACTTCATTTTCTGACCTTCTGGAGCGTTCACTGTAAGTGAATTATCTAAGCCTTCATATTTTACAAGGAAGTTGTTCTATTGTTAGATACGAAAATATAAGAAGTAATGGCAGAGATTTCTGCCTTGTATTATATCAGTAAATGTGCCCAAAGCCTATGAAAAAATTTGATACTTGCAATAATATTCTCTATTACTGCACAGAGTTATTTTCCTAAGGCTTGATGGCACGGAGTCTTTTATTTGATATTTTCAGTGTTACAGGGTATTAAGATATTATTCTGCGATGTCGCCAGTATCATCTACTTTTACAGGCTCCCCTTTCTATCACTTGTCTTATCTTTATGGCTCCTCATCTTTGTAACCAGTCTCCATCAAAAAAATCAAGCTGCAGAAAATAAACTACAGATAAGGCCACTGACGTGATAATGGGGTTTTCACTGCTTCCCTTGAATTTTCTTTTTCAATAGTTCTTGCTGCCAGAAATTTCCTTTTGATCCTTAAGTCAGAAAATCCTTTGATGTGAATGGCAACTTACCACATTAAAATATAAACAGTAGCAACTTATTAGCACCTAATTCTTCCTCTGGATTTTACTGCCTTTCACCTATCAATAATTTTTTTTTTTACCTTGCAATTACTCTTTGTACTTATTGTAGTCAAGGTGTATTCTTTGCTCTATTATTTGTTCTTATTAATAACTTACTTCCCTTGTTTGAAGGCTCATTAAGTTTTCCTTCCCTTCATACTATCAAGAACACAATATAAATTGAATCCAAAATGTATGCAGTACGACTATCCTTGTTCCTTTTTATTGAAAGCTTCAATAAGTTTATTTTAAGTTTTACCTTAAACTTCCCATCTACTCTCACTTCCTATGTCACCTGTATTCCCTTCGATGGCTTAAGGATCAAGATAAGCAATAGAATTGCTAAGGTTCTGTGTTTACAAAAATCTCATTGGGCCGTTCTATTCTGCTGAATTATATTGGAAATTGCTTGATGTCAGGTACAGCCGTGGGAACTACATCCGTCAGGTTACCTCACCTCCAGTATCATCGGGTCCAAGTCCTCTCAAGCAATCCAACATGAAGGCCCTTGATTCACTTCAAATCTACTATGTCCCTCATCAAATGTTCTGTTCTCTTCCATTATGTATCTGCTTTACCTCTCAGCCTCTCTATTCTTATTAAAATCACCCTAAACTCTTTCTCCTTAGACTGGTATTCAAACCCATCTCCAATCTGGTCACAACTGCATTTCCAACTTCATTTCCCATTCTGTCCCTCATATACCATGCACTCCAGTCAAATCAAACCATTTATTCTTCTCCTTTCACATCTCTTTCTTAGTTCTACTCTCTTGTTACACCTTTAGGAAGTAATGATGTTGTCTTTCCCCCATATTTATATGTCTAAATCTTATTCATTCTTAAAAGGTGTGTTCAAATCCCTTATGCAATATACTATGTCTTGTAATCCTAAAAGTATTCTCTGATCCTCCACACTCCCATGGCATTGTGTCTGTATTTCCTACATGCATGCTTCTTTCTTCTTTAACTTTGGGCAATTTATGCATGTACCTTTTACCTCTTACCTGACTGCAACTTCTTGCAGACCCAATCCACTTCCTTATAAAGTCATCTTTTATTTTATGCTGCACAATTTCTGACAAGTGACTAACACAGAGAAGGGAGGTGTTTTCATACACTTTCTTAATTACTTCATGTAATGATGCTATAAAGGTCATATTACCTTGGGCCACTTTATAGGTAAGGAAATTATCATCAGAGAAGTAACTTGCCCTTAAATGCTTTAAATAGATACTTAACTATGTTGAATAATGACTGAGCAAATAGGTCATCTCACATGAGGTTTAGAGGGATTTTATACTGAAGGAAAGTTGTGCCTCATCAGCCACAACAGAGAAAAGCAAGAACTGTTTCCATGAAGTGGGGAAACGAAATTACGATGCTTGCCTATCATTTGCTCCTTTGATGACACAAATGTCACAAAAACACCTACTGAGTCAGGAAGGCTAAGTAGAGGCATAAGTTTACATTTGCAACCATGCTTCCAAGAGTGGTATGATACCATTCCTTTCAGCAATGGCCTTCTGGGTAAACACAAACAGCCAGCACAAAGAGAGGCAAACTATTTTTTCTGGAAAAATGGATGAATCTTCCTACAATGACTTAGGAACCTTCCTGATGATTGCAGGGGGTGAACTTACTGATAATTCGACATGATGAATGGGAAGCTGATATTCGCCATCATACCTGGCTTTCTGAGTATGTATGCCAAACATGGAAGTTTCCCCACTTTTACCTTTAAAAAAAAAAAAAAAAGAGTTGCCTACAGTGAAGGAAGAAGTGAAGGGGACTGTTAACTAGCAAGGGAAAATACTGTCTTCCTAGCTACCCCAGTGAGCAGTGTGGCCAAGAGGATGGCCCATCTGGTCCCAGTCCTTGGCTGGAGATTCATCAAAGCTACAAGAGATCTGTGAAGTCATTTAGTCCGATCCTATCATTTTACCACTGGAAAAACTAAAGTAAACTGACATACCCAAGATTATAAGGAACACAGTGACCAGGGCTCCAATGTTGCCTCCAAGAGTATAAAGTAGAGCACAGTTGAAAAAGCTGCTATGTTAACATGCTAACTTTAAGAGGAAGAGGAGGAAATTAGCCAAGCTAAAACCCAATGTCAGGGATCCTTAACATGTCTTCTAAGGAAAACAGCATGAACTTTGGCCTGAGAAATATAATAAAGTTTTTGGTTCTGCCATTTACTAGCTGTGTATACTTAAGCAAAGCAACTTCCTCATTTGTAGAATGTGATTTTTATAATCATTTCGTTTACAGGTTTGTAATGAGGATTGCAAGAGACAAAACATTTAGATAAGGTCTGGCACACAGCAAACAGTCATTAAGTGTTGGTTCTATGTTCAGTAAGTTTAACAGTGAAATTCAAAAAATAAAATTAGGAAATTAAAAGGAAAAAGTAAAGCTAAGAAATGTCTATTTCAATCAGTAGAGGCCTGTAAAGACAATCTGAATCATATTTAGTCTCTTGGACAAGTAACAGAGGATATAAGGAATTAATATAATATAATTTTTCATTAAGTGTTTAAGACATATGGACAATCCAAGCCTGGACTTTTTCCCTTTGCCCAGAAAACATTCTAGCCACAATAAAACTTGGAGCATGATCAATCTAATATCTTCAATAGAGGTTCTGGTGTGTGCATACTTTCACATATCTTCGTCTGAAGGGCTCTCCGTGGAGTCTCTCACCACCTTCCCTAATGGGCAGCAGCTGCCTGGAAGCAATCCTTCCATATTACTCACCTTATTAGGCCACAGTAAAACATCTCTCCTCATTCTACCCTGGGAAGACTATCTGTTCTTCTTGCTATTTGTAATGTTGACAGTCTCTTGTAGAGTAGTTTTTCCTGCACCAGGTGGTTCTGCCTTTTTAGCGTTTTTTACTGAATAGCTAATTCCTTTCTGAGTCTATTTGAGCTTTGGTTTGTTTCTTTATGAACACCACATTTGGAGTTTCCAATCTCTCTGGGACTCCTACTTGGCAGCAATAATGAGAAACAGCTGTCCACCCTGGGAACTGGCATAAAGATACTGGTGTCATCATCATGGGTCAAAGCTTGTCATACCCACCCAGATCAACCCTCTCCTTATGTTGTTTTGCAGTTGTATTTCTGTTTCAAAGTCCAATTTTTGTACTGACAGGTACTATTGGGTTTTTTTTTCCTGCTGTTCTCCCACTGCATAATCTTTATCAGATATAGAGGAAAAGAGGTAAATGATGTGGGGTTGATCTCCATAGTTTTATAGTTTCTAGAAACTTCAGCTTTCCATCATATCTATTGACCAAATGATCTATCTGTGGATGTAGCTATGCCTCTTTCCAATTCCTCAAATTCCAGAATGATCATAATAAATCCCTGAGTCAATCTGATGAGTAAATAATGCTAAAAGAAAAATTTGGAAGAAGTGGCAGAGGTAATTAAAAAAGACCTGAATGTCTGATGTCTTTATGGCTCTAATTTAAGAATTTTTTCTGAGATATTTACTACCCACTACTGGAATTTAAAGTAGAGATGATAATAGGGGCTCCTGAGTGACTCAGTCAGTTAAGCATTTGACTCTTGGTTTCCGCTCAGATCACAATCTCATGGTTTCATGAGTTCAAGCCCCACATGGGGCTCTGTGTGGATGGCGTGGAGCCTGCTTGGGATTCCCTCTCTCCCTCTCTCTCTGCCCCTCCCCCAAGTGTGTTGTCTCTGTCTCTCTCAAAAATAAACTTTAAGAAAATTTAAACTAGAGATAGTAATGATCAAAGTGTTGACTCATGGGCCTTTTATCTTCTCTATAAATTGGAGACTGAAGTACAGATCTTCTTCAACTTCAGTGGGGTTACATCGTAATAAACCCCATAAGGTAAAGATATCTATCATAAGCCAAAAATGTATTTAATACGCCTAATCTACCAGAGACCATAATTTAGTCTAGCCTATCTTAAATGTGCTCAGAACACTTCCATTAGCCTACAGAGGGGTGAAACCATCTACCACAAAGCACATTTTATAACAAAGTGTTAAATATCTTATGTAATGTATTGACTACTGTACTGAAAGTGAAAAACAGAAGGTTGTATGAGTGTAGAATTGTTGTAAAACTATTGGCTGTTTACCCACATGATCACATAGCTGACTGGGACCTGAGGCAGCCCCTACCCAGCATCACCAGAGAGACATCTTGCATATCGCTAGCCCAGGAAAAGATGCAAATTCAAACTTCCAAGTACAGTTTCTACTGAATGCATATTGCTTTTGCACCACTGTAAAGTTAAAAAGAATGTAAGGTGAGGAACCATTGTAAGTTGAGGACTGCCTGTATAATAAAATGAAATCATTTGGTGGACTCAAAGTTATAAATCCTGGTTTCAAGTTCTAGATATGGCTCTATGTGACCTTGAATCACACACACACATATATACACACATAAGTTTTATTTGTGTGTGTGTATGTGTATATGTGTGTGTATACATATATATATATAATTTGGTTGTGTAATATACAACCAAAGAAAGATATTTTAGATATAATTTGGAATAATTTAGGGAATTCATATGTGAGAAGTCATAAGCAATGCAATAAAGGTAAAAGTAATAAAAAAAATTAAATACTATAATAATTTAAAATAGTTGGATAGGGGAACATGGGACTCAGTCAGTTGAGCATCTGATTCTTGATTTCAACTCAGGTCATGGAATTAAGAGTCTCTCTCTCCCTCTCCCTCTGCCCTTCTCTCCCACTCCCACTCCCTCTCTTTCTCTCTCAAATACTTTTTTAAAAATAAATACAATTTTAAAAATAAAATAAAATAAAACAGTTGGATAATTGTGTGTGTAGCAGAGACTACCTAGCTAGTCATCAAATTCAATTTCTCTTCTTCTTGCACTCAAAGGTAGACTATACTTCCCACCTTCCTGCAGTTAGATATGGCTGTGTGACTGCGATGAGGCCAACCGCATGTGAGTGGAGGGGAGGTGTTGTATTTCCAGGCTTGGCCCATCAAAACGTATACATGAGTCCTTCTTTCTCGTAGCCCTTCCAGTGAGGGCAGCCAACTTGGAAACCACGGGTCACAGATCCAAAAAGCCGAGTCCTAGCAACAATGCCTAGGACATACTGCCTGCCAATTAGAGCGCCTGTTTAGAGCGACAAGGGCAAGAAATATTCTTCTTATTGGATTAAGCCTAAAAATTTGAGATTTATCTATTAAAACAGTGAAAGTGACAGATGGTAGACTCACGGGACAGGTTGCTGAGCTGCTGGGAGTGAAATTAGTCTCATTTTAATTAGGAAGAGCCCAATGCTGACAGCTAACAATGAAAAACAGGGTCTATATGAGGCCCAGCCAATGACTGGTCAAAACATAATCTGGTCAATTAACAGTGCCAGCAGGAACAAATTTTAAGGTCCTGAGAGGAGACTTCTGCCAATCCTGCCAGTTAAAGTCTTCTGAACCATAGGCAAATATCTCAAAGGGTCCTGATTATCCCTTTCCAAAATGTTTGCTCATCGATATGTACACTGTGGAAATATTCCTGTGAATTCCAAATTAGATGAAATTTGAATACCTCGAACTATCAAGAATAGCAGGTCTCAGATAGTCTCCTTTGATTTGGATTCCACTTTTTTTTTTAATATTTCTGTGAAACCTTAATTACCCATGGAACTAAAATCATATACAGCTACTGGTCAGCCTTTTGACTGACATTCTAAAACCACTGATAATAAACTGAGAAAAATCCAAGACAAAAATTGTAAAAATAGTGTCCAGTTTAAATAGTTACATGGCAGCTAGTGGTCAGAAGTCTAACCAGAAACCTAAGAAGAGAAAATAGTTGTCTCCAGAATAAACTCTTCCAGATCTGGTTCTCTGTGTCGCAACACAGCTAAATGCTATGTCATAGTTTCTACCTCATTATAGCCAAATGTGAGGCTCACAGAACTTGCATTCAGTAAATTCCTAGGAAGTTATTTGTTTTATAACAAATTCAGCAGCTGAGGGTGGAGCCCCTTTCCTTGTCTGTCTAAGCTCTTGTATGTTTTAATAACTCATGCATCATTCCCCATGCCAGATTATTAGAGATCTGAGCCTTTGGCAGGGACAAGCCCATAAAGACTGTCACTAAGTTAAGGGAAAGACCAGAGCCACAACCTCGTGCTTTGGGTACGGCTGTCTGGTTACTCTACAAACCCTACTACCTAATGTTGCTGAATCATCACACTTTCCCACAGGCACAAAGTAACAGCAATGAAACCCAATTAATAAGATCAGAAAAACTGAAGCATACCAAATATGTAATTAGTAGCATAACTGATAACACCAGGTCTTACTTGTTTCCTCAAAAACTAGTCCAATTGGAGAATTTGAAATTATTCTAAACCTACCTTATTATTGCTGTCATACATATTCTGCCACTAAAGTCACCACTCCAGCAAGGACATTAGCAATGAGACCTGCCTCGACATTGGACATCTCTCTGCATCATACCCCGCCCTATGCACACAGAGCCGATACATATTTTAGAGTTCATTGGAGTTCCTAAGGTTAAATGTGGAGCATATATTATTTAGTGTTTTTATGTTTCCTAAATCAGTTACTGTGCATCTATATAAAAGAATAATTTCATTTTATTCCTAAGAATAATTTTAGTGACAAGTGCCCCAAACCGGGAAATGCTTTTTCTCCATCAAGGTAAACAGAGGCACTCATTTTTGACTCAGATTACAATAGGACCAAACTTTACACTGAACAAATTCTGTATAACAAGTAACTTTTACCTTTTGATCTTGGTAATGCTTATTTTTAAATAGCACCCCTAAAAGAAAAAAAATTAGTACGTGCTTTAAGAAAGCATACAAAAAAGATCTTCCCTCATCTTTTTAAACTCAAAAAATGTGGCCACATAATCAGATCTCCAAACAATAGATGATATGTACACAATGTTAATCTCTAAAACAATTGCTTTGTAAATTTAACAAATCATTATCTCTTGCCAATATCTCCACTTGTGATTCGAGTTTCCTAAAAAGAAGTTCGGGTTAGAATAAAGACATCTCACTGAATTACATGATTAAGTGATTTTTAAAAAGTCTTCTATCTAAATCATAGAATCCCTTGCATTTACAGAGTTGATCTAGACAGCCTGACACTTAATGTCAGTTCTTCACAGATTTAAAGTTTCTGTTGCCATAGTGGATGCATTTACATGGTCACAGGGTCCCTTTCCTGCAAAACTCTCCTAGTTTGCAAGAGTTCTTCATTTTGCTATATGCAAATTGTTTTGAATGAACGTATGATAAAAAGAAAACTCTATTCTTTTTTTTTAAAATATTTTTATTTATTTATTTCTAGGATAGAGAGAGAGACAGCGTGAGCAGGGGAGGGTCAGAGAGAGAGAGAGAGACAGACTCCGAAACAGGCTCCAGGCTCTGAGCTGGCAGTCAGCACAGAGCCCGACACGGGGCTCGAACCCACGAACCGCGAGATCATGACCTAAGAGAAAGTCAGAAGCTAAACCGACTAAGCCACCCAGGCGCCCCAAGAAAACTCTATTCTAAGTTGTGTTATCCATTCAAATATTTTCTGTTTCTATTTTAAATATCATCAGAATCTATTTATTTACTAGACATTTTTCCCCTTTACCTACCCACAAATTTAACTCTTTTATGGTTTAATAAAAACCCTTAATTCTATTCTAATATTCTTTTAATCTACCACCATATCTTCCTATTTTCTTTATAGCTTGCTATCAGAAACATTATTACATGCTTTACACATTTTATTTCATGTAACCCATATAATAATCCTATAGTGAAGAATTTATCATTAGACTCAGTGGAATACTTCAACTCACAGAGCTTAATAATAGATGGTGGTGGAATTCAAATCCAGATATAGCTGACTCCAAAGCCAGTATGTAGCCTCTCAGTGGATACCAATGGTTCCTAATTGTTAAATACAGCAGCTATTTCTTTATTCTCTTGCTTCAGGAGCAATTTGGATTGTTGATCACACTCTTTTTGAAGCAGTGTTGTACTATAAGATTTATTCTCTGCTGACTAGGCCTAAAGTGCTGATCTTAACATACATTTTTTTTTCCTTTTAATCGTAGCTCAAGTATAATATGGAGTAGTGTGAGACATTTTATGAATGCTATAATATGACAGGGTTTAAGAATTTTTACAATATTTCATGGCCTTGTCTCCTTCTGTAATTCTTTGGAAAACTGACA
This sequence comes from Hyaena hyaena, assembly GCF_003009895.1. NCBI lineage: Eukaryota > Metazoa > Chordata > Mammalia > Carnivora > Hyaenidae > Hyaena > Hyaena hyaena. The sequence continues at coordinate 141,621 of NW_024081122.1, forward strand.
GCAATTATTAGTCCTTTGCCAAAACTAGCAATGAATTCCAGCCACTTATATTGAGTGGTCCAACAGTTCATCTTTCAGCTCTCCTTCTATTCTAAATCATGCCAAATCTTTATCTAATTAATAGGCCCAGAAGACATAAGTTTGTTAGATTAAGCTGTGCTAGGGGACCTGGGTGGCTCAGTAGGTTAAGCGTCCAACTTCAGCTCAGGTCATGATCTCACAGTTTGTGGGTTTGAGCCCCGTGTCGGGCTCTGTGCTGACAGCTAGCTCAGAGCCTGGAGCCTACTTCAGATTCTGTATCTCCCTCTCTCTCTGACTCTCCCCTGCTTACACTGTCTTTCTCTCTCTCTCAGAAATAAATAAAACATTTTAAAACTTTTTAAATAAAAAAATTAAAAAATATATTAAGTTGTACTGATATATATGATAATTCCTAAAACAAATATTTTCTGCATTGAAATTTTCCGATTGAACTTTTTGAAAGTCACCTTTTCAAACTACTCTTTATTGATAGATTGCAACCAATTCTCTTTCCCTAACATACAATTCTATCTAAAATGCTTCTACCTGACTACCCTACAACCCAGCAATAGCACTATTAGGAATTTATCCAAAGGATACCAGAGTGCTGATTCAATGGGGCACACATACCCCAATGTTTATAAAAGCACTTTCAACAATTGCCAAATTATGGAAAGAGTCTAAATGTCCCTCAGCTGATGAATGAATAAAGATGATGTGGTTTATATATACATTGATATACTACTTGGCCATGAGAAAGAATGAAATCCTGCCATTTGCAGCAATGTGGATGGAACTAAAGGGTATTATGCTGAGTGAAATAAGTCAGTCAGGGAAAGATAGATACCGTAAGTTTTCACTCATATGTGGAACAGGAGAAACTTATCAGAGGACTATGGGGGAAGAGAAGGGGAAAACATAATTACAGAGAGGAAGGGAGGCAAGGCATAAGAGACTCTTCAATACTGAGAACAAACTGAGGGTTGATGGCGGGAGGGCGAGGGAGAGGGGAAAATGGGTAACAGGTATTGAGGAGGGCACTTGTTGGGATGAGCACTGGGTGTTCTATGTAATCAGTGAATCACAGGAATCTACCCCAAAACCAAAAGCACACTGTATACACTGTATGTTAGCCAACTTGACAATAAATTACATTATAAATAAATAAATAAATAAATAAATAAATAGCTTCTACCTGAAGGTAAGGATTTGTGTGTGTGTTTCTTTGATTATTAATCTTTCTGATAAGAATTCAGTTCTTGTACATAGCAGTAACATACCACTTACAATGAGTTTAATTTAAACCCTATTAGCTAAAAACATGTTTTCTGGCAGCTAACATTTTCTCAAAAAGAAGATAATCTCTTATTTAATTACTTGCAAAAATGGTAATTCATATACATTCTAATGAGAATTTTCATAGCAGTTAAATGACAACTCACCGAAGGAACACAGATCTAATTTTAGTAATAATTATCCAAGAAGAGGAAACATTAAAAACAGGTTTTGATTCTAACATATTCCCAGAGTGTCATCTTTTTTTAGGTGCCCCAATTAAGTGGAAGACATATTGATCGATAGCACATAAGCAGAGGAAGAAAAGGAGCATAAACTAATGGTCATATGAACTTGAACTTGGTTTTAAATCCCACCTCAGCTACATACTTACCACTTGCCCTTGGGCTGTAACCTATAAAACTGTAGTAGTAGTAGTAGTAGTAAAATCCTATAAGACTATCAGTTTGATGCTATTATATGTGAGCTTAATCCACAGTACCCTTTCAACCACAGCTATTATTAGTAAAAAGAATAAAGAAGCCATTTAATTTAGAAGAAAAAAAACACAAAGGTATTCTCTTTGGTGATAGGAATTTATTGTGAAGGAAAGCAGAAATCATGTCAGCAACCTATGTAGTCAATCTGGACTCTGGTTTATTTAAGATTGGGATATGTATCAGTCCTCATGCAAAACCAAAATAATAGCTCAGTCTTTTTTTTTTATTTTCTTAATGTTCATTTATTTGTTTTTGTGAGAGAGAGAGAGAGAGAGAGAGAGAGAGAGAAACCCAGGCAGGCTCTGCACTATCAGCACAGAGCCCAACAAACCGTGAGATCATGACCTGACCCAAAACCAAGCATCTGACACTTAACAGACTGAGCCACCCAGGTGTCCCAATAGCTCAGTCTTTTAAGACACAACCTGGGTTCCAGGAGCCCTCCTGCTTTGTGAGCATTGATGCTTTCCAAGAGAAAAGATCTGAACAGCTCAATTAGTTACTATCCAATATGAAGCACAATCTAGGCCCAGGTCCTTGACAAACAACATCTTTATTTTCTACTTAGGCATGAAAGCTCATCCCTGGCCCAGTCAGTCAAAACCAGAGAATGACAGACAGCTTCACTGATTAATCATGATACACACTGTACCATGGCAGTTTAGGCAGAAAGCAGGGGAGAATGCTATTTTCCCCAGCAGCAGGATGTGGGCATGGCCAGCATACGAATCTTCATGAATATATCTCTAGTACAAAAGTCCAACTGGAAAATTTAAAATATAACTACAAAGTCTAGGAATTGACTGTAATCGGTTCACTCGGGTTCTGTCTTCCTACACAGTGGCCTAAAACTCTAAGAAGTAAGCTGGAGCAATCACAGGGCTCAGATCATGTGTTTGCCTTCTCTTAGGGCCCACCACTTCCTGCTGCCTGATGTCCAATGTCTGAATACTATTGTTTCACATATTTTGTCTTTCTTTTTTAAAGCATAGTCAAAAAGATAAAGGTGGTCCTTGTTACTCCGTGCTGTCTAAAAGCAGAACTCAGCCCTGTATATTTGATCAATATGTTTTGAAAAATATAAAATCTCAAAAGTATGGCAAGGGGGGAAAGGATGCCTGAGTGGATGTTGAAATTCTCAAAGGAGGTTAAATTTTAGATAAATTCGTCTTCGACAAATTGGTTCAAGGCAAAAACAATCTGTGTCTCAGTTTTCATTTAAGCTATTATTTTTCTATCTGAAAATGATGGTAGCATCCCAAGAAGCAGTAAAGAGCTAACTGGAACTTCAGTCACACGTGAAAAATAGCAGCCTACCTCCATGGTCTGCTGAATGCTGCGTTTTTCCAGGTCCTTCTCAGACAGGGCCCAAGAAAGATGGATTGTTGGTGTCAGTTTGACCGCAAGCCTCTTAGAATCTTTTTTAAATCAAACGTGTAGATTGGACCACAGGACAGTAAGGAGGAAGGAGAGGGTACTAATAATCCAAAGAAATTCAGAGAAGTGATAGAATTCCATAAAGGTAAAGCTTCTGTAAACTTTAACTGTAATTGCCTTCAGAGACACAAATCTAGACAAAGTCCACCTCGACAGAAGAGCCTACAGAAATTCTATTGACATTTAGTTTCTAGAGGCAAAATACAACGAATCTTCAACCCGCTAGCGGGTAAAAAGAAGTGTCCACAGGTCACAGAGCCATTGCTTCATTTCCTCCCAGGAGACAAACCGTTCTGCAAAGGAGTCCTAGCCTTCGCTAGGATTCTATATTCCCAATTACTATCAGACCCTGTGCTACATCCTGGAGATACGATTCCAATGAAGACATTACTCGCATATTTTTCTTTTCTTCTCAACCCCATGGGGAGAATGGGCCTGCCAAGCCTGCCTGACAAAACTAATTCCTAGAGCTTATTGAGAAGAAATTAAGTCCTACAATTCAGGGATTTTTTTGTTTTTTTGTTTTTGTTTTTGAGTCTTGCTTGAAAGAATAAAAAGCTATTGAAAGTATAAGTATTACCCTGCAACTCCTTGCCCCAACCAGTTTCAGGCAGTCAAGCTGGAAAGGTTTAGTGCCTATTACTGGACAGCTGTCCATCCCCTCTACTTACTCCTGGCGACCAGCGGTGAAGGTGCTACCTGGAAAGTGGTTTGCTGAGCTCTCTCATCCAACACCTTCCTTACCCACATCCTTTTCCCCCCCTATCTCAAGGAAACTTCACATCTTTGTATCCCTCCATCTCTTGCTCTAAATAGAAACTGTTATATTTATGAGCACCTGGGTGGTTCAGTCAATTAAGCATCCAAGTCCTGATTTCAGCTCAGGTCATAATGTCATGGTTCATGGGTTCAAGTCCCACATTGGGCTCTGCACTGACAGCATGGAGCCTGCTTGGGATTCTCTCTCTCTCCCTCTCCTCCCTTCCCTTCCCTTCCCCACCATGCTCACTCACTCTCCCTCTCAAAATAAATAAGTAAACTTAAAAAAAAAACTGTCACATTTATTTTATTTTTAGTTTTGTAATTTTAGAATTACAACTTTATTGTGTTCAATTATTTAGCATAGCAAATACAACTTCACTTATGTGTTGGGTTAAATTAGTTCAGGAGATTGCTCCTGTGCCCTACATGAGTCGGTGGTAAAACCTATCCTAAGTTTCCAAACCATAATGCACAAAAGAACAAAAGCCAAGCTAAGGATGTACTGTGATGTTCTGTGTCCATATATGCAACCTTCCTTATAGATTTTATGTGTGCTTGCCCTGCGTGTCTCATGAATATGGGGAAGGATGCAATATGGTCAGGTCAAGAAGGGAACACACAGACATGCTTGAAAGCATGAACACTTTGTAAAGGAATCTTGTACACTCAAATTCTAAAACTTTGAGCAAAATAATTCAGAGAGAGCCTATAAATGAATGGCCTCCTTCAATGAAACAAATTATAAAATGCCTAAGGTTATAGAAGTGGAATGCTCTAGAAAGAAAGATCTTCAGGTGAGAGGAATTATAATTTAAATTAGCCCTGAGTTTCTCACCTCAGGTTATTTTGCCTTTCAAGCTGTGCTGTTTCACTGTAGTCACTAGTTTCTCGTGGCTGGTTAATCTAAATAAAATTTAAAATTTAGTTCCTCAGACAAGCTGGTCACATTTCAAATGCTCAGGAGCTAAGGGTTAGTGGCTATCGTATTGGACAGAACAGATGTGGCATGTTCCCTTTGTCAGGGAAAGTTCAGTTGGACAGCACTACGCTAGAATCCTTATTGGATTACCAACTTCCATGAGTTCACCAAGTGTCTAGTATGGACAAAAATACTTACACTTAGCAGAGACGTGAAAATGGTATCAAGAGAATGTCATTCAATACTAAAGGAAAAGTGGAAAATTATTCTAGACAGTAACAAAGGACTGAAAATAGTTACATTCAGAGTAGAGGTTTCTGATATTCCAAGTAAAAAAAAACAAAAACAAAAAACTTCACAGATCATGGCTTCCATTCCTACCCTGAAGAGTGAGTCCCATCTTCCCGGGCCCCCTCAAAACTAATTTATAGCAAAACTTTTGTTCTGATTCCTACGTAAGCACAGGTTAATTTCTTATGGCCTCCCCATTATTCCTGAAATATCACAGACAACCAACAAAAAAGCTTTACAAGTCAGTTTATCTACCTGTAGTGCATGACCTCATCCTCAGTTTTATCTGAATGTTGTCAGCTGAGGTTATTAAAGCTCTAACCCAGTGATTCTTAATCTTATTTTCACCTTAACACAAACAAGGAACAATACTTCCTTCTAGTAAGAATCCTCACAAGGATGACTCTCAACCCAGGGGGTGGGACCACCAAATCTTTATAAATAAACCTGTTGTGTATTTTCAGAAATCCACCCAAGTAATTCCGATATGCTTGTCTGGGAGGGGAAACACCCAACTTCATTAAGAATGACTATTACAGGGGCACCTGGGTGGCTCAGTTGGTTAAGCATCCAACTCTTGGTTCGAGCTGAGGTCATTATCTCACAGTCTGTGGCTGCATTGGACTCTGCACTGACAGCATGGAGGCTGCTTGGGATTCTCTCTCTCAATCTCTTTCTCTCTCTCTCTCTCTCTGCCTCTCTCCTGCTCACATTCTCTCTCCCTCTCTCTCTCTCCCTCTCTCTCTCTCTCCCTCTCTCTCTCTCTCTCTCTCTCTGTCTCTCTCAAAATAAATACATAAACTTAAAAAAAAAGAAAGACTATTGCAAAGTTTCTCATAACAAAACTCTGGCAAGTTCTAAGCCTTCCCACCATTCCCAGATTATCAGTTTTTCCCTGCAATATTGTGTAAGCGTATTCATATAAAGGTCCTATACTTGTTTACCTGAAATTAGTCTTATACATTAATAGCTCCACATATAACAGTAAAATCACTATATAATGACTAATATTCTTTTAAAGTAAAAATCATTTCAATACTCACATATGGATAAATAATAAGATCTTTCACATATCTTTTGTCTTTCTGAATCCCTTCCTGCAATGATTTGCAACACCCCACACTTTTATACTACACTGAATGCCAGGCATAAGTCAATGGACAGCAAGGGCCCAAATGAGGTACAGAAAAGCCTACCACAAAGACTAGAAGACACACTAGTGGTAGATGTAGGTATTTCAGTTAAGTCCAAGGAGAATTATGTAAAATTGTTTCTACCACACTGAGTCAGCTATAATGAGAACATTCCTTTATCAAAGAGGACCCATGTTGGTCCCAATATGAAGAGACTGATGGTATATTCTATTGTAAATGAATATCATTAACAAAGTGTTAACTGAATGACTATCATTAACAGTGTCCCCTGTGTTTTATATATGTAACTGAAGGAACACACATGACATACTCATGTCCTTTGAGGTTTACTACTGACAAGGTGGTAATAAATACTTATACCACCTTTTTTTCCCCACACATTAATTAATAAGAATTAAGGAGGATGCCATGCCAAAGAATTGAACATGGGCTAAAGCAAAAAAAAAAAAAAAAAACACACTAAAAAAAGTCCATTTCAAAGCTTCTCTTCAGACATTTATGTAGCTAAAGCTGATAATAGGAATACCCAAATTTCTCTGTCTGGCAGATCAAGGACACAGAGCTCTAGCCCCATGTCCAACCATCATCTGTAGCCAGAAGACAGACACTGAGATTCTTCTGTGTGACAATATGAAGAACTGTCTCCCAGGTGGAGATAATGGGTAGGGGACTCGATACAGAGTATGCTGTGTTTAGAAAATGTGTCTCTTCATTATTATGGAGTTAGGCTGATTGCTTCAAGAATTATTGCTTGCCTTTAGGAGATATGTATGATTGATTCCACTTACATAACATTCCAGAAGTAACAGAACTGTGATGGAGAATGGATCAATGCCTGCCAAGGATTAGGTTTGGGGGAGAGTGTGACTGCAAAGTGGAACCACAAGGGAGTTTCTTTGGGGCAATTAAGTTTGGTATCCCGATTGCGTACACACACAGCTTTGTAGGACTATATATAAAAAATTGCATATAAGAACTAGTGAAATCCAAATAAGGTCTGCAGTTTAGCAAATAGTTTTTATCAATGGCCTAGTTTTGATAATTATGCTACGGTTTTGTAAGTTATAATCACTGAGAGAAGATGGGTGAAGGATATATGGGAACTCTATTTTTGCAACTTCTATGTGAGACTGAAGCTACTTCTAAAATAATTTTTTAAAGAAAGATTTTTTAAAAAGTAAACCTAAGCCAAGAGTATATAGAAATGTATATAGAAGTATATAGGAATTTCTTGCATATTCTTGCAAATTTTCCATCAGTTTTAAGTTATATATGAAAATGTATAAGTTAACAAAAAATATGGTGGGTGGCTTATATAATCTCCAGAGAAACAGGCGCTGGGACCATGCAGCCAGGCTTTATGCCCAAATAAATGCCACAGAACTGGTCTAAGACATCTTTGCTGTGGTCACTGAACACAGCACTGCAGCTTCTGACCCAGGACCCAGACACCGGACACCTACTCACAAGCACACTGACATGGCTGTCTCCAGCAGGTGCCTCCAAAGATCCCTGAAGATCTGAGGGGTCCGACTTCATCACAGAAGTAGCTTCTGACTCTGTCTGTCTATCTGATGGATGGTGCTCAGGCCATGTGATAAAGTCCTAGCTGCAAAGGGTCATAAGAATGTCTCATATACTTTCAGAGTAAAGCGCAAGCTCTTCCTCAAAAGGTGGGCGACTTCCCCCAACATTGCAAGGAAAGTCCAAGACTGTGTCATCAAATGAATGACAAAGACCTACTACAAATAAATGGAAGCATGGCTTTTCCACATCTTTCTCCTGCTAAGGCCAATTGAGCCATAGTCCTAACCCTACTGAGAAGTTAATTCAGGGTAACTAGTGATGTCAGAAGCATAGGGTACAGGAGCAGGAAAGGATCTCTCAATAGGAATAACTCAGAGTTGAATGTAGGACTAATCTCTTTCGTTTATCAAATATACTTGAAAAGGCTGTTGATTCCTAAGGGGAAGGAAGCTAACACTTGCATGGTTTTTGCATATATAAATGTGTGTCAGGCTGAATTGGAAACTTATTTTCTCACCATCAAGTACATACAAACAAAATTTTCAGATCTCTAGCACAGAAAGTCAGACTTACCTCAATTTTTTTTTTCTTTTGCTGCTTGGGTAATTGGTAGCAAGAACACTCAGGAAATGATAAGAAAGGAAATGTCCAGAAATGAAGATGTGAGGGAGAAAGGGAATAAGAAATATTTTAAGAGGCTAAGACTTAAAGGGGCAATAAATAATACTCATAATGGTAGAACTGAGGCAAAATCACTGAAGAGATAGTGTTTGTTTTCCAAATACAAATGGCCTGTATGAAAACTATTCAGACTTAATAGAATAGAAATGCAAAAACAGGAGTCTAAGCCCCATTGAGTTTCATGAGAATCATGCACACTTTCAGTCAACCATCGATCCCTAATACAAATAGGAACTCTCCTAGAGCAAACCCTCTAATACCAGAGTATTCAACAATGACTACATTGTCATTGATCTTTCTAGAATAAACAACTAGAAGAGCCACTGTTCTTAATTATTTCATGCAAATAAGTGAACTGCACCAAAATGATGATAAACCATTACTGGCATGCACTGACCAATAATTAATATTATGCCACAACTTGTCTCCTCTTTCTGAGACCAAAGGTAGTACTCCATTATGAAATCAGCTGAGGGGACTTTTGACATTCAGAGCAAATATGTTTCTATCCTGAGAACATAATTAAATAACATACAAGTCAATTGCAAATTAATTTAATGTAATAGCGATATCTGCATATATTTTGTCTTTTGTTTTGAAATTTCTCAAGAATATTTGCCATAGGCATGTGTTTCTTTGATTAAAAAAAATTAAGTTCTGTTATTGTTAGTGGATCATAAAGTGAAATAAACCATTATTTAAATTATGGAACTATCAGGCAACACATAAATTTTAGGATATGCAAGATACTTTGATTACAATTTTTTTCCATTTTTATTTTTTTTAAGTTTATTCATTTCGAGAGAGACAGAGATAGTCACATGACCCTGTGATTATTTAACTTTTGGAAAAAATAATATTTGCCAATTGTCATAAACATCAAGTTTCTGTGCAGCCTGAGTACAAAATCAGGAGAGTTTAGCAAGAAACTTGACGTGTTACTGAGGGAAAGCTCATGGCTAAGTAGAGGCCAGGTGGACAGCCAACAAAAGCAGGTGGAATGAAATTTTGGGGTCCATCACACTCTGAAAGGCATTCTGGGGGTCTCCCAACTAACCCGTGGAAGCAAAGCTATGGTCCATGGTGTTGGATGATGGGATTAAGGAACTCAGTGAGTGAGCTGCTTTCCCTGGAGGGAAGGCAGGTCCTTAAAATCCAAACTTCCAAGCCTAGAAGCAAGAACTAACTTGAGTCTAAAGCAGAAGGTGAAAGGACATGGCAACAGAATGCTCTAAAGAAGCATTTCTGCTTCTCAGGTATTCATAGAGATATGTCTAGAAATATTCAGCCACCAGTGTGGAGTCCTGGTGACCAAGCTCCCCAGAGAGGACTAGAACATTAGCCAACAGAGTTCAGATTCAAGGTTAAACTCCTGTCCTTATGATAAACTGTATTGGAAACCAACAATGGTAATTAGGTCCAAATACCAGCAATCCAGACACATGAATGCAGTACAACAAAGCAGAACTGAGTAAGAAATGATCTGGATCTCAGATGGGTACACAAAGGCTTATCCAAAGTATGCTAGACATAAAATTCTAGATTTTAATATGCCAATAGGCCCGGTTCTTATTGACTCGTGAACTAACTGATTTTCATGGCTAGTAAAAAAGGCAGGCATTTGTGACTTAGTATTCTAGTCATTCACATTATAAGTGCATTTGACAAATATTTTAAAATATGAAAAATAAAATAAATATCTCATAATTCTATAAATACCATTAAACTTTATTTTTAGTATGTTTAATATTCTACATGCACACATACACATATACTATAATTTCAAAATAAGAATCTCTATTGTATTTGTGGAATGATCACATTATTGTAATTGCTTAGTTGCTTGTCTCCTCTGTCAAACAGGTGGAGGCAATATCTTACTTGCCCTAATTGTCTTTCTATCCAACGTTAACACCTAACACAGGAAGTCAGACATGATATAATGCATACTTCTATGGTTTTTTTTTAAATATGCTGAATTGCCCTTGTGACAGGTGTACCAATTTACAAACCCACAAGCAATTATGAGAGGTTCATTTCCCTTCATTCTTAACAAAACTGCATCTTATTGCTTTTGAAGAATCTTTGCCGTTTTGATGAGATTAATCTGCCCCTCATTTTTCTATATTGGCATTTCTAAGCTATGAACCTTGAATAATTTTCATATGGGTGATTTGTATTTGCTAAATAAATGCTACCTCTTCAACGATTTTGCCTCCATTCTGCAGCCACTAATATTCATTGCCCCTTGAACACTGAGGTAATAGTTTTATTTGTCCTTTTTCAGCCTCTCCTAAAACTAATGACACCTTTTGTTCACTTTGGTGCAATGCTTAGTAGGCATCCTGCGCATTGGACACCTAATCTGTGTACCGTGAAGCGAGTTCTGCCCCTGGAGTAAATAATAACTGATCTTAAAGCAACATCTTGGAGAGGAAAATCATAGGTACTGGTGACAAACAGATAGGAATTCAAATCCTGGCTTCTCTACTGATTCATTTGAGTGACCTTAAACAAGACAATCAACCCCTATGAGCTTCAAGTTCCTCATTTAGAAGAAATAATGCCAATTTGTCTTGCATAGTTGCTGCAAAGATCAAATGATATAAAATATGTAAAAGTACTATATAAATATAGGTTATGTTACTCTGGCTACTACTTTCCTTGAGGATAAATATTACATCCATCCTCTGTTTTGAGACAAATTGGCAAAGACAGCTTTCTTGTCAAGGCTAAAAATAAAACACAAGAGAGACTTGGTGTTGCCCAGGAGAATGTATGTGGCTATTGAAGTTTGCACTTTCTAAGGAAGCTAATAAAACTAAATAAGAACTTATTCCACTGACACCCTAATGTCATTCTCCGTAGTAACCCAATTTGCTCTACTTGTTTTTCTACAGAAGTGGAAATTTCTGTTGCAAAGAGAAGCACATTCAGCTTCCTCTCAGGGGTTATTCAAACGTGGAGGGCATTGACTGACATGAAGGAGCCTAGAGCTGAGAGAACGACTGGGAAAGAATCCTAAATGAGCTAGAACAATTGCCAGCCTGGCTTTCCTCTTTATAATTTTAGACTGCAAACAAAGAAACTTAAAAAAGTCTCTTGGATGCCATCTTCCTCTACAGGCTTTACACAGTCTAGACAAGAGCTTCTAACAATCATTCTTACCCTTGACTTCCTTACCATTGGGGGAAGTCTCTAATTTTCTCATACTGTAGTGCACAGTTCCCCCAACTGGTTAAAAACAGATTATGTTTATTTCCCATTCACTTTCAAATGCTTAAATATATGCCTTACAGTAATTTTGGAAGAAATAAAAGTATTCTGAAATCACGCTGTTGTATACCTTCCTCCTTAATTGAGATGGGGGAAATCACTCCAAAAAGAGTCTATAATAGAGTGGGGAGGGACCACCTAACTTCCTGTTTCCAAATTACGGCCCTCAGACTCCTCGAATCCTGTCAACTATTTTAAATGTTTCAAAAAGCAGGGTGGCGATTTTACATTTCCCTGCTATTACATTGCTCCCAATGATCTTAGCGGGACCTTTCTATCCACATCATATCAGGTACTCCACTTTGACTGAAAACTCTGTTTTACAGACATAGTTGTTATTGTAAAAATGAATCGTTATGATTTTATAGCAAAAACGTTGGTAAACAAACGACTCAAAATTAGTCCTTGCTGACTAAAGTGTTGGGGAAAACAATCTAGAGCACTGACCTAATTTTATAGATGAGGAAGCGTAGACTCAATATTACACATGGGATTGGGACAGCTCATGACTGGGACTTGGATATCCTGACTCCTAATCCAACACTTTTCCCTCCAGCTCAAAATCAGTATTTGCATAGAGTTGAAAAGGGGACTCCTAAATAAGAGCAAAAAATAAAGAAGACCCTGGGTCTTTATTTATAAATTCAATAGCCAGCTATTGGCCCTACTGTGTGCATGCTGTGGCCATGCTTCCCTTTGTTGGAGAATACAAAGGTAAGTGAGACAAATTCCTTGCCCTTAAAGAATCTAAAGCCCAAAGGGGATAATGTGTTTGCATAAATAAGGACTGCAAAGAATAAAATGGTAGTGTCTGACAAAAAGATAAAGATGAGGCACTCTTGAGGTTAACGAAAAATAGACCATGTGGGTTTCAAGTCAAAAAACGTGTTAATATATTAAAAGGCATGTCCCATTCAAAACGCCCAGCTATACTAAATATTGGCCAGTGTTCACCTTTCAATGCAAATTCTTCTCTTTCTATCCTTTTCCTTTAATTCCTGACATAAAAGTTTTACATATCCTTAAATTAAGGTTCAGTTTCAAATATCAGCTGCTCTATGTGTTTTTTCCTAATCATCTTGGTCATAACCAACTTCTATAAACTCTGAGAGCATTGAGCATTTCCACCTCACACACAGCACGTTATTATCTAAAGCCTACTATTGTAGTTACTCATATATAGGTATTTTGGTCCTGCCTACCTTTCTGACTTCGTATCTTAGAACTTTATCATATTCTCTCTATATTCAGATCAAAATATGAGGCGCTTGGGTGGCTCAGTCGGTTAAGCATCCGACTTCGGCTCAGGTCATGATCTCACGGTTTGTGGGTTCAAGCCCTGCGTCGAGCTCTGTGCTGACAGCTAGCTCAGAGCCTGGAGCCTGTTTCAGATTCTGTGTCTCCCTCTCTCTCTCTGACCCTCCCCTGCTCATGCTCTCTCTCTTTCTCTCTCAGAAATAAATAAAACATTTAAAAAAAAGTTTACATTCAGACCAAAATAAACACTTTGAACTTCACAAGTATCTTATTTCCCTTTTCTTACCTTTATTCCCAATGTTATTTCTTTCTAGAATGCCTTTCCTCCCCTTCATTTTCTCAGCATTATTTCCTAAGACCCTACACAATTCCCCAATTTCCCTACCATGTCAGATGGGGTCTGACAGGAGACAGAGCTGTCTGGTTGGCTGCACAAGGGCCAGGAGCCCAGAGACAGATTTCCTCACACCACTGTCACCATGAATGAAACAGAGGACAGGAGGTCATGTACCACAGGTAAATTCAGGGGTCAAAACTGAAATAAGGAGAAAATGGGGTGATCATTATACAGGAGCAGGCAGAAAGGAGAAACCAAGAAACAAATGAAGTGGGTGGTACAGAAAACTAGTAAGCCCAAGAGGAGGAATAGCAAAGTGAGCAAATGGTAAGTACCATGAGGTAAGAGCTTGAAGAACCCCTAGAAATGGTTTTCCAGTTTTCAGAATGAACAGTGTGCTTAAGTAAGAGAACTAAATGGTATGTGCCCTTTTTATGTCCTTCTTTCAGGTTCTAGATGAGGATAACATAATCCTATAGCAATCTTTGGAATTCTAGAGTTTCTCCCCGAGAGTCTTGGATCACAACTCTCTTATCAGCATTGGCTAACTTTTGTGGCATGAGAGATGCCAGTGGGGAAAATAGCTGGAAGAAAGCTGCTGCTGCTATGAACAAGGAGGGATGGAATTGCCCAGGGGTGTTCACGGGAATAGGAAAGTCTGTAGTTTGGAAGGAGGTGAGCAATGGAGTTTTGGTGACAAATGGAGGCTCTTCACAAAAATGACTTTAAGCTATCAAATTAGAAAGATTAGATTTCTATGATGCACAGTGGAAATGACATTAGTGTTTCTTATTGAAAAATCTAGAAAATCAAGTAAAATCCTTCTTTTTAGGTAGCTCAGCTCCAGCAAGGTAAATATCTGTCCTATATCAGAAAACCAAGACATTATTAAATTTAGATTAGGTATCCTTTTTTTGCTATATAAATCCAAAGGTTAAAGACAAGGCAGGAAGATACTTAAATTCCAATCTATAATTTATAATTAATTTGTAAGGAAAAGTTGCATTATTAAAAATGACTCTAAACAGTTAACTGCTTAAAGAAGGTGGCTACATGGTATAAATGAGAGTGAACAAGAAGTTATTCCAGGTTCAAATGCTTCCCAAGGCTGCCTCAGCCATTTTCAAATTGTATTGGTTTTCTGTCAAATAAAACTAATGTGTGTTCATAAAAAGAATGACCTGCTTACTTGGTTACTGTTGTTAAATTCAACAGCTTTAATAAAAGAGCTTGGGTGTGTAGACCAGAACTCTGTTATTTCAATCAGCTAAGTTCAATCTACTTATTAATTCCCTCAACATTTGTTCACCATGAGCCATGTCCTTACATCCAGCATGCATAAATTCAGATGAGTAGTTATTTTATTTGTCATAAGCTTTGCTGAGTGTGATTCAGTGGAAGGTTAACAAACAGACTAAACGTGGGTGGGACAAATTCAAGAATTAATTCATTCAACAAATATGTACCGAGAACCTACCATGAGGATACAGCTTTGGATAAGATACGCCTGCTCCCTGCTTCAATGGCATTTATATCTGATGGGGTGGGGGCAGGGAGACAGAAATAAATAAAGTAAAATGAAAAACAGATCAATAAATGCAAACTGTGATAAGTGCAATAAAAGCAAAAAAAACCACACTGGTGTCTGTGAAATCATAAGAGGGGCAACTAGCCTAGATGGAGTGATCAAGAAACGCTGCCCTGCAGAAGTACCACTTCGACTGAGTTCTAAGAATGAAATGGAACCTGAGGGAGAGATCTGGATATGGCGAGAACGATTACTTCTGGCAGGCAGAAATATGGCCAGTCACTTTGTACCTGCAGGATAAACAGAGAAAGCAGTCTTCAGATTTATCATGAACAGAGATAGGGATAGAAATCAGGAGTTCAGGGCTCAGTTAT
The DNA here is from genome assembly GCF_003009895.1 of Hyaena hyaena. NCBI lineage: Eukaryota > Metazoa > Chordata > Mammalia > Carnivora > Hyaenidae > Hyaena > Hyaena hyaena. The sequence goes on from NW_024081122.1 coordinate 156,960, forward strand.
CAGGCAGGAATCAAGCTACAGAAGCTCTAAGCCAAGATGGAAGGCCAGTTCTGGCTACAGTTTCTGTGAGCTTTTGCTGGATCAGTAACTTGAAATAATGACCAAATAACTTGGTCTCCCTCTAAAGACACCTTCCCAGGACAGGCCCTCCTTGACATTAAAGAGACCAATTCTATTAATATTTTGATGCCTTCTATCTGAAATCCTGTCCTCATCCACCCAGAGGCTCTCAGAGCCCAAGTTGGCCAGGAGTGTTACATCCCCTCTGAAGATGTGAAGCACAGCTGGGGAATTCAAGTTCTTTGCAGGCTGGGAAAAGCTGGTCTTCCAGTAGCATGGTCCCTTTCCCATTGGTCTTTCCTTGGAGCCCACCATTAAATTTCTCCGTTGCCCCTCTAGGATCTTGGGCAGAGGTTCTGACCTTAGGGCCCTTGGTACAGTCTTGTCAGACTAAAGAAAAAGAAAGCTCTGTGTGCTGACATTGCAAAACTCTAAAGCAGCACAAATATGACAATCCCACAAAATGGCATATCAAGTACCTGCATATTTCAACAAGGGTTATTTTAAAGCATTCTGCACAAACAAATGGGTGACATTGGATGTGTTTATACGAGGAGAAGGAGAAACTGAATGTATTTAAATATGCAACTTTTGGCTTAACTAAGCACCGGAGCACATTCTCTCATGCTATATTTAGGCAGTGGGTTTCCATGTTTAAGGAATTATGAATTATTGAAAAGTGCTTTGCAAAAATTTGGCAGCAATCCCTGAGCCACAGTCTGAATCAGATTTTGAAAGTTCTAGTATCTCTTCAGTGTAAGTGAAAGAGTGCTCAAGAGATCAGGACACTAAATGAAATTTTGTAATGAAATAATCAAACTTAGTGAAATATAGAAGGAATATCAGACTAGAAGTGAAAAGACATGTATTCTTATTCCAACTTTATCACAGCAAAGACATCAAACCTTGGGTAGCAATTACTCCTCTGAATCTCATCTTTCTCATTTTTAAAGTGGAGAAAACAGGGGCGCCTGGGTGGCTTAGTCGGTTAAGAGTCTGACTTTCGCTTAGGTCAGGATCTCGCGGTTCGTGGGTTAGAGCCCCGCGTCGGGCTCTGTGCTGACTGCCAGCTCAGAGCCTGGAGCCTGTTTCAGAGTCGGTGACTCCCTCTCTCTCTGACCCTCCCCTGCTCACGCTGTCTCTCTCTCTCTCTCCTAGAAATAAATAAAAAACATTTAAAAATAAATAAATAAATAAAGTGGAGAAAACAATGTCTACTCTTCCCAGACTGTTGGCCAGGATAATTATATGATTGTGAGAGAGGGAGAGAGAAAGAGAGAATACATAGAAGCTGCAAAGTGTCAAAACTGTAGAGGAGGATAATAGGAATGCTGTGAAGAGAATATCAAAGACACAGTTCCTTTAATTAAATATTTTTAACTTCAGAGACAGTAACCCCATCACACCCAATCTCCAGCTGATTTTCAGGTGTGCCTTCTGGGCAAGACAGGTGCCTAAAGCTAATTATTTCTCTTGTAAACCCTTTCCTGAGTTCTGCAAAAGTTTGCTTTTCTGGTGATCTCTCTATTCCTTTCTTGACCTGTATAAATCCATCTTTAATTCTACATTCACCTCCAACTTCTTGGTGGAGGGACTTTCTGTCACTCTAGGTATCTGGACAAGTTCTGAGAAGCAGGTAGTTCCTTCCCAACATAACAACTTTCTCTCAGTTCTACCACCAAGGAAGTCTGCACTTGTCTCTTGGCCTCTGTGTTTCCCAAGTTAGAGGTCAGACCTAACCCACTCTTCCTCTCAGCCATCTGGGGAATGAAGTGCGGTGTCACACCTAAGGTCCATAGGTGGCTGCCTGCATATCTCCTTCACCAGGTGAGAGACATGCTATATAGCCATAACCTTCTTTGGAGAGAATCTCCTCCAAAAATCTTCCCTCATCACTGTGTATTCCCCAACTAAGTCAAAGGGATTCAACTGTTGAAGAACTGGTACTTGAAATTTCCGTTGTTAAACACGGCATATATGTATTTGTTTTCCATTCCCTTTTCTGATTCTATGCCGTTGCTCTCTCATTCCAATATCCTATCTCAGATGAAAAGGACCATCCAAGATTTACCTCTGCATTAGATAGATATACCATCATGGCACTATGACATTTAGATTTATATCCTTGTTCCATATTCATGATTGTTTTCCACATGAGCACTCAAATAGTGCTGTAAATGGTCATTGTCATTGTCAACCTGTCTTTAAAGATAAGAAATTGTGATTGGCTAAAGATCACACGTCTCACATCCATCACAGAGGTAACTGTGTCCTTGATTATGTCTCACTGTTCATGTCCTAAATGTTAAAATATCTGATCAGTTTAAAAGACACTAGATAGGACTGAATTCCAAGACTATAATTTTGAAGAAAATGGTTCTTTTTTCATTAAATTCCCTATCCCTCTCTCCCCAACACTCCTTACTTATTTATGCATTGACTGAACCAAGGCCACTTTTAAAATCAGTCAAATATGGTCCAGAAACAAAACACTGAATTGAACCTGAAAGTAATCAAGCCTCTAGATCTAACTTCCAAACTACAAGGAATACAGGGAACTGAAGACATGTTACAGAAACCTACTGAGACACAATCGACAAAATCCCAGTGTGGGAAACTTCAGAGGACAAAAGACCTGGTTTTTTCAACCAGGATAACAAATCACAAGAATAAAAAGGGACAGATTGAGGTGAACCTACAGAGTGAAAGAGATTTCATGAGATACGTCAAACAACTGAAAGACATAGACTTTATTTACAACCTGATTCAAGCAAACAGGCTGTAAAAACAAAATGTGAGACAATTAGAAATATTTGAACACTGCTTGATATTTGATAATATTAAGAAAATATTAATATCTGAGGGGTGATAATTTTTCTTGTGATTATATTTTTAAAAGCATCCTTATCCTTTAGGTTAGTATCCAAAATCTATAAGGAACTTATCAACCTCAGCACCCAAAAAAACAAATAACCCAGTGAAGAAATGGGCAAAAGATATGAATAGACACTTCTCCAAAGAAGACATCCAGATGGCCAACAGACCCATGGAAAAATGCTCAATGTCACTTATCATCCAGCAAATACAAATCAAAACCACACTGAGATACCACCTCACACCAGTCAGAATGGCTAACATTAACAACTCAGGCAACAACAGATGTTGGCGAGGATGCAGAGAAAGAGGATCTCTTTTGCACCACTGGTGGGAATGTTAACTGGTGCAGCCACTCTGGAAAATAGTGTGGAGGTTCCTCAAAAAATTAAAAATAGAACTCCCCTATGATCCAGCAATTGCACTACTAGGTATTTATCCAAGGGATACAGGTATGCTATTTCAAAGGGGCAAACGCACCCCAATGTTTACAGCAGCACTATTGACATTAGCCAAAGTATGTAAAGAGCTCAAATGTCCATCAATGGATGAATGGATAAAGATGTGGTGTATATATACAATGGGGTATTACTCAGCAATTAAAAAGAATGAAATCTTGCCCTTTGCAACAACATGGATGGAACTAAAGAGTATTATGCTAAGCGAAAAAGTCAGAGAAAGGCAAATATATGATTTCACTCATATGAGGACTTTAAGATACAAAACGATGAACAGAAGGGAAAGGAAGCAAAAATAATATAAAAACAGAGAAGGAGACAAAACATAAGAGACTGTTAAATATAGAGAACAAACAGGTTTTGGTGGAGGGGTTGTGGGAGGGGGTTGGGCTAAATGGGTAAGGGGCTTAAGGAATCTACTTCTGAAATCATTGTTGCACCATACGCTAACTAATTTGGATGTAAATTATAAAAAGTAAATAAATTATTAGATTTAAAAAAGCATCCTTATCCTTTAAAGATTCATACTGATATATTTATGGGTATAATTATACAATGTGTGGTATTTGCTTCCTAATTATACAGGAATAGGGTGGACGTGGTAGGGTTAGAGAAAATGTGGCCATAATTTGATAACTGTTGAAGTTGGATGTTTATACAAAATGTTTATTATACTATCGCTCATATTTTTATACATTTGAAACTTTCCATATTAAAATGTCTTTCAAAGCCAGCATAATAATTTACTAACCAGATGATTAAATAAACATTCAGCATTTCAGCTGTCTGTGATGATGTAATGTAGACCTGGTTTGAGTAAGATATTTGATTTATTCTTTCCCTTATTTACCAAGAGCATAAAAACAAAAAGGCCCACATGTGTAATGCTAATGGAAGCCTTGCAATATCTACATGCCACAGAAGTTATTTGCTTTGTGCTACACTACAAAGTGAGTGGAGAAAATGCATACCATTGTCCTTTGATTTGAACAAGGAAGCTTCCTTTCTTCTCTGTAAGAGGGACTAAGAAAAATGCAGCATAAAGATCCACCCTTGCTTTGAAGTGTGATGGCTTTGCGCTTGCTATCCAGGTCCTTGTGATGGATCCCCCACACTACGGGAAGATAAACTATTACTAGAATTTATTAGAATGCCATCTAAACAATTGAAGTAGAAGAGAGACTAGGAAGTGACATGAGGGGAACCTAAACCGTTTCTGCAATACTTTGTATCTTTTAAAAAGTCTGATAGGTCATGAGGGGGAGAGAAATGACAGAGTATCAACATTCCTTTCCTCTTCCTGGTCTACAAGCAGCTTTTATCATCTACCACTTGTCTAAGTCCAACCACACAAGATTAAGCATTTGGGCTTTTTTTTTTTTTTTTTTTTTTTTAGTTACTTTGGGTCCTTGAATTACTGCATGTTTCTGACTGAGATAGAAGAGTGATATTTTAGATGAGGGGGTTCCTCTGAAACTCCTTGCAATTTTTGGTTGGTATATGGTGTATTGTTGGTATGTCATTTATTACTTCTTGTATTTGGGAATCTATGATTTCTACACCCAGTAATCCATTTTTTAAAAATTGTGGTAAAATATACATAAAATTTACCATTTTTTGAGTATACAATTTAGTGGCATTAAATGCATTAACACTGTTGTGTAACCATCAACCAGTCATCTGTTTTTATCCTAGGCACTTATGGAACATTTTAAGAGGAAACTGTAACAAGGAAGGAAGAAAGAGGAAGTTATAATATATTTGACATAATAAATCTTCCCCTTGTCAGTATATGTTTTAAAAACATCTATCCATCAGTAACATACTGCCATCTATGAAATTTTATATGTCCACTAAAATTGTACGGGAAAAAAATGGTCTAGAATTTATAAAAATTAAGACAGACCAGGTATCTGAAGCTTGTTTGCAAGTGAATGTCTTTCTATAAGGCTACCTTTCAAACATAACCAATATGTGTTTTGTCTACTAACTTATACGAAAGGATGAACCTATTTTTATGTAATAATAAAAAATAGCTAAGAAGAAAAACGTATGATAGGATAAAACTTTAGCATTGTTATTGTTACATTTTTATCCATTTTCCTTTTAAGTTTTAATACTTTATTTGGAAACAAGTGGGGTTTTCCTAAATTTGATTTTACATGTAGCTTGAGAAGTACAACAGTAAATATCATCAGTATAATTCTGCACGCTGGAAGCCAAGGACAGACTTTTACATACTGTGATTGACAATACCATATAGAACCTTCTTTCTCCTCTTACACCACCCATAGCTCTAGCTATGGTCAGCCTAAAAACATCAAAGATGTAATCAGATGAGTGTCTTAAATGCAAACACTTGTGGAGAGTTAAGGTATTTACCGATACTCAGCTCTGTATAAAGAAATGTATTCTTTCTATGGCCAAGCTCATTCATTCCAGACATGAGGACCATTGACTCTTTAGGGGCCACAAGAGTCAATTTTCCATAAACCCATGTTCTACACTAAGCCTTGCATGTAGAGTGAAAAAACAGTACGTCTCACAAACATATGTGCTACCATATTTCAAATATAAAGAGAGAGATAATATTGAGATGGATAAAATGTGAATTTGTTTAAAACCTAATGGAATCCAAAATGTCTTTGGTCATCATATATTTTTTTCTTTTTTTAATGTTTATTTTTTAGAGAGAGAGAGAGACAGAGTGCAAGTCAGGGAAGAGCAGAGAGAGAGGGAGAAACAGAATCTAAAGCAGGATCCAGGCCTAAGCTGTCAGAACAGAGCCCAATGCAGGGCTTGAACTCATGAACCACAAGATCATGACCTGAGCCAAAGCTGGATGCTCAACTGATTGAGCCACCCAGGCACCCCAGTCATCATATATTTTCTCAATAGATGGATTAATAAAAGTATAAAACCCTTCATGAAGAATGTCAAAATTTGGAAATTTCTTCTAATCATCTGGGAAGGTTGCACCTCACTCCTTTTACTGGTCACACATAATGTTCCACGATGTGGATGTACTGCAATTTAATCAGCCACTTCCATATTATTAAGTTTTCTCTTTTGCCATTTGGCCAAAGTTCCCTTGGCTAGTATAAACAATGGTACAATAAACATCCCCCTACACATGACCTTACAAATGGGCACTTTTTTTTACTTTGAAGTAGATTTCCAGGAGTGGAATTCTGAGTTAAAGGGGAAGTGCATTTTAGGATTTAATAGATGTTGCTGTGTTGCCTTCTAGAAAGACAGTGGAGCTTTGTAGTCCCACAAAGAGTATATAAGAGAACCCTTTTCCCCATATTCCTACCAGCAATGGGTTTTATAACTCTTTTTAATGTTGCCAATCCAATAGATATAAAGTCATATTTCATCTTTATTTTCATTCGAATTTCTTTTACTGAACATGAATTTGAGCATCTTCTCATTATGTTTTTTGACCACTGGGCTTTTGTTTTCTTGTGATTTTTAAAAAAATTTTAATCTTCTCTGCATTTTTCTATTGTATTGTCATTTTCTTGTCACTCTATAAGAAATCTCCGTATTATAGAATTGTCCCATGTCTAATGTTGCTCACTCCTACCTCTTAAGTCACTCTCTGTCATACTGATCTTTTTTTCCTCCATAGTAATTACCACTGTTTGAAATTATTTTATTAGCTATTTGTTTCTTGGCTGTCTCCAATGAAAACATAAAATATCTCCTTTGTTCTTCTGTATCCTCTTTGCTGATGACAGGGCATAACACAGGATAAGCCCTCAACAACATTTGCTAGCAAAACAAATAAGTAAATGGTGGGCAAAGAATTATTCACAGATTCATACAATATAATGCTTTATTCAAAGTACAATGGAATTGACAGAAGAGTAAAATGAATTGTGAATAGGATGATCGGTGGTGATCAGGTGGTGGAAATCTTACATGTTAAGTAAAGGAATTTTCACATTTTTTTTTTACAGGAAATGTGGAGTCATCAAAAGCTTTTCAGCAGGGGGGGTGACATAATGAAATTTATGATATAGGAAGAATGCTCTGGTGGCAATGCCATGAATTAATTATAAGGGGAAGAGAAGTTTTTATTAATAACGGTCATTCTCAGAGCTCTAAAATAACTTGTGCCAAAATAGTCCAAGTGTATTTTATGGACAGCATCTTTAATAGAACTAGCAGAGTCAGCACACATTTCCCAAACCAGATGACAGAAAAGACACTCTAAATTTTATCCATTATCTTTTGCTGCCCCAATTCTTTACGCTAAAGGATAAAAATCATTTGACTTGCGTTAATTTCCTCAATAAAGTGGATGCTTAAATTGACTGAGAGTTATGTTCGATTTCTGCCAAATTATATCCGCCTCCTCTTATAATCCAATATTTCTGAAAATGCTTCTGAGGAATTTTGTGTGCCAAGTACTGTGCTTGACCTATACCTGGAAATGTGTTTAAGACTAGCTGGTTAGATCGGTATTAGGAAATACCATCACCTGGTCTTAGCCTGTCACCTTCCCAAGCAAGGGTAAACATATATGCATGGTAAAGTTATACCTGTATTAAGCCAAGACAAGGGGAGATATTTGTCTTCTTCTTTTGTTAGTTTAATAAATCTCCAAGAATACTCTTTGGCATGAATTTCCCAATCTGAACTGGATATTGATCAACTAAAGTGGTTATTTGGCACATCTCCCCTTGGACAGGTGGTAGTTCTGTCTTCAAGCATCATTTGATTCTCCTTGCATGATTAAAGAATGACTCCTCTGAAGAGGTGAACCATACTTTATTGACAGACTATAGTACAGTTAAAAGAACATGACTTTGGAGTCAGATGTAACTAAAATCTCTACTGTGCTACTTACTAGTTGAGTAATATTCCTTCAGTAAGTGTTTGGAAACTATTTTATACAGATTATTGGTCTAAACTCTAGAGTTTGAAAGACTCTGCCTGTAAGGAGCCAGCAGTTTAGCAGGAGGGATAGACAAGGAAATCAACCTTGTATAATAGAGGAAGGAACTAGGAACAAAAAGATAATCAGAGAAGGAGCTGAAAGAAAAGATATCCAGACCAAAGCAACGTAAAGAACGAAAGGGGCGCCTGGGTGGCTCAGTCAGTTGAGCATCTGACCTTTGGCTCAGGTCATGATCTCACCACTTGTGGGTTTGAGCCCCACCTCAGGCTCTGTGCTGACAGCTCAGAGCCTGGAGCTTGCTTCGGATTCTGTGTCTCCCTCTCTCTCTGACTGCCCTCCACTCGCAGTCTATCTCTCTCTCAAAAATGAATGTTAAAAAAAATCTTTAAGTTTTTTAAAAAATAAGATGAAAGGTATAAATGGATGCCTCTGAATGATATGATTGGTGACCCAAAACACTGAAATATGGCATATGTGTATATAAAACTCTGTGAGAATAAACAACGTGTTTGTATTCCCCACTGTAATTTCCGGCACCCAAGGCAGGGCCTGATACATACTTGGAGCACAATAAATATTTAGTGAAAAAATAAATCTCCATGCAGGCGCCTGGGTGGCTCAGTCAGTTAAGTTTCCAACTTCAGCTCAGGTCATGATCTCATGGCTCTCCTGAGTTCAAGCCCTGGGTCACACTCTGTGCTGACAGCTCTGAGCCTGGAACCTGCTTCAGAGTCTGTGTCTCCCACTCTCTCTGCCCCTCTCCTGATCATTCTCTCTCTCTCACTCTCTCTCTCAAAATAAATCAACATTAAATTTTTAAAAATTAATATATGTTATATATATAGTACCTACACTACATACATATTATATATACATACATAATACATATATAGTAAAAGATGTGTTGGAAAGTGATGAGAGATAAAGGTAGAAAAACAGGCACCAGGCAGATTATGGTTGGACTTGTATTCCAAGATTAGAAATATTAATTTTTATTCTATTTTCCAAACTTAGTTAAGAATTAGAGTCATCTGGACTAACAGACATAGGAAAAAAAATGCTCAACATCACTCATCATCTGAGAAATACAAATTAAAACAATGAGATACCACCTCACACAGTCAGAATGGCTACAATTAACAACAGGGGCAACAACAGATGTTGGCAAGGATGCCTCTTTTGCACTGCTGGTGGGAATGCAAACTGGTGCAGCCACTCTGGAAAACAGTATGGAGGTTCCTCAAAAAATTAAAAATTGAACTACCCTATGACCCAGCAATTGCACCACTAGGTATTCATCCAAGGGATACAGGAGTGCTGCTTCAAAGGAGCCCATGCACCCCAATGTTTATAACAGTGCTATCAACAATAGCCTAGGTATGAAAAGAGCCCAAATGTCCCTTGATGGATGAATGGATAAAGAAGATATGATACACACACACACACACACACACACACACACACACACACACACTGGAGTATTACTTGGCAGTCAAAAAGAATGAAATATTGCCATTTGCAACAACATGGATAGAACTAAAGGGTATTATGCTAAACGAAATAAGTCAGTCAGAGAAAGACAAATATCATATGACTTCACTCATATATGGAATTTAAGATATAAAACAGATAAACATAAGGGAAGCAAAAATAATATAAAAACAGGGAGGGAGGGGTCAAAACATAAGAGACTCTTAAATACAGAGAACAAATTGAGTGTTACTGGAGAGGCTGTAGGTGGGGGGATGGGCTAAATGGGCAACAATCATTAAGGAGGACACCTTAAGGATGAGCACTGGGTGTTATATATAAGGGATGAATCACTGGATTCTACTCCTGAAATCATTATTGTACTATATGCTAACTAACATGGATATAAATTAAAAAAAAAAAAAGAATTAATCATCTGAATTCTGGATCATCTGGTAAAAATACAGATTTCAGTCTTCTTCTCATACCCAAACCTAAATCTCTAGAATAAAGAGGCCAGGAAATCTGTATTATAGGTAGTATTCATGTGATTCTAATGATTATGTGTTTGAGGACACTGAGTAAGGTAAAAGAGTATGAGGGTCTGATCCAAGACTACAGATTAATAGAGGAAATGAGGAAACAAATATATCATATGCTAATTAGGTTGACTTGTCAAAACCCAATGATCATTGGAGAATAATAATGAGAGAAGCATGTAAGTGTCCTGTTGGGGTCCCTGGATTAAGTTGTTGTCAAGAAATAGGGTAAGGAATGCCAGAAGAGAAATTTGTTTGGAAGAGAAGATAATAATTTTAGACGAGTTAAATTTGAAGTGCTTGTTGTAAAACTGGGGTAAGGTCCATAAGGTTTGAGATAAATGGAACTGGATCTTAAGAGAAAAGTCTGAGCTTAAGTTATACAATGGGAGAGATCAGTATTCAAAAGATGTAATGCCATCATCTGTTCAGATTGTCCCAATAATTCATGGTATGAAATCTTGCCATATGGCATGGCTCCAATGGTGTACTGGCAACTGTATCAACTGGCTCTCAAGGGTGGGGGGTTGGGGAAGCTCTAATTTGTAGCATTTGTCAAATTTTCATGTTGTGATTACCCCCACCATGGAAGATTTCAAGCTAGCAAACACATCACTGGATATGAGATTGGGAAGGGATGTGCACAGTTGGTTCTCATCAATCAGTAGAAATGGATTCCAGCACACAACTGTATAGTCCCCTTTCCCCTCTCCTCCAGAAATACACGCTAATTAGTCCTTACTCTAGTTAAAAAAAAAAAAAAAATGTCCATCCTAGCAATAAACAGAATACAATAAGAAGTCAAGCTCAGTACATTCAAATAAAGTGATTTCTTCCCAAACATCCCATCTGTTCTTCACAATCCTCCCTGGTTGCCACACTCTGCTCAGTGCCAGCTGGCACTCCCTAACAGCTGGGTAAAATCACTACTCATTGTCCAGATGTGTCCTAATTCAGTCAAATCTGGCTCCTTTCTAGCTCTGTGGCACCTCCAACCTTCATTAGAGGAATTAGCTTATGTGACTACTCTAGATCATTGATTTAGGGCTCAAGTTCCAGGATTGTTGGATTCCAATGGCTAGCTGCTGGCTAGGCTTACAACTCCTGGGTTCCCCTCACCTGTCTCATTCTCTTTCTCATCATTATTCAGCTGAGAAAGTTCCATATCATTCATTTCCCTCCTACCAAGCCCTCTGGTAAAGAAACCTTTGCAATCACTTCCTGAAGGTGGAGGGGGGTAGATTGAGATGAGACAAGAGTCCAATAACTGTCTCTGCTTGTAATTAGTTCATGCTTTTTATAAAGAGACTGAATTCTCTCTGATGTTATCTGGCAGGCAGGCAGTGTATGTCTAATGTTTACCAAAATTTCATATCACACTATCTCCACAATGCTTGTCTCGAGGACACAGCTAACAAATTATCTTTCCTTGGGTGCTCATTGTAGGAGAGACTAATTTTCTTTCAGAATTTTAGAGATAGAATTTCTTTTTTTTTTAATCTCACATGTATAATTTCTTTTAAGATATCAGCTGACAGGCTAACTATTGATTCTTTTAAGGTGTCATTTCTTTCTGTAGCTATTTTGAAGGCTTTCTCTTTGTGATTATTTCAGCAGCCTTATGAGATATCTCTGTGCAGTTTTCTTGGTATTTATCCTATGGTGGTTTGAAGTACTTCCTCAATCTATGGCTTGACTTCTTCCATCCATTTTGGGAAATTCTCAGCAGTTATCTCTTCAAACATTGCTTCTGTCCTATTTTTTTTTCTCCTCCCCACATGTGACTCCAGTTATACGTGTGTCAGACTGTTTTACTGTCTCACATATTACTTATGCACTTTTTGTCATCTTCAGTGTTTTTTCCCCTTTATGTTTTAGTCTGGATACTTTCCTTCTGACCTTTCTTCCAGTTTATTAACTCACTCTTGAGCCTTCTCTAATCTGACATTCAACTCATCTAGTAAGTCCTTAGCTTCTGTTATTGTATTTTGCAATTTTACAACATCAGTTTATTTAATTTTTTATTAATTCCTATTCTCTGCTGAAATCCTCAATTTCGACATCTATATTCATGACTTCCATATCTGATAAGCCTAATTAATTGTAAGTCTGTTTATATTATATGCTTTGATTTTAGTCATCTCTTTGCTTGCTAAGTAATTTTTTATTGAATGCGCATTATTAGTCACATTTTATTGAATGGCATTATGTCATGAAAAACTGTTTACCTTCTTCCCAGGAGGATTTATGTTCACTTTGGGCAAAATGTTAGAGCAGGAAGAGCTCATCTTGATCTGATCAGGAACCAAACTTACTCAAGGCTGGATTTCAGATGTTGAAAAGTCTTATCTAATTTGGGTTCTCTCTTATTCCTAAGATGTAGCCACTCAGGAGTTTTAATTAAAAGCTTAATATGTTTACAAGAGCTCTGAACTCTATATATTATCTTCCTAGCACTATGAGATTGCAAAAAAGTAACTGCTTGGGTTCATAGCCTCTCAGCCCTTGACCTCTTATGAAAAGACAAATGCTTTGGTGTGGAAAAGCAGTATGGAATATCAGATTCACTCTTCTGTGTTCCTCTTCACTCTGGGGTCTTGAGTCATCAAATCCTTATATTGAAACTCCAATATATGTATGTCTCCCTGCCCTAAGACACTGAGGAAAGCTCTAATCAGCTTCCTTGCCTTTGGGTACAACTTCCTGAGCTTCATAGCTTTTCCTACCATGCAGTTTATGAATCAACAAATAAGAAGAATAACAGTACAAAATTTGGGACTTGCCTCAGTATATTCTCTTCTCTCTGAGAAATTAGCCACGCATGTCCTTGATTCATTAATAGCTCTTTAAAAAAATCCATGTTTTTTTAATGTTTATTTATTTAATTTGAGAGAGAGAGAACACAAGCAGGGGAGCAGTAGAAAGAGAGGGAGAGAATCCCAAGCAGCTTCTGTGCTGTCAGCTCAGAGCCAAATGTGGAGCTCAAACTCATAAATCATGAGATTATGACCTAGGCTATAATGACGAGTCAGACACTTAACTGACTGAGCTACCTACGTGCCCCTTATCCAGGTTTTTTAGTTGTTCTCTAAAGAATTGTTTGGCTATAAGTTAGTTCATCATAAGCAGAAGTCCAAGATAGTGAAAAGTAGTGTGAAAACAAAGGACTTGCTCTTTCACATGAAGTGAAGTATGAGAGTTGAATTAATGATTATACTAAGTCCTTTGGGCTGAGCTACAAATAGGACTGTGTTGCAGGTTATGGATTTGGAAAGAGCAGATGAAAAGAAGGGTTGGCAGGAGACTATCAGGAGTGAATTTTGAGACGGTTGCTAAAAAAGTTAAGAGTGGATATCCAAGAAGGATTTTGGTGTATGAGTCTGAAGTTCAGAGAAGAGGTACAGCCTGGAGATACAGATTTGGAAATCATGAGCATATGGATGGCATTTAAAACCAAGAAAGTAGGTGAGGTCACTAAATGTATGAGTGTTGATAGAAAAGAAAAAAGATCTAAAGCTTTAGTCTGGGGAATACTAACATTTATGTAGGTGTCAGGGAGATGAGGAGAAACCAGCAAAGGAAAATAAGAACTTAAAACAAGAGAGATTAAAGAAAACCCAGGTGAGTGAGATGTCCTGGAATCCAAATAAAGAAGCTATTCCAAGGAAAGGATAATAAATCGTATGTCAAATATTACTGAAAAACCAAATCAGATGACTGAAAAGTAATCTTTGGATTAACAACATGAAGTCATTGGTGACATTAGGGGAGTCATTTCATTGGAAAGGTGGGAGTAAAAGTCTAATTACAATGGATTCCAAATAAAATCAGTGACAACAGGGAATTAATTCTTGCTTTCTATTTTACTGGACTTTCCAAAATAATCTTATCTAAAATTCATCTGATTTCTTAGAACAGATTGACATGATTTATGTATTCTCAAGGCACTGATTCTTGAAGCATACCTCCTTCAATGCAATCTTCAGCATCTGTTCATGGCTGAAGATCTGTTTTGCTGTAAACTAGTGAACAATCACATGTATGATGTAAAGATTTTCTACAGCTTCCAAATTCCCCAAGCTATTATCTGGGCCCTTCAGCAATACTGAACAGTGATAAAAGAAAGTTACTTCTAGAATATGTACTACAACAAATACTTGTCCCATGAGGCTCTTCAAGAAGCTTCTGCTTTCTCAATTCTAGACTTGCAACATTTCCAAGGACTATTCCAGCCCATATTCAAAGGTACCTCTCCCATGAGATAGCACAACCTGGGGAAACACACACACACACACACACACACACACACACACACACACACACACTCCACCATAAACTATTCACCCTCAACAAACTTCAGATTTCAGGCCCACACAAAAATAAATCTTTTGAACTTTGGGGAAAAGATGGAATATCCTTGAACCTAACAATTCTGACAGATGCATCACACTTCAATTCTTCCTCTAGATAATATTTATTTTCTCAAATAAACAAAAATTAGGGGTGGTAATCTCACTGATTTATTTTGATGTTCACCCTTCAAATATCCATCACTAAGATAAACCCCTAGAACACCACCAAAATTTATCCTCCTTCTAAACATGTGAATCAATATTTTAAACTCATTTAAGGTTCAAGGTCATTTTGGAGGTCAGAATGAGAATCTGTCTTCATTCCATCTCTAACAACAAAGATGCCT
The DNA here is from genome assembly GCF_003009895.1 of Hyaena hyaena. Taxonomy (NCBI): domain Eukaryota; kingdom Metazoa; phylum Chordata; class Mammalia; order Carnivora; family Hyaenidae; genus Hyaena; species Hyaena hyaena. The sequence continues at coordinate 171,969 of NW_024081122.1, forward strand.
TTCTAAGTGATTACTCTCTATCATATTTTCCATTAATTCTTTCCACATTATATGATGTGGTGTATTGCTCAGGATAATCTAACCACTGGAACAAACAGACCCAAAATCACTGAATGTTATCAGGCATTTTCTTGCTTCAATAAATTCCAAGGAGGGCATTCCTGGTCAGGTGGTTCTCCAGGGCAGCTTTTCTCCAAGCAGCATCTCAGAAACCCAGGCTGCTTCCATCTTGTGGCTTTAAGGTATCCCTGACATTTTTAGTCAGCAGTTAAAGCAAAAAGAGAAAGGTTTGTGCATAGAGTTTTGTGGCCAGTCTTGGAAATATCATGCATCACTTCCACGACATACCACTGCCCAAATGTTGGTCACATGATTCTAATCTAAATTTAAGGGAAATGGAGAAATACATTTTTTTCTTGTGTATGCAAGAAGAGGAAATATGATTTTGAGCATTTAGTTAGTCTCTACTATAGACTTCCTTCTGGCCATCAAATTCTTACCTTACTCTTCCTCCTATCTGTAAAGTACACTTACCCCCTCGCTAATAGGAACAACCCAAAGTCACACCCAATCATCTGGTTTAGAGTTCAGGGTCTCCAGATGAGGCCCAGTCCTTCCAGCAGGGCTAGTTATGGCTCCCTGTGCTCTGGTAACTTATGAATTAAAATATAAGCTTTCTGTCCAACACACACACACACACACACACACACACACACAGCCAATACACAATGGTGGAACAGAGGTAGTGTAACAGTAATAAACACCCCCATTTACAAAAGGGATAAGTTGAAAAGCCTAGAAATCAAGCCCTTTTGAATAGAAAATGTGAAGGATCCTGAAATGGGGTAGGAAAAGATGTTTGATACATTTTTTCTTATGTTCTCTAAATGGAACATCCCTTCCCTGTCCATCCTTCTCTGTGGCTATGGCCCCATCCATTGTGAGCTCCACCTTGTCCACTATTCTCTTTGGCCACATGTGAAGGGGGACAGAGGGAGCATGCCATTTGGGAGTGTTGGAAGTCAGCCTAAAGTTTATGCAAGTTTGGAGTTCTAATGGTTGTTTGAAGTCTGAAATGGCCAAAAACTGGTGTTTTTGTTTGTTTAGTTTGTGGTTTATTTGGAAATATAAACTTCTCAAAAGCTTAACAGGCTTCTGATCAGTTTGCTCAGCAGTTGTATGCACCAGAAACCACCTTCAAAGATTTCCCCTAGACATAATTCTCAAATATGTTTTATCTCTCTGCTTCTTGCCACCGTACTGATCTCTCCCAATTTAATAATAGGCTATCTTGAGGCTATAACTTTTCAATGGAGAATACTCATCCTTAAACTGATCATTTTTGTGAATCACTTGATTCACAAAATATTTACTGAAAATATTTACTGAGCGGCAAGTGCTTGAAGTTTGTTTTTTCTTTTAAATTCCATTTCCCACACTTCAGATTCTACAAACAGCTGACTTTTCAACATTGCAGAACTGAATTTCCAGACTCTCTCTATTCCCTTTCATTTATGCTTACAAACTATACGTTTCTTTCTCAAGCTTTTTCTTGGCCAAACACAGCCAATAAAAACCACACACCACTAGAGTTATGTTTCTCATTCCTTCTCCTAGAGTTCAGTTCCATTAGGCACATGTTCCACCTTCCAAGCATTCATAGGGAAAAGTTTTACAAAATGTCTTACCACTGCATAATAAGATTACCATTTTTCCAGCTGCCAATTTCAGTTTCCTTACTGACCAAAGCCAATTGCTAAGCCAATAACATATATTTCAAATTTTTGTTATGAAAGAATACCACTTCAATATATAGACATTTGTATTTGAATAGGCTAACTGCTATAGCAAATGCCCCAAAATCTTATTGGCTTAATGCAACAAAAATATTTTTTTAAGTCCACTGTGAGTATTCTTGGTTGGGTGGTTCTCTTGAGTGGTTCTCCTGCAAACTGATTTAGTAATCCAAGTGTTTCTATCTTATGGCTTTGCTATTTTAAAGTTCAAGGTAATCTTGGAATAATCTGGCCACTTGATTGGGGACGTAAGAGGAATGTAACCAGAGGATTTATGACCAGGCCTAAAAATTATGTACATAAATTCTGTTCCACATTTATTTTTCCAGAACTCTGTCACGTAGCCCCAACAAAGCATCCAAGAATGCTGGAAAATAACATCTTACCATGTGTCCAGGAAGACATAACAGGACTGGTGAGCATGTAGCCCCCCCTTTGAAGTATACACAGCTAAAACCACAGATTTCTCCAATACTGGCAAGTAAGGATCATCCAATTCTAAAATATATAACAGAGATATACAGAAAATTCAGCCCTAACCCTGAAAATGTATTTCATTAATATATTAGCTAAATGCATTAAGAGTAGTGGCACCCAGGTGTCTCAGTCAGGTAGGCATCTGACTCTGATGAAGAAACTGAGGCACAAATGGATTAAGCCTCACAGCTAATTACCCAAGGCCTCACAGCTAAGTGGCAGGAGCAGAATTTGATTCAGGCAGCCTGGTTCTAGAGCACAGAATCATCCAATATAGTATTTGGCCCTGTCTGATTTATTCATGAACTTCTCACTATTGCCTAACAGCATATTCTCTCTTCCCTTCTCTGACCTAGAGAGCCATTTTCAATTTTGTCTGTCCATCTGTTTGCACTGGATTCTTTAGGACCTAGTCTTTTTTTTTTTTTTTAAGGTTTATGTATTTTTTTTTGAAAGGCGGGGGAGGGGGGTTGCAGAGAGAGACAGGGAGAGAGTGGGAGAGGTGCAGAGAGAGAGGGAGACAGAGAATCTAAAGCAAGGCTGCGCTGTCAGTCCAGAGCCTGATGCGGGACTCAAACTCATGAACTGTGAGATCAAGACCTGAGCTGAAGTCGGATGCTTAGCGAACTGAGGTGCCTGTAAGACCTAGTCGTAATGCATTTCTGTACTGTCCAGCACCTGCATTAGTTGAAATTTTAGGAACAGAGATTATCATCAAGTCTATAGAGTGACAAAAGAAGAGGATAAAGGGAAAATACAAGAACCACATTCATTTAAAGAGTAGTAAGGGGAAAATCCAGACCACACCTAACATTTGTTAGGCCTAGGACAAGATTACAAAGGCCCACATTCCATGTCTAATACTCAAAAGTAACGAACTAAGCCAACAAAATGTTAAATAAAACACACTTCATCCTTCTACCTTGAAAAATATGTTATCATAACATCTTGGAATGCTAGATTGAATTTAGAATATTTGGACTCAGAATTCCATTCTAGAATATGGTGCCTTGGAGAGGAGCTGGCACCTATGCCCCACTTTGTTCCTTCACTCACCCTTGGATGCATTCTATACTATAAGGAACTGCTTGGGTACACAGTTGGGTACCCTAGTGTGCACATTTGAGCTCTGTCCACACCACCACAGCAAATACTCACCTCTGTGTCCATCAAAAGGATGATCCAGGAATAGAGGTCTTGGCTGAAAGTCAGTTTGTGATGGGTTAAATAGAAAACTCTTGGGGCGCCTGGGTGGCTTAGTCGGTTAAGCGTCCGACTTTCGCTTAGGTCATGATCTCGCGGTTCGTGGGTTCGAGCCCCACGTCGGGCTCTGTGCTGACTGCCAGCTCAGAGCCTGGAGCCTGTTTCAATCTGTGACTCCCTCTCTCTCTGACCCTCCCCTGCTCACGCTGTCTCTCTCTCTCTCCTAGAAATAAATAAAACATTAAAAAAAAAAGAAAAGAAAAGAAAACTCTTGGGTCCTGAGTATCCAGACTAGGTAGAGGTGGTAGAGGTGGAACATAGGTTCTGAGTGAACACATCCCCTTGGCCTGAGTGAACCTTCACACTATGGGGAAGGGTACACCATTGAAGGGCCAGAGCAAGACTCTGAAGAGTAGGACTGAAATCCCTGATTTTCCCTCTGACCACAAAAGAGTAACAGGGATTTGATTCATTTTCCTGCTTCTGGCGGGAGGCTTGAATTACAAATAATGTTTAAGAAAGTTCTTTAGGCTTAGGAAAATGATAGCAGATGATAACTTAAAACTACACTAAGGAGGGCACTGGGGTGGCTCAATCAGGTAAGCGGTCAACTCTTAATTTTGGCTCAGGTCATTATTTGGCAGTTTGTGACTTCAAGCCTCTCATCAGGCTCTATTCTGATGGTACAGAGCCTGCTTGGGAGTCTCTCTCTCTCTCTCTCTCTCCATCACTGAACCCCCCTTGCTTGTCCTCTCTCTCTCTTCTCTCTCTCAGAATAAATAAAATAAACATTAAAAAAAAGAACTACATGAAGGAATGAATAATGCCTGAAATAATAAATATGTGGGTAAATATAAAATATATTTTTCTCATTTTTAGCTCTTTGAAATATAAATGACTATTTAAAGATATACCATGAAAACACTAATCTACAAAAAGCTAAAGTGGCTATTTTAATATCATACAAAGACTTCAAAACAAGAAATACTTTCAGGAATAAAGAGAAATATTTCATAACACTAAAGGCACTAATTTACCCAGCAGACATAATATTCCTAAACTTAATGCATGTACTAACAGAGCTTTAAAATACATAAAACTAAATTGGCAGGACTGAAAAAGAAAAACAAACAAATCCACAATAATAGAACTGAAAATGGATATAAACGAAATCAGTATCGCAGTAGCAGACTGCAATACTCCTCTATCAGTACTGATAAACAGGTAGATGAAAATTATAAAGGGATTAAAATTATACAAAATATGTTCTATGACTAAAATATAATTAAACTAAAACTGGCTAGCAAAAAGGTATCTGGAAAAAATCTCAAATAACAGAAATTAAATAATCTTTAAATAACGAGTCAAGAAAAAATCACAAGGAAAAAAAGAAAATATTTTAAAATGAATAAAAATGGGGGAAATAGACAAAAATTTATGAAATACAGCTAAAACAGCATTTAGAGAGGATTTTAGCATTAAATGTTTATATTAGGAAAGAATGTCTGTCAAATAATCTAAGATTCCATTTCTTTAAAACTAGAAAAAGATAGTTCAACGAAACAGAAGAGATGCCAGAAAAAAACCCCACATATTTTTGGTCAATTGCTCTTTGACAAAGGGCCAAGGTAGTTCAATTTAGAAAGGATAGAATTTTCACCAGATAGAGCTAGAACAATTGGATATCCATATATCTATATCTATATCTATATATCTCATGATCCTCAACTCCCATTGGAATAAACCATAGACCTAAATTTTAGATCTAAGACAAAAAAATTTCTAGAAGAAAATATAAGAGAAAATCTTATATCTAGAATGTTTAAGAACTCTTACAAATCAATAAAACAAAGAAAACAACACTTTTTTAAATGGGCAAAAGATTTGAACAGACACATTATCAAATAAGAATGACACACATGCACATAACAGGGTGCTCAATTTCATTAGTCCTCAGGGGAATGCTAAGCAAAACCACAAAGAGTTACTGCATCACATCCACTAGATCAAAAAGGCTGCAGGGCACCTGGGTGGCTCAGTCGGTTAAGTATCTGACTTTGGCTCGGGTCATGATCTCGCGGTTCATGGGTTCGAGCCCCGTGTCAGGCTCTGTGCTGACAGCTCAGAGCCTGGAGCCTGTTTTGGATTCTGTGTCTCCCTCTCTCTCTGAACCTCCCCTGCTCACACTCTCTCTCTCTCTCTCTCTCTCTCT
>NW_024081122.1:177678-192771 GCF_003009895.1 Hyaena hyaena
TCAGAAATAAATAAAACATTAAAAAATATTAAAAAAAAAAAAAAAGGCTGAGAACTAAGTACTGGCAAGAAATGTGGGGATATGGGAGCTCTCATAGATTGCTCACAAGTGCAAGAGGTATCAACCACTTTGGGAAACTGTTTTTATCATTTTCTTACAAACATCCACTCACCATATGATTCAAATATCTTTTTGAAGATACTTACTTACCTACTTTCAGCTATTTACTCCAGAGAAATAAAACAGGTCCACATAAAGACTTATGTTCAAGTGTTTACAACATTTGTTCATAATATAGCTCAAAACTGGAAACAACATAAATGTCCATTGCCTGGCATTTGAATAAAAATAACCTTGTGCTACTCAGCTATAAAATATAACAAGCAACTGATGGGAAACAATATAGATGAATCTCAAAAGCACTATGCTAAGTGATTTTGTCTAAATACTGGATAGCTTCCATTCACGCACACTTTAAAAAGATAAAACTGCAATGACAGAAAGTTTAATGGCTGCCAAGGACCAAGAGAAGGGGGAAAAGATTGATTCCAAAGAGGCGCGAGGACATTTTGAGCACAATGGAAATGTTCTGTATCATGATCATGGTGGTAGTTACACGTCTCTATATATCTATCAAACCTTATGAAATTGTACTTTGATCATTAACGAATGTTGTTGTACATATGTCTTAATATAACTGATACTTTAAAATGTGCAGATGAAGCCCAGACCAAAGATTCCTCTTGCCTGAGTCTAAGGGCAGTAATGAAAATAAAAACTAGTAAAAGAAACTATAAATGTATAATTTGTAAGGTGAATAGAGACCCTGATCACTGTGTTCCTAGAAGTCTAGGTGGTTGTTACCACCATCACACATCAATAACATCTAACATTTATTTTTTTAATTCATTTTTTATTAAAATTATTTTTGAGAGACAGAAGCAGACAGAGCCCAAGTGGAGGAGGAGCAGAGAGAGAGGGAGACACAGAATCCGAAGCAGGCTCCAGGCTCTGAGCTGTCAGCACAGAGCCCAACACGGGGCTCAAACTCACAAACTGTGAGATCATGACCTGAGCTGAAGTCAGACACCGAACCGACTGAGCCACCCAGGTGCCCCAATAACATCTAACATTTAATGAAGGTTTCTGTTTTGTATTTGTTTTTGAGATGGTCAGTCAAGTACAGCCACAGGAAGAGACAGGGGAGAGGCTCAGGAAAACAGAGTTTATAATATTCACAGCTCCTGGAGACATAGTATACCACCCAGTACCGCATGGAGAAACAGCAGAGTAGTCAGGAGGTAGAAGACAAGAAGTGGGGAGCAATTAGGCCATGGCCTCTCTTGGGGTTTCTGCAGGAAAGGCAAAGAATCATAAATAGTTTAGGACTGGCCAATTTGAATCATTTTAATGGGCTTGGGGTGATAGGGTTGGTCTCTAGTTATCTGGTATTTGGCTCTGGGTAATTAAGGCAGAGGAATATTGCCTCCTTTGTTCAGGTACCAGATGGAGGAGGTGTGGCTCTGGACTGGTTTAAATATCAAGGCCTCAGTTACCTCTAAGAATTGGTTAGCCCTGGGAGAAGCAGTCTCTCTCCAACCAGGAAGTTTTTTTTATTAAGAGGTCAAAACAGGATAACATGCAGAAATAAAATACATACATATTTTCTATACCATGAACACTCCTGAACTTCATGAATTAACTCTTTCGATCTTGATAACAACCATGGTAGTGATTCAAGCTCTTTAATGAGGGCACGATGAGCAAGATGAGCAAGTCAGCAAAATGAGTACCAGAATGGCCTATGGTTTTGTGCTAAGACAGGTGCTTAGCTATTGGAAGGATACAGTTGAAGCCAGACTGCTGTTCATTAAGAATGAACTAGTAGTGAAGTAGCAAAAACAAAGACTTTGTAGCAGACTATAGGGTGCTCCCACAAGATATTGGCTATGAAGAAATTCAGTGATACAGATTTAAAAGCAAAGGAAGATTTGTTTCTTTAGGTTCTGAGATTTAAAAAGAAAAACACAAACTTTTAATGTTTATTTATTTTAAAAAGAAAGAGAGAGAGAGAGACAGTGAGAGAATAAGCAGAGGAGGGGCCTAGAGAGAGGGAGATAGAATCCAAAGGAGGCTCCAGGCTCTGAGCTGTCAGCATAGAGCCCAAAGTGGGGCTCAAACCCATGAACTGTGAGATCATGACCTAAGCCAAAGTCAGACACTTAACCAACAGAGCCACCCAGGCACTCATAGGTTCTGAGGTTTTTAACATGTTTAAATAGTAAGAGAAGAAGCTGGAAAGATACAGATATTGAAAATATAGGTGGTTTGGGGATTTTTGATGAAAAAAGAGACCTTAATATATTTCTTGACCTACAAACAGTAAACATAATCCCAACTGCAAAACTTTTGGTGAAAATTAAATGCAATAAAATATAGCACATTTCACATATATTTTAGCATAAAGCATTGTTCAATAAATGACCATTTTATTTATCCCACCTTCTTTTTCTTTTAATATCACACCACTATGTGCTCCTTGAAGTCCAAGCCAGCTGCAAGATGTAAACTGGCTATAACTTTGTGTCTTCAGCTTCTACGAATCCTTTTAAAAACAATAGGGGCTGGAGGAGCCAGAGAACTTTCAGGTAAGTTACTGAGAACCTGATGGGTGTCAATGGCCACATCCAAATACAGAATAGGAAATGAAGGATGGGAATAAAGGCAATGTTTTTTTGGAAATAAAGAGAAAGAGAGGAAGAGAAACTGAAAAAAGAGAACACCACATTAAACCCAAGAAGAAAATTTATTGATTTTGCTAGTGGAGCAGAATAACTGATACTTTTATCTCAGATGATTATAGCATTAAACTAAACAGGCAAAATGTTGTAAGCATCCTTGATTGCCTTCCATAAGTGGCATTAGCAATGTAAATCAACAAAGCAGATGAGCTAGGTGGGATTAACTGAACTATAAAAATGAGGGTACGGGTGAATATTGGATTTTTATTTTTAAATTTAAATTACAGTAATAGCCCCAGGGACACATAAAAGCAGTCAGGAAATGTCAAAGATAAAAATGTTAATTAGAACAGGTGGTTTGTTCTTCAAGTAGGCTGCAGTGTTGTCTCTTTCTTGACATTTGGAAACCTGAAATTCTTCTCTACCATTCACCCTTAACTAATATACTCCTTTGTTTAAAGAAGAAAATCAGTGAAGGTAATATTTACTTTTTAGAGTTTAAAGATTATGTCCTCTCTGGGGGCAGGTATCATGGAATCCAGCTCCATAATTCAACCCAAGGCAAAATCTATAAAAATATTTGCTGAAAATTCCCCGGAGAATATTCCATGTCCCTCAGAGTAATAAGCTGGAAGTCTCTTTATTGCTCCTTGTATTAGCTGTAATAGCATTTATGTAAGAAAGGGAGCTAAGGCTGGTAGTGTGAAAATGTGCATCATGAAGCACAGAGAGAGAGGGTGCATTTCAGAGAAAGAAGGCCTGTGCATGAATCCCGTGCATAAGTAACATGGACTTACATGCCCTTCACACATGGAAAGCATGCATACGCAGGTGTGTGCATCTCTGTGTGCAGTGTGTACATAAACATGTTTTGAAGATCTAGTTAAAAGACAAATTCTAGCTGCACCCATCTCAGTCCCCCACTCTGTTCAAAGTTGGTTAAGCGTCTGACTTCAGCTCAGGTCATGATCTCACAGCTCAAGAGTTCAAGCCCCCTGTCCCCCCACGTCAAGCTCTGTGCCGACAGCTCAGAGCCTGGAGCCTGCCTCAGATTCTGTGTCTCCCTCTCTCTCTGCCCCTCTCCCATTCACGCTCTGGCTTGCTCTCTCTTTCTCCCTCTCTCTCTCAAAAATAAATAAACATTAAAAGAATTTTTTTTTTAAAAAAAGGTTTAGTGGTGACCCCAGGAGTATACATTTTTAATTATCACCTCCAAATGATTTTTATGCAAGTGGTCTGAAGACCAGACTCTTACAAAAACACTATTATAGAGCAATTTTTAAGTTACTCACAATGAGGAAAAGATTGATATTTATTCTAAACTACTCTTACCTTCAGCAGAGGAAGGTAATCTAAGTGACCTGAGATGGGTTCCTTCAGATGACAGGGTCATTCTGTAATTACTGAATAGTCTCTTTCTCTACAGAAGAATGTGTTGATTTAAATTCACATTCAGCATAGCTGACAAAAACTGAGGACTGATGGATGTGGGGGGGAGGAGGGATGGGCATGGAGGAGGGCACTTGTGGGGATGAGCACTGGGTGTTATGTGGAAACTAATTTGACAATAAACTATTTGTAAAAAATAAATAAATAAATAAATAAATAAATAAATAAATAAATAAATTCACATTCAGCATAAAAATACCAATACCTGCATAGTTTGGCACTTCCTATTTCTTGTGTGCTAGAGATAGATGCAAAGCTTTTGAACACAGCCCTCCAAAGGGCTTGGCATCAACGTTTCTTGATCTGTTTCATACTAGTGACCTTCACCTCAACTCCACTTTATTATTCTATTCCCATGACCACATCCTGCACAGGTTAGCTTCACCCAAAATGCTGAAACTCTGAAATCTTCTAATTGAATATCCCCCCAGTGACCACAAAGCTCTGTCCTTCCCCTCTGGGCTTTGCTGGGACCTCTGCTCCATGACTCATTTTCGTGGGCCTCATTAGAATTCTCCTGCCTTCACTTCTCTTTTTCATTTTGGATTTCATCATTTCAAAATCCTTGTTTGGCACCAAATGCAACTCCCTTCTTCTATAACCTTTCTAGCTTTCATATTTCAAAAGCACAGACCCTAGACCAACCCAACTAAGCATTTTCTCAGTGCTAACACTGGGATATTGACTTCAGTTTGAGACATTTGTAAAACAAGGCAGACAGTGGCTACAATAAGTTCATGATTTATAAACTTCAGCTGGGCTCTCAGACTTCTCCAAAAGCCTTCTTTATTTTATTAGTGCACACTCTCTCCCATTGTGCGTTGTAGCTATTTCCCATCTTCAAACATCTTGACCCCTCACTCTCAGAATATTCACCTCCTGATTCATAGAGAAAGTAGAACACATCAGACAAGAACCACTAAATTTTCTATTCCCAAACAACACATATGCCTACACCCGGCCCTGTTTTAAAAAGATTAAATATCCCTTTTATGTCCCCAGAGAATCCGTCATTGTGCTCTATATGCCTTCTACTTCCATTATTTTACAAAGTATTATCTGTGAAATACCAGCATTATTATCATCTTGGGGGCTTGACAAGGACAGAAGCCTCCATCTAGACCTTGGAACCTCTAGATTTGGCATCAAAGAATTAAGCATTTTTTTTTTTAATTCTAGGTGATGTCTCTCTCAAATAAGAAAATGACTGACCTCTAGCCTACAATATTTGTTTCCCCTCATCCTTAGGTCTTCAGTATCTCCTATCGATACTTAAATTGGCATCATTCTCTCATCAATTTTGGCCGCCTGCCTCCCCCAAGCACCAAGACTCTCATTTTTTTCTTCTGTTTCACAGGCATGTTTCTTGAAATATTTGCTTACTTTCTACACTTTCTAAGCTAACATTCCCTTTTCAATCAACTGCCCCCACTACCTACATTCCTAACTACCTGAACTGTGTTGAAAGTAACTAATCACCATATTGCTGAATCCAGGAGGTGTGTTTCTGTCCCTATCTCACTTGAGCTGTTGGTAGCATCTGGCTCAAAGGACTGCCTTCCCTGAACTTCCTTGACATAATAGCCAAATCCTCTTCTCTCCCCATATCTTAAATTAGAGTGCTCTACAAATTTCTTCTCTAAAATAAGATTCTTCTCTTTTATTTTATATATATGTAACCTATAACTTGATGAATAAAAAATCAATATTCTAAGTCATATTTCTCTCTTGAGCTGCAATTATACCATTTCTATCTCACTCCCACACATTCACCAAGTCTGTTCCTGTTCTGTTCTCTACCTGAATCATGGCTGAGTATCATCTTTGACTCCTATTCCTCCATCACCTCCACATCTGATGAATCACCAAGTTGTATTTATTCTATCCCCTAATTTCTCTCAGATCTATTCATTTGTTCCTCTATATCTCACCCTGCTCTTTTCTTCCCTTCCCTTCACTACAAAAAAGCCATTAGGTGGGGCCAAGAAAGGTATGCAACAACATCAACATGTGGGCGTGGCAGAAAGCTACTGTGACCCAGGGTGCCAGAGCAGGATTGGGATGAAAACAACAGGAAGGTTCCAGCATGGAAAGGGAGAAAACTAGACTGAACCCTTGACATTTTGGATTAGAAACCAGAGGTATAAAGGTTTGAATTTAGAATTTTTAATATATACAGATATATAAAGAAATAAATATAAATGTAATACACACATATAGGCATGTGTATATGTATATACTTTAGTACTGTCGATGAAGAGGATCTTGGAGCATGATGTAGATTTATATCATGGTCATATAGAAAAATGTCCTTGTTTGTAGGAAATACACCCTAAAGTGTTCAAGGACGGTGGAACATTATTTAAGCAACTTATTACCAAATAGTTAAGGAGAAAAAAAATTATTTGTACTATATTTGAAACTTTCTTGTAAGCTGAAGATTGTTTCTAGATAAAAACTGGGGTGCCTGTGTTATGCCCAGATCGTGATCTCCTCAAAATCCCAAGACCACCAAGGAGTCCGAGTCACGTATGCAAAAGCAAAGGGCTTTATTACGGGCTCGAGCTCGGGCTCCCAGAGCTCACCAAAGCAGTGAATCCGTGCTGAGAGCCCCGAGCAAAGGCAGAGTAGGGTTCTTATGGGGTTTGTGACAGGGGAGTTACGGAAGTTGTGGCAGGGGAACAGTGATCCAATCATAATTATTCAACATCATTGACAACGGATTTGACCATACACATTGTCTAGAGTATTCGTTACTTTTGGCGGGATCCAATTAAAACATTTAGAGTACCTTTAAATTCAACCAATTACAGAGTGAGCCTAGGGTCTTGTTTGGCGACTAATGGGTTAACTTTAACATTAAGTAATAGGGTCCTATCTATAGTTTCTATCTCCAGGCCTCTCCCTTAGTAATATGGCGGGTGGTCGCTGGCCTTTGCTGATTGGGTGTTGCAAGAGTGGTTTCTCCTGCCTTGGGCAATGTGTAACTGCCTGATAGTTTCCGGGAAGCTGAAACTTAGGCCTTCTAGTTTAGAGGGGATACTTAAAGCCTGTCATGGAGTGAGTTTGGTTTAGACGTTTAGACTTGTGTCCTTACACCTGGGTGGCTCAGTCAGTTAAGCATCTAACTTCGGTTCAGGTCATGATCTCACGGTTTGTGGGCTCTGTGCTGACAGCTAGCTCAGAGCCTGGAGCCTGTTTCGGAATCTGTGTCTCCCTCTCTCTCTGACCCTCCCCTGCTCATGCTGTCTCTCTCTCTCTCTCTCTCTCTCTCTCAGAAATAAATAAAAACATTTAAAAAAAAGATTGTTTCTAGATAAAAATAAAGCAAATTAAAACAACAATGAGATGATGCTACACATCTACTAGAATGACTAAAGTTTAATGGATCATATATTTCAAAAAACCTATCCTTTTTCTGTTAGTAATTAATAGATCTAACAGACAGAAAATCAATAAGGATACAGTTGAACTGAATAGCAACACTGATCAATTAAATCTGACATTTTTTAAGTACTTTACAACCAACAGCGAGAGACACATTCTTCTCAAGCTGGCATGGAGCATTTATCAAGGTAGGCCACATAGTGGGCTATAAAAATACACCTTAACAAATCTAAAAAAATAGAAATCATACAAATTGTGCACTCAGACCACATTGGAATTAAACTAGGAATCAATAACAGGAAGACAACTGGAAAACCCAAAATACTTGGGAATTAAACAACATGCCTTTAAGTAACACATAGGTCAAAGAAGCAGCTTCAGGAGAAATCTTAAAATATTTTTAAACTAATTGAAAATGAAAATCAAATGTCAAAATTTGTGGAATGCAGCAAAAGCATTTTAGAGGAAAGAGTATAGCATTTAATGCATATGGTAGAAAAGAAGACTAATCCAAACTCAGTAATATAAGCTTCTATGTGGGAAACTAGAAAAAGAAGAGCAAATTAAATAGAATAAGAGAAATAATTAAAATAGAGCAAAAACCAATGAAGTTGAAATCAAGACATTTACAGAAAAAAATCAACGAAACCAAAAGTTATGTCTTTTAAAAGACCAATAAAATGGATAAATCTCTAAATAGGCTAACAATAACAGATAGAAAACACAAGTTAACATTATTAAAAATGAAAAGGGGGACATCACTACAGATCCCATGGGCATTAGAATAATAAAAGAGGCATCCGGCTGGCTCAGTCCAGGGAGCATGCAACTCTTGATTTAGGAATCATAAGTTTGAGCCCTATGTTGAGCATAGAGCTCTCTTTAAAAAAAAAAAAAATAGGGCCACCTGGGTGGCTCAGTTGGTTAAGTGGCTGACTCTTGATTTTGGCTAAGGTTGTGATCTCATGGTTCATGAAATTAAACTCTGAGACGGGCTCTGCACTGAAAGCACATGGCCTGCTTGAGATTCTCTCTCTCCCTCTATCTCTGCCTCTACCCACTTGTGCTTTCTCCCCCTTTCTCAAAATAAGTAAATAAACCTAAAGAATTATAAAGAATATTATATACAACTATATTCCCATAAATTTGATGACCTAGATGAAATGGACCAAGTCTTTGAAAGGTACAGTCTATGAAAACTCACACAGGAGAAATAGATAAACTCAATAGGCCTCTATTAGAGAAACTGAATCAATAATCAATATTCTTTCAAAAAAGAAAGTACCAGGCCCAGATGGTTTCAGATGGTTGAATTCTACCAACTTCAGATGGTTGAATTCTACCAAACATTTAAAGAAGGAAATAATAGGCTTTCTGCAATCGGTTCCAGAAAATAGAAGCAGAGGGGAAAAAATTACTCTAATACCAAAAACAGACAAAGACAATACAAACAAGGAAAATTACAGACCAACATCTCTCATGAATATAAATACAAAACTCCTTAATGTAATATTACCAAATCAAATACAACATTGCATAAAAAGAATATATACCACGACCAAGTGAGATTTATCCTAGATATGCAAGACTGGTTTAGCTTTTGAAGACAATTAATGTGACCTACCATCCCATTAACAGGCTAAAGAAGAAAAACCATATCACATGATGGTATCAGTAAATACTGAAAAAGTATCTGACAAAACACAATACTCCTTCATGACAAAACTTCCTGCAAACTATGAAAAGAGAATTTCCTCAAGTTGATTACAAAAAGAAAACCTACAAAAACCCTACAGTTAACATCTACTTAATGGTTCATATACAGAAGTCAACTGCCTTCCTATTGGAATTTGAAATTAAAAACACAACACCATTTATATCAGCACTCCCAGAAACAAAATACTTAGGCATTAATCTAACAAAATATATGTAAGATCTATATGAGAAAAACTATAAGACTCTGATGAAGGATACAAAGATCTAAAGTAATGAAGAGAGAAGATGATGGAGTAGTAGGATCCTAGGCTTACCCTGTCTCTTGAATGCAACTAGATTAACATCAAATCATTTTGAACACCTAGGAAATCAGGCTGAATATTAAGAGAATAATCTGCACAATTAAAAGAAAAGAACATGGCAAGTATGGGGTGGAGAGATGTGAAGTAGGAGGAAGAAAAGCTGCAGTCCCATGGAAAGGACGGAGCCCTTTTTGTGGAGAAAGGAGGGTGGGGGGTAGATAGAGCCATGCATTGGGTTCACACAAGAAAAGTTCTTCCCCAAAACCAGTGACTGGAGACTCTAGAGGAATTGACTACCACAAGTTTTTATAAACAGTGGAACTCGAATTCTGAGCTTTGAGAACTCCAAGCCATTTGCCAGGGTCAATCAAGGCTGACAGTGGCAATCCTGGGAAGGAGAGTGGAGGCCCAAAAGCAGACGGCATGGTGAAGGGATCCCCTGGGTCACCCTGGGAGAGAATGTTCCCCTTCCTGGAGTACATTTGTATGAGGGTATATAGCCTCTTCAAGGACAAAAGACCCAGTGTGCACTAAGCAGCCATTCATCAGCTAGGGACAGGAGCATGCACAGAGGGCACATAACCTGGTCACTGCTGCTGGGAGCCATTGTGAACTCACTAGTTGAGAAAACTTCTTGTGAGGTTAAGGCAGGTTTGCAAGGTCTCCTGCCATCAGATGATGACCAATATCTACCCCCACTTAATTGTTTCTGCTTGAGCACCAACCCCTGAGGCACCTTGTTGACTGGTATTGGGAGTGACTTACTCTGGCCCTGATATACTGACTGCACCTTGTGAAGGAACTTATTGTAGGAACTTCTTCTTTTGTGGTTATGGGAGCAGACATTGTGTCTCCTGAGAATCCTGTTTTTCTTATACTTCCCCTTAAGCAAACAGGTTATTGACCCCTGCTCACAAAGAACTAACTTTTGCCTTTGCTATGCTATAAACATTATCTTCTTTGTATCTGAATGCTAAAGATACCTTCCTTCCCCAAATGATAAGCATCTAAATCACCTACATCAATCACTATTGATAAAGGTTATGCATGAGTCTTCTACAAATCTATGTTCTGGGAAATTTTTACATATCAAGGAAATTTGTCATCAAAAATCATTGTCTAAGGCAAATGTCACTTCTGTGCTGTTCACCATACACTTAACCATAAATAAAGCTGAGACTCAGTCAGTGCAGAGATGCCTGCCTACTGATCAGAAAGAATCTCGGGGCTCTCTCATCACTCTCTCGCCGACACCATCCATCCTTCAGGGACCCCTGGACTGGCTGGAGCGGGACCCCGGCACACTGTCTTTCCCTGTGCTTCACCATAAACCCCAATCACCTACATAGCCATGCAACTGCTTTTCTGGGACAAAAGAACACCAGACACAATGCAGCAAGGCTCTCCTCTGGAGGAGGTAAGTGGGTCCAAGCCATGCTGGGTCCTCCAAGATTTAGAGTTTTGAATCCCAGCCAAGCACCAGAGATAAAACACAGGAAAACTGTGGTACCAAGCATGCCAATAGTCTGGGGGAGGGCAAGGATCTGACAGAGCCTGCAACACAAGAAGAGAGAGCGCTTTTCTGTGAGGGCTTCCTGAATAGCAGCACATGCAAGCTCCCCTCTCTGGAGACAAGAGAGTGGGGTAATGCCATCTTCCCCCCACCCACCAGCAGGGTCAGACTTCAATGAGCACCCCCAGTAGAAGCTGGAGCTGCTTTCACCAAACCCCATACCCCTGTGCCCCGCAAGTAAAGGTGTAGGGACCGTTTATTATGCTAATGGACATCAAAAGTAAGCTGGAGCAGCCATACTTATATCAGACTAACTAGATTTTAAACCAAAGACTGTAATAAGAGATGAAGAAGGGCACTATATCATAATAAAGGGGACGATCCTGGAAGACATAACAATTATAAATATTTATGCCCCCAATGTGAACACCCAAATATATAAAACTATTAATAAAAAACATAACTTACTGACAATAATACAATAATAGTAGGAGACTTTAACACCTTACTTACAGCAATGGACAGATCATCTAAGCAGGAGATCAACAAGGAAACAATGGCTTTGAATGACACACTGGACCATATGGAGTTAACAGATATATTCAGTGCAGTTTATCCCAAAGCAGCAGAAAACACATTCTTTTCAAGTGCACATGGAACATTCCCTGGAAGAGATCACATACTGGGTCACAAATCAGGCCTCAACCAGTACAAAAAGATTGAGATCATACCATGTATATTTTCAGACCACAACACTATGAAACTTGAAGTCAGACCCAAGAAAAAATTGGAAAAGACCACAAATACATGGAGGTTAAAGAACATCCTACTAAAAAATGAATGGGTTAGCCAGGAAATTAAAAAAGAAATTTTTAAAAAATACGTGGAAGGAAATGAAAATGAAAATACGACAGTCCAAAACCTTTGGGATGTAGCAAAAGCAGTCATAAGGGAAATATACAGCAATACAAGCCTTCCTCAAAAAGCAAGAAAAGTCTCAAATACACAACTTAACTTTATACCTAAAGGAGCTGGAAAAAGTTTAGCAAATAAAGCCTAAAGTCAGCAGAATAAGGGAAATAATAAAGATTAGAGCAAAAATAAACAATACAGAAAATAAAAAGTAGAACAGATCAATGAAACTCAGAGCTGCTTCTTTGAAGTAATCAACAAAAGTGATAAACCCCTAGCCAGACTTAGCAAAAAGAAAAGAGAAAGGACTTAAATAAACAAAATCACAAATGAAAGAGGAAAGATCAAAGAAATACAAACAACTATAAGAGAATATTATAAGCAATTATATGCCAAAAAATTGGACAATCTGGAAGAAATGGATAAATTCCTAGAAAAATACAAACTACCAAAACCGAAATGGGAAGAAATAGAAAATTTGAACAGGCCCATAACCAGCAAAGAAATTAAATCAGTAATCAAAAATCTCACAAAAAACAAGAGTCCATGGCCAGATGGCTTCCCAGAAGAATTCTACCAAACATTTAAAGAAGAGTCAAACTGTGGGGCACCTGGGTGGCTTAGTCAGTTAAGCGTCTGACTTTCGCTTAGGTCATGATCTCGTGGTTCATGGGTTCGAGCCCCGCATCGGGCTCTGTGCTGACTGCCAGCTCAGAGCCTGGAGCCTGTTTCAGTCTGTGACTCCCTCTCTCTCTGACCCTCCCCTGCTCACGCTGTCTCTCTCCTAGAAATAAATAAAACATTTTAAAAAAATTAAAAAAAAAGAAGAGTCAAACTGTTTTTTTTCTGAAACTGTTCCCCCCAAAAAATGGAAGGATAAGTTCCAAATTTATTCTATGAGGCTAGCATTACCTTGATTCTAAAACCAGAGAAAGACCCCACTAAAAAGGAGAACTACAGACCAATATCCCTAATGAATATTCTCAACAGAGACTAGCAAATCGATTTCAACAGTACATTCAAAGAATTATTCACCATAATTAAGTGGGATTTATTCTTGGACTGAAAGGGGGGTTCAATATCTGTAAATCAATCAACATGATATACCACATTAATATAAGAAAGGATAAAAATCATATGATCCTGTCAATAGATGCAGAAAAAAAGCATTTGACAAAATATAACATCTATTCTTGATTAAAAAAAAAAAAAATCAATAAGGTGGGGATAGACGGAACATACCCCAATATCATAAAGGCAGTATTAGAAAGACCCACAGCTAATGTTATCCTCAATGGGGAAAACAGAGATTTTCCCCTAAGGTCAGGCACAAGATAAGGATGTCCACTTCTTACCATTACTATTTAGCATAATACTAGAAGCCTTTGCCTCAGCAATCTGACAACTAAATAAAGGCATGCACATAGGCAAGGAAGAAGTCATATTTTCACTCTTAGCTTGAAACATGATACTCTGTAGAAAACCCAAAAGACTCCACCAAAAAATTCCTAGAACTGATACATGAATTCAGCAAAATCACAGGATATAAAATCAATGTACAAAATCTGTTGCATTCCTATACACCAGTAGTGAAGCAGCAGAAAGAGAAATCAAAGAATCAATCCCATTTACAATTGCATCAAAATCCATAAGATACCTAGGCATAAACCTAACTAAAGAAAGGAAAGATCTGTATTCTGGGGGTGCCTGGGTGCCTCAGTGGTTGGGTATCCGACTCTTGATTTCAACTCAGGTCATGACCCCAGGGTCATGAGATGGAGCCTTGCATCAGGTTGGGCACGGAGCCTGCTTGAGATGACCTCTCTCCCTCTCCATTTTCCCCTCCCCTGTGTGTTTGTGCTTTCTCTCTCTCACTCTCAAAAAAAAAAAAAATCTGTACTCTGAAAATTGCAGAACACTTATGAAAGAAACTGAAGAAGCCACAAAGAAATGGAAAAATATTCCATGTTCATGGACTGGAAGAACAGACACTGTTAAAATGACTATACTACCAGAAGCAATCTATGCAATCAATGCAATCCCTATCAAAATAACACCTGCATTCTTCACAGAGCTAGAACAATTCTAAATTTATACAGAACCAGAAAAGACCCTGACTAGCCAAAGTAATGTTGAAAAAGAAAACCTAGGGGCACCTGGGTGGCTCAGTTAAGCCCGACTTAGGCTCAGGTCATGATCTCACGGTTCGTGGGTTCGAGTCCCACATCGGACTCTGTGCTGACAGCTAGCTCATTGCCTGCAGCCTGTTTCAGATTCTGTATCTCCCTCTCTCTCTGACCCTACCCTGCTCATGCTGTCTCTCTCTCTGTCTCTCTGTCTCTCTCTCTCTCTCAGAAATAAATAAAACATTGAAAGAAAAAGAAAAAGAAAACCAAAGCTGAAGGTGTCACAGTTCCAGACTTCATGCTGTATTACAAAACTGTAATCACTAAGACAGTAAGGTAGACACTGTGCTATCAGCTCAGAGCCTGCTTTGGGTCCTCTGTCCCCCACCTCCCTCTACCCCTTCCCCTGCTTGTGCTCGCTCTCTCTCAAAAATAAGTAAACATGGCACAAAAACAGACACATAGACCAATGGAACAGAATTGAGAACTCAGAAGTGGACCCAAAAGTATACAGCCAACTAATCTTTGACAAAGCAGGAAAGAATATGCAATGGAAAAAAGACAGCCTTTTTAACAGATGGTGTTGGGAGAATTGGACAGCAACATGCAG
Organism: Hyaena hyaena; assembly: GCF_003009895.1. Taxonomy (NCBI): domain Eukaryota; kingdom Metazoa; phylum Chordata; class Mammalia; order Carnivora; family Hyaenidae; genus Hyaena; species Hyaena hyaena. The sequence continues at coordinate 192,435 of NW_024081122.1, forward strand.
AAGACTGAAACTAGATCATTTTCTCACACCATGCACAAAAATAAACTCAAAATGGATAAAGGACCTGAACGTGAGACAGGAAACTATCAACACCCTAGAGGAGAAAGCAGGGAACAACCTCCTTGACCTCCACCGCAGCAACTTCTTACTTGACACATCCCCAAAAGCAAGGGAATCAAGAGCAAAAATAAACTGTTGGGACCTCATCAAGATTAAAAGCTTCTGCACAGCCAAGGAAACAACCCAGAAAACTAATAGGCAACCGACGGAATGGGAAAAGATAGTTGCAAATGACATATCAGATAAAGGGTTAATATCCAGAATCTATAAGGAACTC
>NW_024081122.1:193215-243868 GCF_003009895.1 Hyaena hyaena
CTAAGTGTCCATCAACAGATGAATGGATCAAGAAGATGTGGTTTATCTATACCATGGAATACTATATGGCAATGAGAAACAATGAAATCTGGCCATGTGTAGCAACATGGATGGACCTTGAGGGTGTTATGCTGAGCGAAATAAGTCAGGCAGAGAAGGACAAATATCATATGTTTGCACATATAGGAGGATTAGGAGGAACTTGACGGAGGCACAAGGGGGAGAAGAAGGGGGGAAATGGTGGGGGAAAGGGAGAGAGGCAAACCATGAGAGACTCTTGAATGCTGACAAAAACTGAGGACTGATGGATGTGGGGGGGAGGGGGGATGGGCATGGAGGAGGACACTTGTGGGGATGAGCACTGAGTGTTATGTGGAAACTAATTTGACAATAAACTATTTGTAAAATAAATAAATAAATAAATAAACAAACATTTTTTTAAAAGATAGCGTATCTTTAAAAAAAAAGGGAAAGAAAACAGAAGAACATAGGAGAAGGGAGGGAAAGTAAAATAGGATAAAAACAGAGGCAAAGCACAAGAGACTCTTTTTTTAAGTTTATTTATTTATTTTGAGAGAATGTGAGTGGGGGAGGGGCAGAGAGAGAGGAAGAGAAAGAGAATCCCAAGCATCTCCACACTGTCAATGCAGAGCTTGATGAATCCATTAACCATGAGATTATGACCTGAGACAAAATCAAGTCAGATATTTAACCAACTGAACCACCCAAGTGCCCTAAATTACAGGAAACTCTTAAAGACAGAGAGCAAATTGAGGGTTGATGGAAGTGAAGTAGGTAAGGGGCATTAAGGAGGGCACTTGTGATATGTTATATGTAAGTGATGAATCACTCAATTCTTCTCCTGAAACCAATATTACACTGTTTACTAACTTGAATTTAAATAAAAATTTGGAAGAAAAAAAATAAAGAAATGGAGAGATAGTTCATGTTAGAATTAACTGGAAGTAGATACATGACCTAAATATAAAACACAAAAATTGTGAAACTCCTAGAATGTAGGAGAGTATCTAGTTGACCTTGGGTATGATGATGACCATTTACATACAGCACCAAAAGCATAATCCATTAAGAAAATAAGTGACAAGCTGGACTTCATTAAACTAAAAAAAAATTCTGCTCCTCAAAAGACAGTATCAGGAGAATGAAAATTTTTCTTCCAGACCTACAGTCTGGAAGAAAACCTTTGTAAAACATCTAGTACATCTGGTGAAGTACTAGAACACACAATAAGAAGAATGTTTAAAACAATAGTAAAAAGCAGTCTCACTTTAAAATGGGCAGAATATCTGAAGAGATATCTCACCAAAGAAGACACACAGACAGTAAATAAACGTATGAAAAGATTTTCAATATCATATATCATTAGGAAATTTCAAATTGACACAATGAAATGCTCCCACACTCTTATTAGACAGCTAAAATCCAAACACTGATAACACCAAATGCTGGCAAAGATTTGGAGGAACAAGAACTTTTATTCATTGTTGATGGGAATGCAAAATGGAACAGCCACTTTGGATGACAGTTTGCTAGTTTCTTACAAAATTAAACATAATCTTACTATACAATCCGGCAATCACAGTACTTGTATTTACTCAAAAGAACTGAGAACTTATGTCACACAAATACCCACACATGTATATTTATATCCACTCTATTCATAATTGCAAAAAAAAAAAATTAGAAGTAACCAAGATGTCCTTCAATATGTGAACAGATAAACTGTGGTACATCCATACAATGCAATGTTATTCAGTGATTTTAAAAAATGAAAAAGCTACTATCAAGCTATGAAAAAACACAGGGGAACCTTAAGTACACACTGCTAAGTAAAAGAAGCCAGCTGAAAAAGTTGTATGTACTATATGATTCCAACTTCATTACATTCTGGAAAGGCAGACTCTAAGACAATATACAGATCGTTGTTTTCCATAGTTTTTAGGGGGAGGAGGAAAGGATGAATAGTTGGAGCATAGGGGATATTGAGAGCAGTGAAACTATTCTGTATATATTTTAGTGGTAAATGCATGATATTATGCATTTGTCAAAACCCATAAAGCTGTCCAACACAAAGAATAAACCCTAATGCAAACAACAGAATGTAGGTAATGGCCATTTATCAATAAGTTTATCCACTGTAACAAATGTACCACACCATTAGGTAAGATGTTAACAAATGGGGAAACTGTATATACATGAAGGGGGGCATGGGGAAGCTGATATATGGACCTCTACACCATCTTTTTATAAACCTGAAACTGTTCTCAAAAATAAAGTCTATTTAAAAGATAATAAATACGATAAGTCTATTAAAAAAATCTCCACTTTTCTACAATGGAACTTCCATACTCTTGTTCAAGCTACGTTCATTGTTCGCTTCCTGCCCACCTTCAAATCTCCCGTGATTCATAGTTCATTCAGGAAGATTTTTTAAAATATTATTTTGAAGTAATCTCTATGCCCAATGTGGGGTTCAAACTCACAACCCTGAGATCAAGAGACACATGCTCCTCAGACTGAGCCAGGCAAGTGCCCCAAAGAAGACTTTTTTAATAAAAAAAAATTGTCTTGCCTTCGGCTTTAAATATTTCCGCTGTTCCCCACCTCCTTCAGGGTACAATTCTGAACCCTTAGTGTGAGCCCCCAAGCCCTCCATGGCCTGCTCTCTGTGCTCCCCTCTCAGCTCTTGTCCACAAAACCTACCCACGCAAGGGGCTGCTGAGCTACCTGCAACTTCCCAAGGGTACCTGGTTTTCTCTCCTCTCCACTGCACTCCCTCCTCCCCATCCTCTGCTCAGAGAAAACCTACTCCTCTGCTCTTGCCTTAAACATCTTTTCCTCCGGGAAGCCATACCAGTGTGAACCAAAACAGGCCCTGATAACCTTCAAGTTTTGAAACAGACTTTTATGGATTTCTAATCTGTGTGTCTGATAACTCACCTTATTACATCTTGGTAAGAGCCTGAAAAACGCATCCCAGATTTGATTTCAGCTTTAACGGATGAAACGAAAACATCTGAGAGAAAAAAGAAAAAAAAAACAAAACACTCAGCCATATGTGTGTGATCAGCTTTCCAAGCGCAAATGGATCTGGGCTGGATGCAAGCCTGAATCCCAGTGAGGGCTCCCAGGCCCTGATCCCATGTCATAACCCAAACAAAGTTAAAGTGACCCCCGGGAAAGTTGACAGGTCATCACAGCTGTTCTGGTGTGGATGCGGGCAGATTACTCTAGGTGACAGTGACTATACTATAGGAATAGCTCTGGAGTATTAAATAGGCATTAAAAAATAATCCAGCCTCACATTAAGAGTCACTCAGGCCTGGGAGGGAGAGGTGAAGGGTCAAAGCTAAGGTTAAGGTTTCAATTAAGAACATGTTTGGTCCTCAAGAGTTCAAGACAGGAGAAGAGGCAAACACTTTAACACTGGAGCCTTAAGTAGGAAGAATCATTGGAAATGCCTTTTGCTCCTTTTTCTGAACAAAATTCATTAAAGTGGCTGGCATGTCTGCTAGAGGTGATGGTAACCGCATCACCTCTACGTTGCTGGGCCTGCCTCTGTCAAAAACTTGTAGATGGCAGGCTCAGATGTTAATTCTTTGAAACCCAAGTTGAGAGGCAGGGATCCAGACAAGAAATGGAAACGGCAAAGTGTTAACTGAAGAATGTCAGGCAATGTAGGCAACTAGAGAAGGTGATAATAGTCCTCCTCCTCAGTCTCCCTAAACACGCAGGGTGGCCTTAAGCTGCATTAAGTGCAAGGAGTGGGGGTGCTGATCTCGCTGTACAAGAAACCGTACCTACGTGACCACTCCTACGGCTGCCTGGACACAGTCATCTGCCCTCTGCTTTAGATGCACCAATACCTTTTCCGTACCCTCTCTGTAGCACTGGTTCACTCATTCATTTATTCGTTCACTCATCATTCATTCAATAATATAGGCACCAGGCACTGTAGATACAGTGATAAACAGAACAGACAACATCCTCGATCTCATTGAGCTGGATCATTCTAGCTGGAGAGACAGACAAAAATAGACAAACACACACACGTACAAAATACTATCAGGGAGTAGTAAGTACTGTGAAGGAAAACAAACCTAGGATAAGAGAACAGAGGGTGCTGTTTTAGACAGTGTGGCTCAGAAAAGCCTCGTAGGAATAATACGACCATATGTTATTTTCATATGGTAATTCTATTTTTAAATGTCGTTGAGAAGCCGCCACGCCATTTCCACAGCAACGGCACCATTTTACATTGCTGGATTTTTTTGAAGGATCATTCTGGCTACTGAGTAGAAAACAGATTGTAGGGCACCAGGAATGGAATAAGGGGGCCCAGTTAGGGGGCCATTACAGTATTAAAGGTAGTCAGTAAAGTGTTGACTATAATGCCTTGCTGGCCAAGGGGCTTAGAAAACTAATGATGGCACCAATCATGTTGCTGCTGGGCTTGGTAGGGTCCACCAAGCCCACATCAACAAGAGCGCAGCGAGCTCCTGGGATGAGTGGCTGATTCAATTCACACTCTACTCAGTCAACAGTCTCCATGGGAACGCTGCTGAACTGGCTGGAGACTGAGGTATGACTGATAGATACTACAACAACATCTCACACACAAACACCCAGCGAAAGAAAATGGGAAGCAAGGCAGACGCCGCCTTTGGAAAGCGATTTGCATGGGAAGACAGGAAACCAAGAGCCCTGAAAACGCATCACTACTTACAGATCTGGCTCTTTCTTTTGCCATTAACTAAACTTCAGGGCCAGACTAAAGGATGCAGTTTGTTCTATTTAAGAAGAAGCTGCCACTTCTTATTTGTGTTTAGGCACGGGAGCCCAGAAGGATTTGGAGATAGTCAGAACTGTGATTTCTCAACCTCACAGTTGTTTCTACCAATGTTCAGTTATTTTATTTCTGAGGAAAACCCGCATACATTTCCCTCATAGATCTAAATACTCATCAAGGTTGTTTGGTTAATAATGACATTTAATGAATGGCTTCCATTTCACCTTTTCAGAATATGATCCACAAATCCTTCCCGAGACCTAAAGAGTTCTTGAACTTTTAAAATGACAAGGATTTCATTTAAAATTACTGAGCTAAAACACATTAGATAATAAGAGGAGGGTGTTTATTTTAATACACTGATCTATTTCAGTCTAAGAGTACAATATAGGCAGTTCGAGGAGTTAAGCCTTGATGAAAAATAAGACCAGTCTAATTCCGCCAACCAATTAACAGCTTTTCATTTGCAGAGCATTAATATTCCATCCCTCTAGAAGAGTCTTTGAACCAAAACCACAAAATCTTATCACTGGTTGTCTACTGAAATTCACTCTCCTGTGGGACTGTACATAATCCCAGAGGCTTAGATGAGAGATGGTGGACGAGGAACTCTCTCAAAAAGGTTACCAGTGCATAAATGCATAGATTGAGTGATTGGGAAAAAAACTGGGGAGGACCTCTAAGGTATTTGGAAGCATTTCTTCACCAAAGTACTTGTTTTCTACCATAAAATATTTCCTAACACATTCATATGTTTCCAGATTTGTCCATATGACAATTGCAATAAACATTTGTATTTCATTGTTCAGTTACTCAAATCGCACACTTTTTTTTTTAATGTTTATTTATTTTTTAAAGAGAAAGAGACGCACAAAGAGTTCGAGTGGGGGAGGGGCAGAGAGGGAGAGAGACACAGAATCTGAAGCAGACTCCAGGCTCTGAGCTGTCAGCCTAGAGCCCAAAGAGGGGCTTGAACTCACGAACCACGAGATCATGACCTAAGCAGAAGTCAGACAGTTAACCAACTGGGCCACCAGGTGCCCCAGTGAAATGGTTTTAAGGAGACAAGTATTTATTCTTTATCCACTCCATTGCCTAACCTATCTTTGGAACTCCAGTACTCTTTTCGTTTGTTATCAAAGTCTATTGTATCAATTTTTTCAATCACTTCTATCCTAAAAGCAAGGTATAACTCAGGACTTATCTTTAATTCTAAGAATTTCAAATTCATTCTACTTTGAAGCTTTGCTATCCTTTGATGTTTTATATTTACTAGTGGCACTAGAATAGAAGCTGTTTCATGAACCCAATAAATGTTGATTCAATAAATGAATGTGAAGCATATAAAGCTGTAGGAAAGTCCGAGTTTAAAATGCCCAGCTAAAGACTATATGCTGACCTATGCAATTGAAATGTCTGCCTGTGACGTGTCAAAAATGATAAAGCTGTACCTTTAAGAAGAGTGAATGTGGTCCCATGGGCGTGATCTTATGACTTTTATATAGACCCCACCACAGAAGTATTTTCTACCTCTCTTTTTCTCAAACTTTCCCTCCATCCCTCCTCCACTCCCACAGATACCACTGAGAGACCATACTCAGATCAGTAATATCAGTGCACTGTCAAAATAATTTCATTAGGGGGGACTTTCAGGGGTTCTCAAATAGTGCCCTTGTTTGCAAACATTCTGAACCAATTGAGAAATAAGACCAAGCAGAAAGGCAGATGGCAGGCCAAATGTTACATGTACTACTGGTTATACAGATATCATCAATTGCCTCCAAACATGTTCTTTTTCTTTGGGATCACATTTCCCAGGCACCCTTTGCAGTTAGTTCACATTACCCACATGGCTCTGTTCTCTACAATGGGACGCGAATGGATGTGATATCTCTACTTGCAGACCAGGCGCATGTGACTTCCCACTCATGCTCCTTCATTCTCTTTGCCCTCCTTGTGGGCAAGAATGGAGATATTCAGGGAGATCCTAGAAGGCACATATTGAGGAGATCGAAACAGAATGACTGCACGGAGAAGTGCCATCTCACTGACCTGAACACCAGCCATGTGTTATGAGGAGACAAAGGAATAAGCCACTTGTACTTCGGTCACTAAATGTTTGATGTGTTCTATTACTGTAGCTGAAACTACCTTAACCAATCAGAAACCGACTTTAGAGACTGTGCCTTTTATCTATACACAGGTAAATTCGAGCATCCAGCAGCCTTTTCCAACCCGAACCTCTGATCGGGGTTTGCCCCATAATTTTCCAACCCTTGCCCCCGTGGGCAGGAGGCCAGCAGAAATCCTGCCCCAGTGACCCTCACTGGAATTACAAATAATCTCTGCATAACTGCTTCTGTAAAACACTTTGGGATGGTTATTCACGGAAGAATAAGAGAAATAGGATTGGGGAAATGGAGATAAAAGGGGACAGATAAGTAAAACAAGAAGGGGTGGGGGAATAAGGTCTTTTGTATTAGCCTGGACTCTAATCCTGATCCATTCCCAGCTCTACTTCTGCTCCATGGACTCGATTTTGGCATCGTGTCCACATGCTCCCCAGTATCCAATCTTGGCTTGCCCTGGAATGATCTTTCCTTTTCCATCCCAGCCCACACAGCTGGGAATTCTGCAGTAGCAGAAGTCTGCCAAAAACAATAGCCTTCCTAAATGTCCAGCAACAAGGGAATTGGTGTATAAATTACGAAGCATCCAGTCAATGGAGTATTATTCAATCATTAAACATGATAAACATAAAGCCTTTGTAACACCATGGAAAATGGCGCTGAAACAAATGTTACTGAAGTCTTCCTTTCCTAAAAGCAGGTCCTGCAATTACATATGCAATATGGCAACGACATTAAAAGATTGTCCCTATGGGAATAAAGCTATGGATTAAACTTGAAGAAAGAAAAGCAATTGTTGGGTTAGAATAGTGGGATTCAACAAATCTTTTTATTAATTACAGCTATTGTATGTCTAAATGATAAAAAACACAGCCTTTGCCATCCTACTGCAGAGTCCTTCCCGCTCTCCTTGCCTTCGGTGGGATTCACTGCAGTGGAGAACAGAGGGTAGCCGGGCAGAAGCTGCAAGAGGTACCGAACTCCCGACACCCCATGCTCTCCGCTGATTCGGAGTCTGAGCACAAGTCTGGCTGTTGCTTCCATATGTCCTTGCTTTATTTTTAACGTTTTTAAGATTCGAAGCCTTTTGCATTCTGATGATGATGTTGTCTCCCTTGGTAACTCAGACACCCAAAGAGAAATATGGTCAGATTCCCTCCCTTCTGACGCGCCCAGCTAATGTGACATTATTTTAGAGGAGTAATGGGAAATCGATGTCCTTAGATCATTGGAACAGATTAATATAACCCTGTTGACAAAACTTGTGAACATAGTATTTGCATTCTTGTCATAGTTCAAGAAGGTACTTGTAACGGGGTCAACTTTTAGCTGTTTCTGTCACCTTCTTGAAATATATGCAGAGAATGCCTTTGTCCAAAGTATTCAGGGGTGCCTGGGTGGCTCAGTTGGTTAAGCATCCAACTCTTGATCTTGGCTCATAGTTCATGGGATCAAGCCCTATGGGGGGCTCTGCACTGACAGCTCGGAGCCTGCTTGGGATTCTCTCTCTCTCCTGTCTCTCTCTCTCTCTTTCTCTCTCTCTCTCGTTCTGCCTTCCCTCCCTCTCTTGCTCTCAAAATAAATAAATAAACTTAAAAAAAAAAAGAATAGCAGTACCAGTAGGATGCAAATTAATACACATCGCACATATTTCTTACTTCAAAATATCTCAAAAAGCTTACTAGTTTATCACCACCCTCCCCATCCCTATCCCAGTGGCTCTGTAAAGGAAAAAGGCAATGTAGAGTTGTCATTCACGCACCGAACCCTTATTTGGGCTTCCCTAATGGGAAGTCTGTGAGGCGAACCTTCCTGGGAGATGAATTCCTGGCTCCGGGCTTTGCAGAACGCCCATGGAGTTAATGTAACTTCAAACAAGGCACTGAAGACAAAGGATGGAGAAACCCACGCAGGGAACACGTTAGGGCAGAAGAATAGAGAGTGAGACAGCTGAACAAACTGCAGGTATTCTTGCTCCAGGGGATGAAGACTGAAAACAAACGTAACCAGCCACTGGATGAGATTAATGAATTTTTGACTGGGGAATCTGACCCTAAAACTCATTTCTCAGTTCAGCGGGGGCAGGCACAAATCCTGGGCAGCTGACAGGTGTACGGAACACGCGGCGAGGCAGTGCCCACAAGAGGGAGGCCCGCCAGGACGGCAGACTTCCCCGTGATGGAACGCCCAGCGTCTGCCCCAGGCTGCCGAGGGCTGGTCTGGGCCCTGGAAAACCACTTAACCCCTTTTCCAATCTCTCCTCCCACTGCCAGCCCTCTTTTCTGATCTTGTCCCATGTTGCCTATAATTGCCCAAGTCACTACCCTCTTCTTTGTCTTCTGCAGCACTCTCTCTTCTCCCTGTATTAACACCTACCACCCTTTCTAGTAATTATCTATTTATTATGCTGGCTGTCACCAGTACGCGTTGAGTATTCCATGAGCATAGTAACATTTTCAATATGTACCTCTGTGTCCACAATGCCTAGTAAGGTGCCTGCCACCTCGTAGGTGTTCAGTAATCCTTACTGTATTAGTATTGACTTTCTTTTTTTTTTTTTTAAATGTTTTTTATTTATTTCTACGAGAGAGAGAGAGACAGCATGAGCAGGGGAGGGTCAGAGAGAGAGGGAGTCACAGAAAAAAACAGGCTCCAGGCTCTGAGCTGGCAGTCAGCACAGAGCCCGACGCGGGGCTCGAACCCACGAACCGCGAGATCGTGACCTAAGCGAAAGTCGGACGCTTAATCGACTAAGCCACCCAGGCGCCCCGTTATTGACTTTCTTTTTAATTAAAAACAAAATTTTAACCTTTACTCATTTTTTGAGAGAGTGCAAGAGGGGGAGGGGCAAAGAGGGAGACGCAGAATGTGAAGCAGGCTCCAGGTTCTGAGCTCTCGGCGTGGAGACCAACACAGGGTTCGAACCCACAAACCGGGAGATCATGACCTGAGCTGAAGTCGCCCACTTAACCGACTAAGCCACCCAGGAGCCTACTACTGATTTCCTAACAAAGAGACACTTCTGTAATGGAGAAGGCCCTTGAGAGGAGGCAAGGGTTGTAGAGCCCCCCTCCCCTTATCCATAAGGAACACATTCCCAGACCCCTAGTGGATACTGGAGTGGATAGTATGGCACTCTAAATACACTACGTTTCTTCCCCATACATAACATATCCATGATAAAGTTTAATTCATAAATTAGGCACAGTAGGAGTAACTAATAATAAAATAAAACAATTAAATAACGCTCTATAATAAAAGTTATATGAATGGGGTCTCTATCGTACTACGCAGCACTCACCCTACTTGTTGCTGTGATGACGTCAGATGATAAAACGTCCACGTGATGAAAGGAAGCGGGGGCGGGGAGGTGACGTAGGCACGTCAGTGGCACTTGACGTTATGACGCTGCTGCGTCAGAGGGAGGAGCATCTCCTTCCAGACCGAGGTTGACCTGTCCGGCGAATTGAAACTGCAGAAAGCAGAACTAACACTCTCCGGAAGCCAGGACCGCTGCATTTGTTCACCACTCTAATCCAGTCCCCAGCAAAAACAAGCATCCGGTAAGGACGCATTGAGAACTCCATGCGTCTTGAAAACGTTCTTCCCAGAGCTGCCGCCTGACGTCTGCAGCCTCCTGGAGGTTACTCCTCCAGCAACCGCAGGTGAGAGAGAGAGGCGGAGCTACCAAGCTTTTCCACACAAGAAATCATCTTTTAAAAAAAAATTTAATGTTTATTTATTTTTTAGAGACAGAGACAGAGTGCGAGCAGGGGAGGAGCAGAGAGAGAGGCAGACACAGAATCCGAAGCAGGCTTCAGGCTCTGAGCTGTCAGCACAGAGCCCACTTGGGCCTGAAACTCACAAACTATGAGATCAGGAACTGAGCCGATGTCGGAGACTAAACCGACTGAGCCACCCAGGCGCCCAAGAAGTAATCTTTTTAATTACCCCTTTTAACTTAATCAGGTTAGTCCTGATTCTCTGTGGCATGCCGTGGAGTTTGAGCAGCAAACACAGGACATAGTGGCATGCTGGAGGATCAAACCCAGCTAGGGAGGCTCCACCGTGTGATGTGGAGCCTGACACTGACTCAGATAACAGCTGGAGGTACTAAATTGGAACATCTCCATGCCAAGCAGCGATGAGGCACTCCCTACCAGCTAGAATAAGTTGGGAAGATTTAACATGAGCGCGAATCTTTCTCCACTTGACCATCACACCCCCATAACTTTTTTTTTCCTCATTGAAATGGAAAATTCTTATCTTGTACTTAGGAAATATAGCATTTTCTTTTGAGTTCATTAAAATTTTGTAGTGATACTAATTCTAGTTTATGATTTATGAGTCTAGTTAGAAAAAGCTTCTAACAGCCTTTCATGTTGAGTTAATGAAATATGAAATGTCAAAATCCACACTGAGAACTTTCAAAAATCCTCTAGTTGACTTCTTTCACCATACGTAGTTACAAAAAAATTTTTGTCCTGTGATTAGAACTTTAAAGATCTACCCCTTAGAAATTTTCAAATATGCAATACGGTAGTATTGACTACAGTCATCATGCTATACATGACATTCTAATGACTTATTTCTTTTATAACAACAAGAAAAATTCCTCTAATCAAACCCTGATTTCACCAAAGAAAAGCTGCTAAGATACTTAGAAATGAGAATTAACACTATGAATTTTGCCTCTTTTCAGGATGCAATGTTTTTCTGTATTCATGGGTTAAATTCAAACAAGCTCTTACCACGAAAGCAAGCCCTATCAGTATAGGTCACTAATTAAAGAGGCTGGACAAAGAAGAAAGTAATGAACTATGAAAAAGTCCTGTTATGCCAAAAGTAAGAGGTCCTAAAATTCACTGGTAGACCTTGAAACCTCTGTTTCTCCTGCCAGCAGATGATAAGCAATATTTTAATATTCAACTGAAGTGAATATTGCAGAACTCAAAAGAGCCAATAAAACTGGGCAATTAAAGGGAAAAAGCCTGGGCTTCAGAATTTTACAAATTTGGGCTCACTGTTAGGGTGACCCAATGGTCCTGGTTTGCATGGAACGGAGTGAGGGCTTTCTCAGGATCCAGGATTTTGAGTGCTAAATCCAGGACAAACTCAGCAGACTGGGATACCTGGTCACTCTACTTTCTAGTTCAAAAGTTACTAGCTGAAAAACCTCATTCCAATCACGTCCTCCAACTTTACGTTCCTCCCCTCTAACATGGGAATAATGGATTATTTTTGAAAATTTAAAATATAAATATAGTTCCTGGGACATTCAAATAACATTTGGCACTCTATTTTACTGATAGACCTTTTCAGCAAGAAGACCAAAATTTCACCCAAACTCTATATTTGATCTTGTATCAATTGAATAAGGAATGTGTATTATCTTACTGTATTCTTTTTCGTGTAGCCAGGTATACACTTCACGTTTCAAAATGCTTTTCAGTTTGAAATTATAGATCCTGTCTAATGTCTAGAATCTGAATATAGTTGTGGATTTCCTTTAAAATTCTTTAGAAAATTGGTTTAATATTGATTCCAGAGAAGAGAAAATGTTTCCTCTTACTGCATGCATATTCTGAGAGCTCATTAAGGGGCCTGAAGTAGGCTAAATGGGGACATTCACCACCTTTGACCATAGTGAACTACAGACAAATCTAGATTGATGTCGTCAATATGTGAAGACTGTAATGGGGTGAGGAGCAGGACTGTGGGCCACCAAACAGTCTGTCACAGGCATGTCTGAGTTGCAAACAAAGCAAATCCTTGGGGTCAATGTGACAGGTGTTGAGAGGCAGGTCCAGTTCAGAAAGGAAATTTCAGAAATTACATGAAGGTACTTCAGGAATTGGCTGCAATCCTGATAAGGAACTGGAGTGGGAATCAGAAGAAACAAAATGTCTTTGAGACAAGGTAGTGAGTAGGGAGTGGCCATTACCATGGCAGCAGGTTGGGACAGGCAGGGACTAACACCATGAAGTGGGTGGCTACTGAAATCTGAGGTTTTCAAAAGAGTTTCCTTAAAACCAAACTTAAATGCCATTAGTTATTTTTAATCAACTAATCAGTTTGTGGGAGAAGCTTGAAGCCCAATTTCTACTACTTTTAAAGTTTTTTGTGTGTGTGAGGCGTGCCTGGGTGGCTCAGTCGGTTAAGCATCAGACTTGAGCTCAGGTGATGATCTCACAGTGAGTTTGTGCCCCACATTGGGTTCTGTGCTGACAGCTCAGCACCTGGAGCCTGCTTTGGATTCTGTGTCTCCCTCTCTCTCTGCCCTTCCCCCGCTTGTGCTCTGTCTGTCTCTCTCTCAAAAATAAATAAGCACTAAAACATTTTTAATAATAAAAAATAATAAAGTAGAATAAAAATTTCTGGGTGTGGAAGAATATGTGCTTCCTAACCAACCTCCTTCCCACGCATCTGGGAAAACAAGCTGAATGGAGAAGAAAGCACTAAGCTCCTTCTTCCACCTTAATTCATACCTGACATGGGAACCATGAGGACGATTCATAAGAGCAGGCAGATTTTTTTAAAGTTGTATCCTGGTAATAAAATTACAAGTGATCCCAATATGAAACAAAGAGAGGGCATAGCTAACGAGACCAATGTCCTTCTATAGTGAAGTCACTAGAAAGTCACATTTCAGGAGGCATATGCAAAAGAGAAGGTTGGGGGGAGATATCATGCAAAGGAAAAAAAAAAGAGAAGGAATTGGTTCGAATCTCTGAAAAAGGATATTAAAATATTGAAAACTTTCAGATAGCTGAGAAATGTCAAGCATGCTAAGAGAGCAAACATTTTTTGTTACATTAAAAGTAAATAGATTAACAAGAAATTTATTTAACAGATGATGGTAAATAGATTAACATTAAAAGTAAATAGATTAACAAGAAATTTATTTAACAGATGATGGTAAGATAGAAAGGAGCTCAATTTGGATTTTACATTAGACTACTTTGTCAGCAAGCTCAATTTTTATTCTGGAAAGGGTGGGATAAATATTGATAGATGGGTAAGGTATAATAAAGCAGTACCTGGCATCTTTGAAGTGGTTTGCTTCCCTGACTATAAAAAACACATATTGTGGTGTAGTGTTCCTTAAGAATTTGTAGTACTTTGTGGAATTATGGAGACTGGATAAATATGTTCCTGCTTCTCTAAAAAAAGATGCAGATGGAGCTTGTCACTTTTTAACTAGCGAGCTTGACATGAAATCTAGGCAAATTTCTGGGATACAATATTAATAGGCTGAATTATGAGCATATACAAGGATATGTGGAAAATACTAGAAGATCCCATGGGACCTATCATGAACAAATAGTGGCCAACTGATTTCTCTCTCTCTCTCTCTCTCTCTCTTTCTTTCACACACACACACACACACACACACACACACACACACACACCAGATTAGTTGATGAAATAAATGCTTCAGATGAATCTGAATTGCAGGAAAGCCTTTGACAAGGTCTCATGATATCCTTATAGAAGAAATAGAAATGTCTTGAGAGAGACTGAGGGCAAACTCCCACTCACTGAATGACCTTACCAAAAGAGTACAAATTAATGCATTTTGTTTGCATTGGGGAGGTCTTTTCCAGAGTTTAATTAATAACAAATGGTACCATTTTGATCAGATGTACAAACTACATGAAAAGGGGAGGGATGGCTAATACATTAAATGACAGCTTCTTGAAATTGTTTTAAGGGGAAAGTAGCTAGAAATAATACTGCTTTTTGGAAAAAAGCTAATTTAACAGTTTTATTTGCACTGTTGAGCACTGCTAGGCAAGTGTGTTAAAAAAAATATATATGTTAAATCTTGATAAAATTCTATCAATTTGATTTTTTCCTGTGAATTGATAAGCAAGTACATGGATTAATGTTAGAAGTATGGTCTGGACGATTCCAGGTTCAAATGGAGCAGAGTCTGAAAAGCATTGTATTGCACTTAGTATTAGGTTATTCATTTATTTATTTATTTTAGAATGAAGACTTAAGAAGAATTTCAAAGGATGAGAAGTGCCCAGTTATAAAAAGGTTAAGGTATGTCTGAACAGTATAGACAGGATCTGAATTTTCACTAACCAAGTGCTAAATATTGATATTAGTGTTGTGGGAGACATGCCAGAATTTCAATATGAACCGAGGCTCTGTTAAAGGAATACATTCATTCATGAAACAAAGAGCATGATGGTACACTCGATATTATGCTGATTTGTTTTGTTTTGAGAACCACATGCCATGAAGGGTATGAATGAACTAGAGTATATCCAACAGAGAAGGTTGAGGGTGGCAGAGACTAAATGCTTAGAGTTTATGAACAGATGAAGGAACTAGACTTGGTTAACAAAAGGGCAGGCAGATCATTGCCTTTAATTACTTGAAACCTGAACTTACAGAAAAAGTCAACACTACTATCCTCTCAACATGGCCTCACATGCATGTAACCAGTGGGGCTAGGAAAAGCTAGTGCTGAGTGAGGCCCAGAGCCAAGGTGGAATAACCTCAAAGATGACCACTCTCAGAGCTGGCACATATATATATATTTTTTTAAGTTTGCAAAGTCCTAGGTTTCAGGGTTTCTTTAAAAGAAGAAGATGGTAGATCCAAGACACAAAGCCAAAATAATCAGAGAGCGCCAGAAAGCCAACAAGCAAGGGATAGCAAAACAGTCAGAAATTGGAAGTGATAAGGAAGGTCAGAGAAATTTTAGAGCCACCAGATGACATATGATTCCCCTGGCCATACTCATGGATATGGCCTGTGCATTTCAAGGGACTAAAAATAAAAACTCTAATCAACCCTACTTCCCTGCATCCAAGTGAGAGGAGATTAGGGAGCTTTTTATCCATAGTTTCAGCACTTGGAACAGATGAGAAAAGTTTTGAAGTCTTGACCAAGGAGTGAATCAATTTCCAATTTAGAATCTTTTTGGCAAAACAACAACAAAAACAACAGAGAAGTAGCCAAAATCAAGTAGCCAAAAGAAAGGTAGAAACCAAGATTTAAAGTCAAAATGAGAAGAGAATCCAGAGGAGCTATGAGCAAAGAGAATGACAGTGAACAGAAAGAGTGAAGGGAGATATGCTTGAAAGAACAAGGAATCACTGTACCAGTGCCCATAATGGATGGATTTTTATGTGGTTTCCCTGTCATTTGGGTGGAAAAGCCATGTGCACTGAAAGGGGACAGAATTCTCAGTGGAGAGATTTTCCTGAGAGGAGTCACCTTTGGACCCACCCATTTCCAGGAGAGAAGATCAGCCCCTCCCACTGTAGCTGCTTGACATGTTTGATGAGGTCTGATTACATGAAGAAGGAGGCCAGACTATTCTAGAATAGCCTCATATGATCCTATCCCAACAGCTTTAAGCTGTCATAGTCTCAGCACTTCTGCAAGGCATGCAAGATCTCAATGTAATGTCCCCACAACTTATCAGAAAATAATTTGCTGACTGTTAACTCCCAGTCCTGCAGAGTACAATTAATTTGATTGAAAGGAGCCAAGAACAGTAGGCTCAGATCCCAAGGCCACTGCAGTAAGCCCTGCCCAGTAGACTATCATCCCTTTAAGTGAAACTGGTGTGGGTATTGTCCAGTCTGGGCAAAGCAGGTCAAGTCAGAAGTGAACAAGACCTTTAGCTTCAGAAACAGATATGTTTTATCTGTTTTTCATGAAATTAGTTACCAAGCCTATTTAGAGCATAAAACAGTGGGGAATAAATCACCATTAGTTTCTACCCATCTTTGATTATTCTAGAGAGTGAGTCTCACAGCAAAATCACTAACATTTTATCTAATCTCAAGAAAGTACATTTCCTATACACAATGTCATGTTTGGGGGCTTCCAACCTCACATTCCTTGGGATTTTTCCCAAAGAGAATGCTATGTAAGCTTCAGTGTTTGTTCAAGGAATGATTTTACATAATATCCAAACAGATATTTGCCCAAGAAGTCATGTAGGATCAGATTCATAATTAAGGGAAGGTATATGAGCACAGCACAACCTGAAGAGCATTACTCTACTTCTGGAAGGTTGCTTTCTAACCAACACTCTGATTGCCCTCTATGAGCCTATGGGTACCTAGAAGCATCAACTTCATTAAGAGCTGTTCATCATCAAGAGGCACTAGACTAGAAAATGGGGAAGCAGCGAGAGAAGGTAGCAACCCCGAATGGTCAAGATGTATTTATTTATAGAGGGCTTGGTTTAGAGCACAAAAAAGGAGCATATATGCTTTTCAAGGAACCAAGTGTCAGTAACTAAACTCACACAGCTGTACCTCTACTGCTCCCTGGTAAGAAAACATCTGCCCCTGGATGGCCAGTCTGGATTGCCTGAGAAAGATGTGATGGAACAAGGTAGGAAAGAGGTCTCCCAAAGCAGGCTGACAGGGACAGAGGTAGTGCTGGTGGTAGGATTCTGAGATTTGGTGGGAAGCATGGATCTTGGTAAGAAAGAGGTCCTAGTTTGAAGCAGAAGAGAACAAAGAGTTGGGGAAACGTGGCAGTAGACTCTACCATGTTCTTCAAGCACAGTTCATTGGAAGTAGTCTGTGTCTCACCCAACAGAGGCTGCATTAGCAGCAGCCATGACCTTGGTTTATGTAAATGTCTGGGCCTTCCAGACCAAATCTGAACCTCAGAACTTGCCAGAGGCTCCATAATTTTTATGCTTGAGCTGAATATCGATGTCATTTCTATAGTGATGCAGAATGCTCTCTTCCCCTTCCTGGCAATGAACAGATGCATTGGAAAATGAGTTGAACCTTGCTGGCAATCTTGGCGGGGTCCAGCCATGATGGTTATATGTGGTATTTTAGGTGATTCTGAAGAAAATGGCTCGCTCTGTCAAAATATACCAAGTGATATCTGAGAGACATGCTGTACCTTCACTTAAAGAGATGGTGATACTGTACCCTGAGGTTCTGAAAAAATTGGCCCCACAATATAGGACTATTTATTCAAGCCAAAGAGCTATAACAAAGGCCTATTGGCTTCCAATGATATTCTTCTGGAGCTGATATAGAGTAGAATTGGCTCATCATGGTAGACAATTTCAATACCTTCCTGCATAGAATTGGAAAGCGGTAGTGGGCAGTGCCTACCTTTGCATCCAGGAGAAATTTATTTGCATGAATGATGGTCATCTGGAGAAAAGGTACTGAAATATGAAACAGGTGCCATCATAACAGGAAATATACAAGATTGATGATCTCTAAAAGTTCTTCTAATATTAACACCTATTTATACATTTACCTTCTTTTTTAAAAATGCAGTTTATTTAAACAAAGACAAAAAACAATTCACCTGTTTCTCCTCCCACCCTGCCTCTGGCAACCATACATCTGTTCTCTGTTCCCATGAGCTTGCTCCACATATAAGAGAGATCAAATGGTATTTGTCTTTCTCTGTGTGAACTATTTCACTTAACATAATATTCTCAAGGTTCATCCAAGTTGTCACAAATGGCAGAACTTCATTCCTTTTGGGGCTGAATAATATTACTATATATGTATTACTATATGTGTGTGTGTGTATGTATGTACGTCACAATTTCTTGATCCATTCATTCATCAGACACTTGGGTTGTTTCCATATCTTAGAATATGGATAATAATGCAAATAATGCCATGATGACCATGAGTATGCATATATCTTTTCAAGTTAGTGTTTTCATTTTCTTTGAATAAATATCCAGAAGTAGAATTGCTGGATCGTATGGTAATTTTATTTTTAATTTTTTGAGGAACCTCTATACTGTTTTCCGTAGTGGTTGCACCAATTTACATTCCCACCAACAATGCACAAGGATTCCTTTTCTCCACATCCTTGCCAACATTTGTTATTTCTTCTGTTTTTGACTCCAGCTATTCTCATAGGTGTGAAGTGATATCTCGTTGTGGTTTTGATTTGCATTTCCCTGATGGTTAGTGATGCTGAGTACCTTTTGATGTACCGGTTGGCCATATGTATGACTTCTTTGGAAAATGTCTATTCAGATGTTCTGCCCAATTTTTTTTAGAGAGAGAGAGCACATTCAAGTGGGGGAGAGGGACAGAGTGAGGGGGGGGAGAGAGAGAGAGAGAGAGAAAGGGGGGGGAATCTTAAGCAGGCTCCACACTCAGCACAGAGCCCAAGGTGGGGCTTGATCCCACACCCCTGGGATCATGAGCTGAGCTGAAATCAAGAATTGGACGCTCAATCCACTGAGCCGCCTAGGCACCTCATTCTGCCCAACTTTTAATCAGATTGTTTGGGATTTTGCTATTGAGTTGTATGAATTCTTTATATATTTTGGATATTAGTCTCTCACTGGAATATGATTTGCAAATATTTCCTCCCATTCAGTAAGTTACCTTTTCATTTTGTTGGTTTCCTTTGCTGTATGGAAGCTTTTTAGTTTGATGTAGTCCCACTTGTTTGTTTATTTTTGCTTTTGTTGCTTTTGCTTTTGATATCAGGTTCAAAAAATCATCACAGAAACCTGTGTCAAGAAAACTAGTACCTTTGTTTTCTCCTAGGGGGTTTACTGCTTCAGGTCTTACAGTCAGGTATTTAATCCACTCAGGGTAAATTTTGTGTATGGTGGAAGCTAGAGATCAAGTTTCATTCCTTTGCCGGTAGCTGTCCAGTTTCCCCAACACTATTTATTGAAGAGACTATCCTTTCCAATTGTATATTCTTGACTCCTTTGTTATAAGTTAATTGGCCATATATGCATGGAATTATTTCTGGGCTCTCCATTCTGTTCCACTGATCTATGTGTCTGTTTTTATGCCAATACCTTACTGTTTTAGTTACTATAACTTTGTAATACGGTTTGAAATCAAGGAGCATGAAGCCTCCAGCTTTGTTCTTCTTTCTTAAGAATGCTTTGTCTAGGGGCGCCTGGGTGGCTCAGTCAGTTAGGCATCTGACTTCACCTCAGGTCATGATCTCAGGGTTCATGAGTTCAAGCCCTGTGTCCCGCTCTGTACTGACAGCTAGCTCAGAGCCTGGAGCCAGTTTTGGATTCTGTGTCTCCCTTTCTCTCTGACCCTTCCTTGTTCATGTTGTCTGTCTCTCTCTCTCTCTCAGAAATAAATAAAAACATTTAGAAAAAAAAGAATGCTTTGTCTATTCAGAGTCTTTTGTGGTTCTATATAAATTTTAGGGTTGGTTCTATTTTTGTGAAGTCTTTTACTTTCATCTCTGAATTTTAAAAAAGATGTTTATTAACCTAAATGTATCTCTAATTGGTAAAATTTCAGGCAGTGTACTGAAGTGAAAGGGGAATTGGTTAATTTTTAGACATAGTACAGTAATCATCTCTTGGGCAGAGGTTGATCATTATTTTAAATTTACATACACACATGCACACTTATATATATCTACACCAAGCTTGTAAAGGACGTATAGAACGATGTTTCTATCCTGCTCTTTGACCAAGTAGGTGGGCTTCTAGTAACTAGAAGAATAATCTGGCTCTTAGCCTTGGAGATAACAGGAAGTATCTTGGCAAAAGACAGAAAGAAAAGAAAACTTTTGTTCTTCTAGATCGATTGCTCTCAAACAGGTATACAGCAGATTGGCCAGGGAAGCACACTAAAAATACAGATTGCAGAGTCCCACCCCCACATATTTCTGATGAAACAGCTAATTTGTGTCATTATAGGCCCATAGAGAACTCTCTTTCCCAGTGGTTCCCAACCTTTACACATAGCAGAATCACCAGAAAGGCTTGTTAAACACAGCTTGCTAGGCCCAGCCCATTTTTGGTCAGTAGGTCTAAGGTAGGACTCAGGAGTGTGTATTTCTAATAAGTTCCTTGGTGGTGCTCATGCTGTTAGTCGGAGGACTGCACTTTGAGAACCATTGCTCCGTTTACATCACCAATCAGCTCTCCTAATTTCTGCCTGTTTGCTAAGGGATTAGAGCTCTGATTCAATAGGTGTCACTCACCGATTTAAATTTTTAGTAAATTTCCCAGGTATTTCCTATGCAAGCACTCTGCTGGGAAATGCCAATTCATGTCCCTTATTTTTAATTATATTTATAATATTAGTTTCCTGGTACATCGTGTGCACACTTGTGATGCCAGAAATAGTTGTAGTAGCAGAACCGTGTTGCAGATTACCCCTACTCTCTGAAGCCCCACTAAAATCTGACTTCCTCCCTGCTCCTTGCCCCTGCTTGCTTAAAATTGCATAATCCATGCCTAGACTGAGCAATGATTTTGAGTGAAGTTCCTCCAATTCCACCATTACTGCAAAATTACTAAATCTAACTCAAGAAACTAGTTGGCATCTCCATTGGCACAGCACCAGGATTTCAGGATTGGCCCCTGAAAGGTAGATGGCAGGCCAGTAGTCACTGGACACCACAGGGGTGAGAGCACTTAGGGAGTTCAGTCCACCGAGCTGTGTTGCAACCTAACTTTAACTGAACCAGAAGGCATCTCTTTATGAGTAGAGGGGCCTTTTCTTGTTTACATGTCAGGTGGCTGATACCACCAGGTATTTCCTTATTTCTCTCCTTCAAGGAATAGTCCATCCAACTATGTGGCCCATGGTTGGGCACATGCACATGTTCCAGGTCTCATTCATGGGAAGAATGCAGAAATCTATTAGGGGGAATTCTGTTGAAATGCAAGGACCCCAATAATAGCAGAAGCAGCAGCCGTGCACTGAGCAGGCAAAACTTTAGGTTCACTTTTAGAGAGTTGAACTTCTGGGGTGACTGCCATTAAATCAACTGGTTATCTCTAGATGTACACCTTCCTACATTGTCCTCTAAAATAAAAAAAGACACTATTCTTTATCCCTGCAAAGTCTGGTTTAGTGCCAGCACATCACACTCTGCTATCTGATTCCTTTCAGCCAATGGGATGCATTTTAAAAATGGCGGGCTTCAAGTAAGGGACTTTATCTGAGTTCTGGTAACAATTAACATATAGCCAAGCTAACCAACTACCCTTTGCTGAACTAAAATCTTCAGCTAACGAACATTTTAAAAATTCACAGGCCCATTCAATAGTTTCATAAATTTACCTGCTCTCTCCTCTGAGAAGGAAGCATAGAGTTTGAATCCTGGCTCTCCCCCTTACTAGTAATAGTTTTGGGTAACCTGAACTCCTTAGCACCTCAATCTCGGTGCTTCACAGGTAAAAAGCAACGTTAGTATCTTCCTCATAGGGTGTTGTGAGGATTAAATGTAATAGATAAATACAGTCTAGGTAGGTATACAATGTATTTATACAAATAAAGGTAATAAATGTAAAATACTTATAACATTATCTGAACTTTAGTAACCACTCAGTAAGTATATTATTTATTATCTCAAACTTCTCTATAAATGACACTTTTTTACTGAAACTAAATTTTCCTAAATTATTACCAATGGCATCCAGAAAGGGACGTTCTTAAGGAATGCAGTAAATGACTGACACTGATGGGTGACTCAATATCAGGCAACTCACTGCTATATCAAGGAATGCAAAGTGGAAAAGTTATGCTGCCTCATTTTCATCACTTAAATACAAATACAAGTATCTGTGCCTCCTCTCTGAGAATCCTAAAAACTGGAAAACCCCAATGACTATATGTAATAAAAGTGACTCAACTAGAAATCTAGGAACTCTCAATCTGAAGTGTTCTCGGAAGACCTGAATATTCCCAGCTCTCCATATTCAGGGGCTTTCCTTATATTCCCTGACCTTTTTGTAGAAACTAAATGGCAACTTTGGCCTTTCAGCTACTTGATGTATCCCTTTGAAATTTTCACTCAAGGTCCAATATCAATTATTTACCTAGTTCCTAGGTGACACTGTGACGTCATCACCAGGTATACCCAAACACCACCACAGGCACAGTGATTACAGGAAGTAATCAATTTTGACTGTGCCTAGAACTGGATGTCCTCCTTCCAATCAATACTATGGATAATGATTTTTTCCCCTCATTTAAAATTGCCAACGAGTTTCACTCAATTCTAGTTGCTCAATTCCACTTTGGATTATTCTGAGAACCTTTTATCACAGAAGCATAAGTGAGATATCTTGTTAGAGCAGACTTGCTGCGTGACCTTCAGATGACTTAACTCAAAGGACAACAGGGTGTTTACTATTAAGACTTGCAAATTCTTGGAGAGTTAAGTTGGATGAAAGCAATAGTAGCTTGTCTCCTCCTGAAAAATTCCTGGTGAATTGACATCATCTAACTCTGCCCAGCCAGCTGTCTGTGGATAACTTCATAGACCCTGAGGCATTGTGGATAGTAAGTTTGTATTAAGTAATTATCTGGAATTGAGCCTATTTGAAATAGTATTTGCATTGACACTTTTATCCATTTATTTCTGTTGACATGAGCATTTTAAGTTTCATCTTTTATTTTTGCACTTCAGATACACGTTTGGAAAGAATGGCTCAGGGGGCATTAGTTCTACTGTAGGCCCAAAGGAATCTTCATTCCTCATTATATACTTTGCTCCTTTTGATAGTGTAAATCCATGCTTCTGAAATCATTTCCCTAACAGGTGCCGAATTTCTGGTGCTAGTCACTGACGTGTGAACAATACTGCCACCCTCAGGGAGTCCTGGGAAATGCATTTCAGTGTGAAAAGTTGTTTACATTGGTATGAGGCTGGGGGACCCGCAAGAAATAAATGAAACAATATTTGTTTGAGTTGCAAACTGGGAAAGAAAAGACTATATTGTTGAGATGTCCCAACAATTATGAGAAGGGAATTTTAGTTGTTTTAACAACAGCTAAATGAAAGCAGGCATTTTATGAGAGCTTTTGGGGGTTTCTAGGAGAGTGGGATCAATGCATCCCCTCCAAATACTTGAGCAGCGACTCACTGATGAAATGTCATCTGGTCACAGTCCACTCATTGTGTGACACCCTGCCTGGGGTACATGTTTCACTGCGGAAGTCCCTTTTGTCAACAAGGTCACTTTGAGATCCCTCCCTCCCCGGTTTTCTTTTGTGGCTGAATGTCACCAGTGTTCTGATGACCACATGTTGGTATGTGATCAAAAGACATTTTTAACCCACTCAGTTGGTTTGCAAATTAACAGCAGCCCAGAGAAGCCTAGAAGAAAAATCTCTTTGGAGAAAAATCTTGCTATTCAAAATCTGGAGGAAGGGCTCTTCTCTTTGATCTCTGAGCAGCTGAAGACTCCAATACCCAAAGAAGGCTCTTGAGCTATATAACGGGCACTCTTTCAGGTCAGCTTTAGCAAGACGAGATGACATCCATTAAGCAAGTTGGGCCGGTGTCCATGGTGTCAGATGACCAGGCACAGTGTCCAAGAAAGCAGGTTACTAACAGTTCCCCTTGCCACACTCCACTGGCTCCCTCCTCTTTCAACTACCATGGAAAATATGAAAAATATTTAGGCAAGGGCAGCACTACCCTAAACAGCAGTAGGAAACTGCGTACCAGGCTTCGCCCACACCCACCTTCAGTTCCGTGGTGGAAATTTTGCCAATAAAGAGGATGAGCTTTCATTTTTACCACTTGGTACATTGCTTTCAAAGATTTTGTTTATTTATAAAGCTGTACTTGAGTAATAATTTTCCTTCTTTTGTACCTCACAGATTAATAGAAATTCCAAACAAGACTTCTGTTTTGTTTAGCACATGTAGCATTATCATAGATAAACATTCTTTCATCTTTTGATTTTGAAACTGCCTTTGCTGAGCCCAGGAGTCCAGAATCCTTAGAGTGCTATCAGGAGTCGTGAATTCTTTTTAGCTTGTCATGAACTCCTTTCAGAACCATTCTTGAAGGCAAGCTTTACATCAGTGTGAAGAAGACCAAAGGACCCCAGAGTCCTAATGTGCTGGGCAGGGAATTCCTGAAAAGCAGTGAAGGGAATTATGGAAAAACTGAGGTGGAGAGAAATGGACTAAAGACAGACCTAGCTAGCTACGCAGTCATTACAGGACATTTTACTCACAGATCTTAAGCTAAGTTGCAATGGGTATTTAAAAAGTCAAAACAGGGGCGCCTGGGTGGCTTAGTCAGTTAAGCGTCCGACTTTCGCTTAGATCATGATCTCGCGGTTCATGGGATCGAGCCCCGCGTCGGGCTCTGTGCTGACTGCCAGCTCAGAGCCTGGAGTCTGTTTCAGAGTCTGTGACTCCCTCTCTCTCTGACCCTCCCCTGCTCATGCTGTCTCTCTCTCTCTCCTAGAAATAAATAAAATATTTAAAAAAATTAAAAAAACATTAAAAAAATAATAAAAATAAAAAGTCAAAACAATATCAGTGTCTAGAACAGTGACTGACACGTAATCAGTGTTCAATAAAGATTTACAGGTGGATAAATTTGGGGGGGGAAGTGACTTGTTGATTCTTGTATTTGATGTTTTACATTCTCTAAATTTGCAATACTAGAAAAATAATAAACTTTGTTTTAAAAAAAGAAAGAGAGAAAGAAAATAATGTGGCTGTTTAACAGGTAGAAGAGCCCAGCATCCTGGAAGCAGAGCATAAAATGACTTTCCCAAAGCGGAGGTTCAGTCCCACACAGCAATGAGCCCAGGCAACTCAATTATCAACCCAGATAATCGTTATTTATCTTTAATCATTTTTTTATCATTAGAAATCACTGATGCTCTCACGAAAAAGTGTGTTGCAAAGCTATTAAAGAACAGAATACGATCTTATAATGCCAAATAATTAGCTTGAAATATGTCTGATAACAGCATTTTAGCTGAAAAATTAAGCGTCATTCTGGAGAATTATAGCATGGTAACGCTTAGAGTTGCAAAACAAAATGACACAGTGGATAAAAAAAGTTTCTTTCTTCCTTTATTACATGTGGCTCACCATATATATGGAATGCCTGATGTGTTTACTTATCCTGATGATCACACTGAATTCCCTCAGAAGGCATAATTCGAAGCGTTGCATTTTAACTGTAACTGACCGAGGTCTCTTACTTCAGTTATCTATGTTCAGAATGACAACATGTCCTCTATCTGCTGAGTGCTGAGCAGAACGCTGTTCACACAGGTGCCCTGCCCACATGAAGCTTGAAAGTGGTGGTTACTTGTCAACTGACATCTGGATCAACATGGGCAAATGAAATGCACCCAGAAAACCAGGGCTGAATGCTTAATATTACATACAATAAGATATGTAAAACTGCTGCATACAGATTAGCTGTTGTGTTGTTATTATAAAACCCCGTGACCAATGATCAATTATAGAAGTGAGAACGAGTATCAGAAAATGAGAAAACAGATGGACATAGGGCCAAATGTTAACTCCACTCTCCTTAACAGCTGTCTTTCTTCCGTTCATTCATTCATTCATCCATCCATCCATGCATCCATCCATCCAATCACATCATTCATTCATTCATAAATTTTGCAGATATTTATGGCACAGTACAATGAGTTGGTTTCTAGGGACAGAATGATGACAGTGCAGTTAGAAGGCTTTTCTCTTCCTCATCAGAGGTAAAGATTCCAGCTGCTAGTAAGAAACCAGATTTGAGGGCCGCACGGGTGGCTCAGTCAGTTAAGCATCCAACTTAGGCTCAGGTCATGATCTCGCGGTTTGTGGGTTCAAGCCCCGCATCGGGTTCTGTGCTGGCAGCTCAGAGCCTGGAGCCTGTTTCAGATTCTGTGTCTCCCTCTCTCTCTGCCCCTCTCCTGCTCATGTTCTGTCTCTCTCTGTCTCAAAAATAAATAAACTATTAAAAAAAAAAAAAAAAGAAACCAGATTTGAGGGGCACCTGGATGGCTCAGTTGGTTGAGCATTCAACTTTGGCTTAGGTCATGACTTCACAGTTCATGAGTTTGAGCCCTGCATCGTGCTCTGTGCTGACAGCTTGGAGCCTGGAGCCTTGCTTTGGATTCTATGTCTCCTTCCCTCCCTGTCTCTCTCTCTCTCTCTCTCTCTCTCTCTCTCTCTCTCAAAAGTAAATAAACATGAAAATAATTTAAAAACAAGAAACCAGATTTGGGGGGCTGAAATGGAGCCAGCTATGCTTTCATGAACTCCCATTTTAGGATCTTTGAAGTTTCCCTATATGAAAAATATTAGGAATCTACTTTTATTCTCCAAAGTATACTATGTTTAAGATATTTCTTAGGTTATATGTTAGACGGAAGGATGTAAATGGCTATAAACTCCGTGTCTGACACTGCAGTTCCTTAGGAATTGACACCCCCACCCGTTCTCTAACTGACCTGCACAAATTCCCATGGACTCTCCATGACCACATGACAAGGGAAGTGGCAAGCTCCTGCTGCCTTGAAGTAAAATGGCTTTGGAGTTTTCCCACATTGGCAACTTGTGTCTCCTGTCTTAGGTTCAGATGCCATTGGGAAATGCATGAGGAGCTCGAAAGCACCCACTGCCCCTCAGCTTGTAGCCCCAGGAATTTTAGCTGCCTTGTGAATTTGCCCATGACAGTATTTGAGCTCTCCACCCCCCACTTTTTATCAGAAAAACCAAACACTCAACAGAACTATGAGTTCATCTTCATGGACTGTGTGACTATGTCAGCTACTCTGCTGCAATCTTTATGTAGCTTTCTGTTACTATGCTATTCTAAACTGCCATTATTTCTTATATTTGTTCTCTATCCTGAAAAATAAAATATATTTTCTCCTACCTTCTCTCTTTGTATGTGGCAGAACTGTATTTGACCATTTGGAGTGGTCCACTAACCTGATATGTACAATATTGAGGAAAAATTGGAAAGCTTTTCAGATTTATAGGTGTTAGAGCAAGATGATGACAGAACTTCAGAAATAGCCTCTTCCCATTTATGGGGCTCAAGATGGAATTAGTTTTCAGAGCTGCGACACAGATTGACTTTTATGAGAAGACATCCCACGATTTATGATCTTGAAGAAAAAATATTGACTGAGGTGAAGACAAGGTCAGTATTTACACCAAAGAACTATGCCTGAGGATATATATTTCTGTGGTATTTTCTCCATTCAAGAGTGTGACAATAATACCGTAATTGTGGGTTTGATTTCCTTTTTGGCTATATTGAGATCAAGACCGAAGGACAGGGAGGAAGAAGAGCAGGAAGGGAAGGAGGATGAGTTTTCACAGATTCTATACATTGAAGGCAGTAATTAATAATATATGCCTTATATATTGCCCATTAACTCAATATGTATTTATGGCATCTGCTCTATTCCAGGTCCTATGTTAGGTGCTAGAGATAAAACAATGAATGAAGTAGACATAACTTCTTTCCCTTATGAAGAACTCAGCATAGGGAGGAAGAAAAACTTATAAATTATAAATGGGAAACTAATTATGAAAAATGAAGTAAAGGTAACTGCTACAGGAATATTTGATGTAGATAGTGACCTAGTTGGAAGGGAGAGGCAGAAAAAAAGGGGAAGTTAGGAAACATCCTCTCATGGAACTGAAGTTATAGTTGAGGTATGAAGAGTTAGTCCCAGTTTAGCCAAGCAAAGGATGGATTGCATCTGGGAGTGATGGAGAAAGACAGAAAAGTCTCCAAAGATGGCAAAAGACCAGACAGCATGCCCTTCTCATCCTTTAGTCTAGTACAAGGGTCAGCATACTTTGGTCTGTAGACCAAATTGATTCTGTGCCTGTTTTTATAAATAAAGTTTTATTGGAACCAGCCATGCCTAGTCACTAAAGTATGACCTAAGGACATTTTCACACTATAGTACGAGAGGTGAGTAGTTGCACAAAAAAGACTGTGTGGCCTGCAAAACCTAAGATATTTATGACATGGTGTTTAAAAAAAATGCCAACCTCTAGTCTAGAGTAAGTAATTAGTCATGGTTAGTAATACTATGTGCTGTAACAAATCACTGCAAAATCTCAGAAACTCATTTGATAAAAGTTTTTCTCTCATTTCACAGCTCTGTGTGTAACTGAGCTGGGTAGCTATTGTCCAGGTAGTGAATCAGGGACATTATCTTGAGGTTCTGCCGTCTGCTCTCCAAGGGTCCTATACGTCCAGCTGTGTGGATGGGGGCAGAAAATGTAGTCAAGGATGTGAAATGCTCTAGTGGTCAGGACTGGGGTATTTTACATCACTCTTCTGCCCATTAATCATGTAGTCCCACCAAAATCCAGGTAAGGCTGATAAAGTGAGTTTTCTGCATGCTTGGGACAGAAAGAAGATGTGCTGGGAATACAGGGTGATGCCTCTGCTACAGCGAACAAGACACGTTTAAGGAAATGGAAAAAAGAACCCCTGTGTGATTGAATTTAGATGGCATGAGATGATAGACAGGCAGAGGCTAGATTGTGGGCGGGCCTGTAACCTTGTCAAAGATTTTAACTCGGTTCTGAATTATCTGTTGTATTACCCTGATGAGTTATGTCACCCAGCTGATCTGACCCCTGTTTCTTCATCAGTGAAACCTACGTTATAGTCTTGGGTGGACACAAGGAGATAAAATAAGTGCAGCTCTTAGAATATCACGTAGCACACAATAATCGTGCAGTAAATTATAGTTGTTGTCATCAAAGCAGAAGAGACTTCCACCTCCATTCCTCCAAACCAACTTTTTCTACCCCAAATTGCAGAAGTCTCTGAACTGCAGAAGATTCTTTGCTGAATCTCACCAAGCCTTATCCCATAAGAAGATAACTGAAGCACTCTGAATCATTTTCCTACCATTCCATTGACTTCTTTATATTGGTAACCATCTTTTCAAGGACACGTTGGCCTAGAGAAAAATCGGGTCCCCTCCACCCACAGTTACTATTCTGTGAACTAAAATAATTGCTTTCCGAAATCCTTTACCTTTCCTGGATCCAAAAAAGATGTCAATTGAAGCCCAGAAAAAAAAAATATTTGTAAATACACACACACACACGCACACACACACCCCTGAAAAAGGCAAGACTAGAGTGACAAGACCCAGCTCATCACATGTACCCATCACCCTACCTCTATTTCCATCCTAAGGTTATTGTTTTTTAATCAGCCTCAGAATCCATTTTGAGTTCTGTATTTCCTGCATCGTTTGAAAGGAATCCTTCTGGCCTCAGGTCTCCTTCCTCTGGAGGAAGGAGAGTTTTTCCAAAGTGAGGAAAACACATTGAAAACAAAAAGGAGAGACAGAATAATGTGGAGAAATAGCAACAATTTTGAAAAATAAGAGTAATGGGAAGGGATGGGTCAAACATATTAAAAGATTTTATGGAATAATGTCATGATACACAAGAATGGATAGGCATCAAGTGAATAAAACATGAAAGTAAGACTTTAATATTTGCAACATAATTCAACGAGGAAAGGGAAGATAATAAATTATAGTTGTATAAATCATTAGCAGTTTGGAAGAAAACACTCTCACTCATACCACACACACACACACACACACACACACACACACACACACACACAGCAGGAGAGTGTTGTGATTAGGACAATAGCATCTATAGCCAACATGTCCTGGATTAAATCCCAGATCTAATTTATTTAGCTGTGTTATTTAATCTTGCAAATTACACAATCTTTTTGTGCCTAGTTTTCCTTCTATATACAGTGGGAGTGATAAGAGAATTTACTTTACAGGGTTGTTATGAGTATTGAATGAATACAAACATGTAAAGCACTTAGAACAGTTCCTAACATACAATAAGCACTCAGTGTACGTTAATCATTGTGATGGAGGGGAAAAGATCATAAGAAAAAAGTCACTTTCGTTTCAATATATTCAACATTTATTTCATTGTAAACTGTAAATAAGGCTCTAAGTAATGAAACAAAATGGCTAAGACATAGCCCTGTCCTCAGAGACGGGAGCTTACAGCCTACTGCTATCAGTTAGGAGTGTGTCTGCTCATCTTATCCTTCTTCCCTATCCATATCCAAGGTGAATTCTTGGGCAGAATCAGCGTTGCCCAGCACAGCTTGAACATATTGCAAACCTAATTTCTTGTTCATGTCACTGGAAATACATCCTGTAATAAATTCATTTTGTTCTGTATATAAGTTGTCATTCATCACTGCAGTACTATACTTAAGGGAAAACAGATTATGAATAGTGTAATAACTATGACTAATAATAAACAAGGCTATTTGTTTCTTGCTCTAAGGGAAATAAATCAGGCAGAAGTTGCATTCCCTACTCTACCCTCAACCCCCAAAAGAGAGTTATCTGTTACTGGAAAGTATCTACAGTTTTAAAAAAATGCAACTGTGTCTCCCAAAACCAGGACAAATTACATCAACACTACAGAAAATTTCCAAATATTTCAGTATCTTTGCAGAGAATGTAGGATATGTCCGAATGCCAACTTCGTAATTCATCAGGATATGTTCATAGCAAGTAACCCTTGGAGAAGTTCTCCTTTTGGCTTCTAATCTCTTTCACCCTCTTCTTTAGAGCCCTTCACATAGTGACTAGACTAGACCAATTGTTCCCTTAGCATTAGGGAAATGACCCTTCCCCTATTGTCAGAAATTCCCTGGGTGATGAGCCTGTGAACCACTTATTCTGTCTTTCTGTACTTGCTTCTCCATCAGGTTTATGCTCCTTCTTTTGGTGACTCCAAGTTGTGACTTAGAGACGTGGAGGGAGCCATAAGCTACAAGTCACAGGCCCAGTGGGGAAGAATTTGCCTCTTACCCCGCTCAGAATTTTCTGGGCCTTGGCATCCCTGTGGTAAAAGGAAAGGGCATATTACAATGCCTTTAAAGTCATTTCCAAATGTAACTCTCCATTAAATGAATTTCCTGTACATTTTCATCCTTGGCCTGAGCCTGGGTCAATCATTAGTCTAGCTATTTGCTTTGGAAGCCTTATCCTCACCCCAGCCCACTTCTTCCAATCTGAGTGAAAGTTTGTCCAAGAATTCACCTCTCCCAGACACCATGGTCCTCACATATTCCCTTGGGTCCTATTCTGCATATCTGGATATTTCTCCATACACTGTGGAATGGCTACAACCCAGACACTAAGTCACCATTCTGGATAACTAGTAGCTTTCAGCTAATCACTAAACAACTTTTCGAGGACTACTCTGTTTTCTTATTTGGAAATAAAGATAACATGATCTATTCTTAATTAACAGGATTATTGTGACTTGGGGAGAAAATGGAATGAACTGTGACAAGTGCTACCCAAATGAAAATGAAATGGGGACTATTACTAAAATTACTTTCCCTGAAAAATCAGACATCCATCAGCCACATGAGGGTAACGTCAATATTATTAGTATTATTATCATCACAGAATTAATGATATTAAATTCTTGGTGATCTTAGAGTTTGAAAACTTACTTTACACTTTGAGCATTGGAAATCTGGAAACCCTACGGCTTGACATTGACTAAGTGGGCCTTGTTGCTTTCCTATACCAATCTTCTGAGTGGTTGGCCACACTCAGAGAATTGCCTCTGCCTTTTAATGTAATTACAGTGCGATTACAAAAGTCCATCTAATATTGCTTAGGCTGACCTTGTAAATTAAACATATCCATTTTTTATTTGCAGTGAAGAAACTAAATACATACCAAAAATACAGCATGATTCTGATTCCAATGCACTGTTGATGGAAATCTCATCTTTCCTATTTTTAGTGGTCACCTTTCATCAGACCATATACATTTGTCAGTCTCTCTTTGTTTATATCTTCTTCCTTTCATTCACAGACTTACTGCCCTAGTGTAGGATTAATTTTCTCCTTTCAACCTAGGAAGGGGTGAGTTGATGCAAAGTTATCAATGAAATAAAGTAATATTTTCAAAGGAATTTATATGCTTCATTGAATTGTAGTTGATTTAGCATTAACATTTCCCATCTCTCTCCTCTTTGCTACCACACTCCTTCAAAGAGTATTCTGTAAGAGCAGCTCCAGGTCTTCTCAGAGAGGTCTCACCCAGAGGTCACCAATGACCACGAATTGACAGATTTAATGATCCCCCCCGTAACACCTATCCTACTTGATCTGCCATTTTTTTATATGAATGACTCTCCCTTCATTCTGAAACTAACCTCTCTTGGCTTTTGTAACAGACATCTTCCCTACCTAACATCCATTCTGCCTCACCCTCTTTGGTTAGCAGCCTTGCACCCTGTGAGACAAAAGAGGGATCCATGAGTCCCCCAATCTCTAGTTTCTATGCTAGTAATCACTTCAGAAACCCAAGCCTAATGCGAGCAGCATATGGACTTCTACTGACCATAGGGATTGGTTCAAGAATAGGTATGTCAAGCCAATAAAATGGAAGGGCAAGTTGGGTAGGAATAGGGGTAAGGTATTTCCTCACTTTTGAGATACAAACCACTGGAAGAAAAGGCCTTGGTTGTATGTGGATGGGAAGTCCAGAACTGCTTTAGCTATTTTCCCAGCAGTCTAGAAATGAACGCAACACTCAGAGAAGGGCATTTCTGAGAGAATCAGAAAGAAACGGAGCTGGATTTGTGATTAAAACATCTGTTCTCTGTCTGCTCTCGTTACCCCTAGAGGTTTTTTGTTGTGGTCATTGTTGTCACATGAACAGATAAATCCCTCTATCATTACTCATTTTGAGTTTGTTAATTGCAGCTGAAAGCATTGTGACTAACATGATTTCCACAACACTGTTCTCATCATTCCCTTCTTACCACACAAATAATTCCTTCTAATCATGTCTTATGCTAATTCCTCCCTCCCAGCCATCCCTTAAATATAGTATTCCCCAGCGTTCTGTCCTTAGACCTTTCTACTTTCTCTATTCCCCTCCCTTGCTTCGATGTTTACCTACTTTCAGAACTCCATAATCAGTAACATCGGCCCAAACTTTTCTTCTGAGCTTAAGACATGGATTTTCAATTACTTCCTGTATATCTTTTCTTTAAATGTTCCATCATGGGTAAGCTGAACATTTCTAACACTGCATGCAAACTTTGTTCCTACTACCCTTTTCATGTATTTCATAACCTAGTTATGTGATATCACCGTGACTTATCTTCAAAACCAGAAACTTCATTTTCCCCCTTGGCTGCTCCCTGTCTCTTATCCCTCACAACCATAAGGTCCTGCCAGTTCTAACCTCATGAATATCCCCTCCTTCTTTGTAAGACACACTCTCATTGGTCTAGTCCATTACCTCTCCATTTGCATCTGAACTTGTCTCCTTCCAGTCTATCGTCCACAGTGCAACCAGTTATTTCTCTCAAATAGAGACCCGTGTGAAAGTGTAAAATGTCATTTCCCTGCTTAACGTTATGCAATATGATATGCAATATGCAATATGATAATCTATAAAGTATATGCAACTTAGCTGTCTCTGTAAAGCCTTCCCCAACCTGTTCATTCTTACCTTCAATCACTCTGACAGTCCTTAGCCTTCCACAAATAAACATAAACCTATAAGCTTCTATCCTGTGCCTTCCATTTCCTTCTACCTTGAATACTCTTCCCTTGTTTCTGAAGCTGGTGTTACTTCTGCTCATTATTCATGGCCCAGATAAAAACATAAAATTTTCATTCCTGACAACCCAGGAAAATTTCACTATTCCCTTATCTTTTGTAACTCTGGGAACATAACTATAGTACAATGTAACATATGCTCTGATAGATTGTTTATTAAAGCATACTAAATGTCCACATTTGTTATTTCTTAAGGTTATGAACCAAGGCTTTGGATTTTTAATTCAATAAAAGTTCCTGCATGACCTGACACATAAAAGATGCTCAAAAATTATTTTTCAATTGAAAGAATGAAGAAAGAAAAGGAAAATCACAGGATTTGTGGTTAGCTATTCAGTTTCCTCGTCTGTAAAATGATACAGGTTTAGATGAGCCTGTATGTTTCTTCCTGCTTTTAAAAACATTCCATGATTTCATGAAAATATTATCAGCAGCAACCCAGTTATTCTCTCATAATATAGTAACCTAATACTACATTTCTCAAACTACACTTTGGTCAGTCAAGTAGGAATTCAAAGATGGAAATATTTTTCTTTTTCTTAAAATGTGTTCTCCAATTGCTGGATAAAATGTATTAGTTCTGGAAAGAAGCCAATACTAGTCTTGGAGAAGAGTTAAGAGCCAATAGAGACATTATTTCTAATTATATTAAAAGCATCTTGTAAATTTCCATCAGTTATACCTTAATTTCTCTCCATTAATCATCGAAGGACAAGTGTTTGGTCTGTTGTGGCTAAAATCTGGGTGTGAAATATATCTTAATCTCCTCAATCAAGCCTTTGTCTATCAAAGATATTCACATTTACAAACATGCAAATACACACACACACACACACACACACACACACACACACGCAAACACATTCATCCAAAGACAGGATTTGAAATTAAAAAGTAGCTTAATGTAAAGGGGGAAAAGGTAGGTAAGCATACACTTTGGGGTAAGGGATCCAAGTCAATGATAGATGGATGATGACCATAGGAACTGAAGTAGTCTCCACATTTCTTCTCCGGGGCCAGGCAAGGGGAGGGTTTCATTGTCATACTGAAAAATCAAGTCATAAGGTCTAATTCTGGCTCCACCATTAACATATTCTGTGACCTTGGTTAAGTCGATTATTCCCTAGAATCTATTCTTGGACCAGGTTAGCCACCCCTGATCTACCTATTTATTGCACTGTGGTTTCTTCCAGAGTTAACCTTCGCTGACTTCGCTTTTAATGCCCTTGGTTTTTATGAAAGGCCATTTCAAGAAACAATAACAAAAATGATTCTTATTCTAATTCTTCTAAAATATTAATTATTCTATTTCCAATATAAGTATAAATTTTATACATGAGAAGGCACCAGAGATAATATTTATTTCCCTCTTATCAAATTCCATATGAAAAAAGTCTCAGAATTTAATTACAGGAAAACTGCTTCCCCTTTCTCAATCTTGTCATAACAGGTATATGTTAATACATTTCATATTTTCCCTGCTACCAGAATGCCCAAAACCTCTCTTCTCTTTCTATTTTGACTTTAACTCTAATTACAAAAATAATACAAGCTTATTATATGTGTGTGTGTGCACACACACACAATTCTGTGGCCCAAAGTTAATCATTTAAACATTTTAATATATACCACTCAAGTTTTCTTCTAGGTAATTTTTTACCTAAGTGAGATGAAATTCTACATGCAATTTTGTGTACCCTTTTTTGGAATAACGTTACTTTCGCAGCTTCCCACGTCATTAGCAAAATTGCTTCAAATTTGTCATTATTAAAGATAGTCAAAACAATAATAACAGCTTCCATGGTGAGCATTATGTTCTTTTCCCCTTTCTCCAAAATCCATCTTTTGTTGTAAGTGACTTTAAATCCTTCATTAAAGCAGCCTTGGAAATCTCCTAATTGCAATGATTATCCTCTTCCAATATCTTCTACCATATGTACAAACTCCTGAGAGAAAATATAAAAAGTGATTTATTTCCATTATGATCAACTTGTTAACTACTTTGATTAAGTCCTCATACAGAGTTTTTTATTAAAGTCAGTAATAAAGAAACAACCTGGACAGTTAGGAACGACTGTTAGAAATACATAAATAAAAGAAGATTCATTTGACTTGACTCTTTAATGAATCCATAGGGACTCCTCAGAAGGACTACTTTCTTTCCCAAGCGTTATAAACCATTTATTCAGTATCCTGTTGTAGATATTTTCTCCCCTGTACCTGACTTCTGAAATCTTTCTTTTTCTTCCTTTTGTTTATCTTCACTCTTCTGGCATAACTTCAGCTTTTTAATTTCTCAAATATCAGTACGAATAGTTGTATAGTCCTTTCATTATCTTTTAGAGCAATCAGAATTCTTGATTAAAAATACAAATCCCACTTTAGCTCATTTGGCAGAAAAGTTATTAAAGAACACTTACTAATTGAATTTATTAAAATGAGCTTTTAGAATTTTTATAAGGGTTAGAGAAATGGGCTTGGGAGCTAAGCAGACAACAACCATATGCAAATAGTTGCGGGCAGCAAGGGAAATGGTGCTGGGAAGGCTCTTAGGTTATCTGATGGCATTTTCTGTACCATGGTACATCTTATTTTAGTGACTAGAAACGTGGGTTTATATATCCCAAGAAACTTGGGTTTGAATATGATTTTGCTTTTACGAACTTTATATCTGGACACACAAATATACACATACAGACCAAAGGATTTCATATAATACATGTAGCTTATTCATATGCTCTGTTCATATGTAACATACATTACTATATATGTCATACCTATTATATTTACAGATAATAAATGGAGAAGTGGTTTGGGAAGTGCACAGTGCCTAAAGGCAATGATTTTTAGTCATTACTTGTGGACTTATTTAAGTTTAAAGCCAGGATAACAAGTTCTTGTCAAGGTAATCACACAATCTAGGCAAAGGGCAGGAACTCAGTGCTGATATACTGGGTGGAATCCTAGCAACTAGATATGCTCAAGACTAAGAGGGTAGCCAATGGAAGGTGGCTTAGAACCCAAGACAGAACAAAGCGTTAGGTGGCTTCTAATATAGCTGCCATGCAGAATTATGTGAATTCTCTAGAGAAGCTTTCAGGATCAAACCATTATTTTATGCCTAAATAATGTCAGGAAATCTATCCTAAGCTTTAAATTAAGAAAAAACCATGTGTGGCATATCCTTTCAATACCATATGGGACAAAGGACACCTACAGATTGCCTGGGAGAATATATTGAGTGCATCTCATTTTTCACTATAGATTAAAATTTCCAGGCTTGGAAAATTTTGTTAATTTTTTATTAACTTGAAAAGTTACTTATTAATTTTTTATTTTTGTTGGTTAGAAATGCTAATAATTTGTCTGGTGGAGGAGATAATCCCAAAGATTCATTGCTTATTGAAAATTGAACAGATTTATATTTAACTCTGCAATTTTACTCTCATGTTTTCCCATTAAATTGTGCATAAATACCTAAGTTTCCTAAGTGTTCTTCAAAGTGGTCATAATAGCTCACTGACTCCATCACTAACTAGTGAGTTACTTGATAGTAACAAAAGCCTAAGTGCTCCCCTTAGAGACTTTTAGACAACAGGCTTGAGCAAAGGAAACTTGAGCAAGACAAAAGTACCCCAGGGCGTCTGGGTGGCTCAGTCGGTTAAGTGTCTGACTTCGGCTCAGG
Organism: Hyaena hyaena; assembly: GCF_003009895.1. Lineage (NCBI taxonomy): Eukaryota > Metazoa > Chordata > Mammalia > Carnivora > Hyaenidae > Hyaena > Hyaena hyaena. The sequence goes on from NW_024081122.1 coordinate 231,224, forward strand.
TCATGATCTCACGGTTTGTGAGTTCGAGTCCCACGTCTGGCTCTGTGCTGGCGGCTCAGAGCCTGGAGCCTGCTTTGAATTCAGTGTTTCCCTCTCTCTCTGCCCCTCCCCTGCTCACTCTCTGTCTCTCTTAAAAATAAATAAACATTAAAAAAAAAAAAAGGTACCCCAGCTGACTGAATACAGACAGGCCCATCAGGCGACCCACCTCAAAATGTCCATAAGCCCTAACTGACCAATGGGATCCTTATAACCAGGCACAATTACCAAAAAAAGGGAAAATTCCATATGTCACCATACTGCCTTATCAGCTCCCTTTAGAAACAGCCCCTACCTACTCGCTCTTTGCAGTCTTTCCTCTGCTAGCCTGCTGCCTGCTCCCTTGGGATGTATTCAGTGAACTTTTATCTCTTTTGTTCTGCTAATGAGGTTTTGGGGTGATGGGGAAGTTGAGAGCTGATGACCAAGAATTCTTGAGGCCATGTTTGCGGGGACAGGACCTGCAGGCAGAAAGAGCTATGCTGGAGATGTGAAGAATGGCTGGTTTTATACTTTGGAGATGGGAAGATAAAGTCAAAAGGGAGGACTCCACAGGGACTTTGCTCTGCTAAAGAGGATTCCTAAGATACTTGAGGCCTTGCTATTGTCAAGCTAAAGTTGTTTTCCCTCTAGTTAAGGCCTTAACATCATGACTGTAGGGGGTTCCTAGAGAAATGTTTTACTCTGCATTTGCCTCAAGTGTTTGTCAGATGAGCTGCAGGTTATAAGGAAATTTAATTTTACCAGCCATTTCCTTCTTGCCTTTGTTCACATCACTAAGGAGGGGTGAGGCTGGGGCTCCAGGAAACTGAGTCTAAAGGTTTCTGGAGATCAGGCTATTGATACGCTTACCTTTTTCTTGTAATTTACTAAGATACTTGTAAACTGATGGAGACCCCTGTCTTGAATGACTGATCTCCATCAGTTGGCCATTTGTTTTCTTTCCTTTCCTTTGTCCTTGGGCAGCCAGGAGTGCCTGAGGAATATCACACACATCCCACTTTGGGGGGGGGGGGCGGGTTGCGCTAGCTTGAGCTTTGTCCTCAGCCCACCCCATGCCCCTCACGCCCCACATCCCTCATCACTTCGTCAGGTGAATCCTCTTACTGCCTGCACCACTGGCTCCCACCCGACCCTCATCCCATATTTGGGGCCCCTATCCAATCAAGGGAGACCACACTCCCCACCCAATTCCATTTGACCTAATTCTCCCCAACATGTTTACTAAGAGTCCCTATGGCATGCTTTTATTTTCACAAACGGATTCCCTATGTCCCTTTTCTGCATGTGGGCCTGGTTCTCAGCTGCACTCCTCCAAAGTTTACCTTCCAAACCAGCCTGCTCAGGTGACTGTTGATGTTCATCATGTGTTGCCCCAAGTGTGGAACGTAGGGTCAACCATTAACCCCCAAAACAAAGCTGAGGCCAGGTTGTCGCCACCCCGTAACCTTTGAGTAAAAGCTGGGAGAAAGCATAAGGGAGCCACAAATGCACACACACACATACACACACACCATGGCGAAACATCTTTTGCCCCTTACCTCCCAAAATACCAACACTAGGCAACCAGCTTCTTCTTTTAGGAGATGTGGGTCCCACCAGACCCTCAGAGACCCCAGCACCCGCCCATCAGCAGCCTCCTCAGAGTCTATTTCATCTCCATGGGGCTCCTTCCTCAATAACTTAAATTTTAACTATTCCAGTGTCTGAAGTGATGGCTACTTCTGTCCGTTGCTACCTCTGTGATGCTTTTTAGTCACCTCGTTAACAACCTGTTGCCTCACTAATAATTCTTTGTATTCAATTCGCTTGTTGTCCTGCCTCCTGACTGGGTTCTGACTTCCAGGATGGCAGAGCTGAGGTTCCAGTCCAGGCAGGCTGGCGTCAGAGGCTCCGGCTGTCACCACCACCCCCAGCAGGGAAAAGCACAAACACCAAGTAAAGCAGCTTTTCCCTTCCTCGGTCTTGCAAACCATCCTCTCCTCACACATCATCTCAGAGATGCTATTGCACCCTTGAGGAAGACAACCTTTGACAGAAGTAAGCACAGCAATTCAGCCTCTCCCGTCTCCTTTCCAACACGGGTCTGGGCTTTAACTTTGCAAACCTATGGGACGTTTTTCCAAAACAAAAGAACTGTCAGCCCCAAAGGCACAATCAAGTCTCCAGCTCTAACAACACAAGGAAATGTTGACATTTTGAAAAGAAAGCTGTTGTTTTTCTTAGGTTTCACATATCTCAGGGCTAATTCCTTAGGGGAACTCAAGGTCAAAGTATTTTCTTCTCAAGAGCCTCTTTAAGGGAAACACATTTTTGAAGCACAAGGTGTAAGGCAAGTGGAACAACCAAATGGGGACCTATTCCCCACCCACCCCACCCCCACTCCCGCCAGAGCCAACACCAGTGGTCATGGAAGTTTACCTGGAACATTTACTCAATTCATCAAGGCAGCTCTGGCAGCAAATAATAGAAATAAAATTAATAATTGAAGCTAGCTTAAAGCAAAAAAAAAAAAAAATCGATGATTGGAACTCAGTGGTGTATCACAAAACCTCAGAGCAGATTTGAATGTTGCCAGACTGAGAAAGGAATGAGAAGCAGGAACTAGGAAGACATGTTGACGCGTTCCCCCCTCTCATCTCTGTTCTCATTTTTCCGTCTGTGTCATCCTCTGTCCTCTCACCAGCTTCGTTCGCTTTTCCAGCGCGCCTCTGCTCTCACGTCAGTCAGTGCCGTGGAGAGACTAAATCTTTTGAGTCCCAGCTCAGGGGCCCACTCTTGTTCCTATCAGTCACTTAGGGGTCAGGTTCATGCTTTACGAAAGGGGGAACTAAGTTCTTCATTTGGGAAGGCACTGAGCAGAAGAGGAGCCATCATTAATTCACAGAGACCCTGCTTTCCCCCAAGAGGTTTCTACTGCATTTATCGTGAATATTTCCATTGTTATCTATTACTCAATTCCATGGCAGACACTGAATTTCCAAGAAAAAAAATTATTCACTAGATGTCATCAGCTATAAGCTTCTGAATGTGTTTAAGAAATTAAATTTCTAACTAATTCCAAAGTCCTTTATAGAACCACCTGCTTCAAAAATTAGGGAAGGACAAAACAGAAAGTACAATGGAAGAGGAGAGGTTTACTAAGGCATTAGGTACCCTGTGGGCATAATAAACTTTAAGCCAAAAAAAAAAAAAAAAAAAAAAAAAAAAAACTTTAAGCCAGATTTATTATTATTATAATGTGTACAGTAGCATAGTCTCACAAGTAAAATGCTTAATATGATTATAATGGTTATAGCGTGTAGTTCAGCAAAGAGCTTTGGGTAAGGGGGGTCGGGGCTGTGATTGCAATTGTGTCCTTGTTGAGAAACACCCAAGAGGTTCATGTCCCTGAACAGAAAGAGACCCACCCCCTGTGAAATATTCTAGAGGCCCAACCAAAGGCAGAGAGCACTTTGCATGAGTGATCCACCCTCACCCCTGGCCCAGGAGGCAGGGAGCTTCTCAGGCTCCCCTCCTCTGACACTGTGTTCTTCCTGCCAACTTCATGGATTTCCAACCTTTAACTTTCCAGCCAGCCTTTTCTCCCTCTTAAACTCATGCTGTCCAGCGGTCAGGGGAATGTCCCATCACTGGGTGGGACCTCACACCAAAAGAGGTAAAAAAAAAGAATGTTCAAATTATATAGTAGTAATCATCATCATCATCATCATCAATAACAACTTCCATTTGTGAATTTTTTCTGAAAAACAGGTACTCTACTCTGCTAAGGGTCTCAGTTAATTCTTTCCTTTACTCCTTACTGCAATCCTAGGTGTTAGTTCTATTTGTACCTGCATGGTATAGAGGAGGAAATGAAAGTTTAAAGACCAAATTCCTACAGGGTCACAGAGCTAGTAGGAGGGACGGCTTCCAGTTTCACTTTGCGCCCTCAGTAAGGATGCCTGTGTTATACCAAGTCTGGCCCAGCAAATTGGTGGTAATGTGAAGAAAGTTCAATGTCCGTGCTTCCTTTGTGGGTGTTGTGTCCCTCACATCCTGAAAGGGTGGACAGATGGGGCAGGTGCCTGTTGTGTGTCTAGTATGTCACCCACTGGTGATGGATGTGTTCTCACTCCCTGCCTATGACCCTCGCCAGCCACAGGACCATCTTTTTTTGTTTTCTAAAGTTTATTTTGAGAGAGAGAGAGACCAGGGGAGGAGCAGAGAGAGGGAGAACAAGCAGGGGAGGGGCAGAGAGAAGGGGAGACAGAGGATCCCAAGCAGGCTCTGTGCTGACGGCAGTGAGCTTGATGTTGGGTCGAACCCACGAACCACGAGATCACGACCTGAGCCAAAGTCGGAAGCTTAACCAACTGAGCCACCAGGGCACCCCTCCACAAGACCATCTTAAAGGGAGAGAGAAGAACATAAGGCAGAGGGTAAGGTGAAGCAAGAACACCTGTCTGAAATGAACACCCTCTAAAACCAAGCGATTCTGGTGAGACCAGCGGCTGCTCAAACTCCACAGCTCTCGACTTTACCGTCTTTGGTGTCCTCTTGTTACACAGGGTTGAACAATTCTAATAATGAGATTAGCTTTGTCTAAACATCAATTAACCTAGGTGAATATGAACACGTGATAGAAGTGAATCCTCTTAAACCCTTAAGATCCAGATTCCTATCACTCCATTAAAAAGAGATTGAAGCCAACATACTGACTATGGCCTTGACAGAAAGGCACAGACAGTTCTTGAAACTTTCAAGTAATAAGGCAACTCAGGTACCTTTGGGGAGCATCCACAGTTACGATTTTGAATATTTTCCCAGCATTGTTCTTTCCTGCTTGCGTATCTTCTTATGTTTGAATCATTGCAGGGGTGGGGGGAGGAGTACATTTATAGGTATCTTACAATTTCATTTAGAAACTCCTCAGTTTGGTTTTCTTACTAAATTCAGGTATATTGATTTCATTCATACTACATTTTATTATTACCTAAATGTAACTATATCTACCCACAAGGTTCTTAGAATACTATTTAAGAAAAATCCTCATGTTTAGTAAGAAAATACAAAATAAAATTATAAAAATTTGTATCATTCTAAAGCATTTTACCACAAAGGATGTAATAGAATAATCTCAATTTCCTAGCCTGTATGAGGAATGACCCATCTGTTCATTTCCTTTGAGACTTTAATGGTACAATATATTACTTCACCCTGGAAAATCATGAACGATAAAGAGCCAAGTATGCCGATGAGTGTACTTTCTCAGCCTACATTGCCCTGTGAGTTTCTCTTTTCAAAATATTGCACTGACAGAGATGCATTCTCCTGTGAAGGACCCATAAACAGAATGATTTCCCAACAATATTGAATTGCCAAAGAGTGAAAATCTGATTATATTCTGATCATAGAAAATAAGTAATGGTTCCTTTTCTATGAATGAATGGAGGTAAAATGGTTAAAATATCATCCAACAGCTCTGATCGTTCCCCTTTTATGAAAGCAAAATCAGAAGATCCAAGAATCATGTAGATTATGCCAGACAGTGAGGAGAGGAGGAGGGGTTAAAGAAGGAAGAACCCCCAGAAAAAATTACTATAATAATGGGGACGGTCAAGGAAACACGCACATGAACACACACAAATGAAGCCAAATAATTTGTTTATATTATGGAACAAACAACAGGTATGCCCAGGAAATTGATGGTAACAAGAACCTGAACAACTCTCACAGAATATTTGGGAAAAATAAAGAAAACATATTAGGCCAATTGAAGGAAAAGATATTCAGGAAGGGAGGAATGACAATAAACTGCCATTTATATAGCATTTTACTGTTTCAAAACCATTTTCGTATTATCTCGTTTACTCTCCAAGAGAGCTATGCAACAAAGTTTATTTATTCACCCACCTTGCTTAGGAATGAATTCCAGAGGCTTAATAAGGAATGTAAAGTATGACAAGGTTAATAAGAAAAAGTGAGGCAAAAGCCATAAAATAAGGACAGATGTGATATGAAGCCAAGAATAAAGCTCTTATTCTTATTGCTCTGTGACCTAGGACAGGGCTAAGTGGGACCAAGATCAACTGTAAAAAGTGGCAGATCCTACACTAGATTATTTAACTGGTGTTCCTTCTCTTCAAATAATTAGCAGTTACTAATGGGGGCAGGCCCTAAAAGTAACAGATGAAAAAAATAGTCTGCCATTCTCTTAAAGAAATTTAGGATTTTTTACAGACTTACTTCTGCATGCTTTTTCTACAACCACTTGAATTATGGATTATCTCACAAAGATCACCCTAAGTCAACGTAAAGTAGTTCTATGAAAGAATATTATGAAACCAGATAAGTCTATGGGGCTCTTACCACTATTCTTATTCTTCTATGTGTTTGTCCCTAGACCATAGATTATTTTTGTGTCCTGTCATGAACACAGATAACTCCGTGTGATACTCCATGGAGCTTTGGTGGTTTTGTGAGATGCTGCTACCAGGCAGGGTTGGTGGGGTTGTGATCATAGGGAGAGGGGTTGAATAATGATACCTAAGGAGGCACCCTGATAGAAGGATTAGGAATGAAGGGTCTGGAATCACAATGCTGGTTATGTAGTTCTTCTCTTCTACGTAGCATATAATCGTGGGCAAGTTACATTTCTTCTCTGCCATTCCCCTTCTTCACATGTAAAATGGAGAAAATTGCAGTAACCGTCTCATTCAGCAGATATAAGTATTAAAAGAGAATGCATAAAAGCACTTAGCGGAGGGCTTGGTACATAGGAAGTGCTGGAAAAAAAATGCTCTATTACTAGTTTATAAGTACTGTCTGACCAAGGGATTTTAAATTACTTCCTTTGTCAACTCGACCTGCCAACTTTGAGTAACAATACAGAGACAGTGCAGGAAGAGGCCTCATATTAGAGATATCTATCCATCACCCAGTCCTTCCCAGTGACTAGCAAAGCAAGCTGGCACATATTTCTCAGAGAATACTAGAAAAACCTTCTGAAGGAAAAATATACCTTCCAAAGAAATCAAGTGATTAAAACTTAGCCTTTAAAAACTCCTCTTTGAACATATGTAAAAGCAAAAGCCAAAAGGAATGAGTTTAAGGAATTGACCTCAACTGATAACAAGAAGCAAAGAGCTCTTTCAAATAGACTCCTTAGCCTACCTGATACATTGTCCTCACAAAAGAGAAAGCTCACTCGAGAGCCTGAAGCCCTGCACACAGCGTCATTCCTGCTGGTGGAGAGCCACAGGCCTCCTGCCAAAGCCACAAGCACAGGATTCACCTTCCAGAACAGTCCTCGGAGTCTCCAAGGAGACTCTTTCATCTCTGTTCCAGGAGATGGAGGAGGAAGGTGCCAATAATTCTTCTTTCCAATTATACTCGGGCTCCCTTCCCTTCTCTCAACCATGCATCCTCTCAGAAAGTCATCTCTGCGTGACAGCTTCACTGAAATGTACAGTATCTGTTGTTACTATTTTAAAAGCTATTTTACTATTGTTTTAAGATCTTTAAGGACATTCTCCTACCTGCCCTCAGGTAACTTTTCAGTCCTCTAATCTTTTTCCCATTGATTCCTCAACCATGTATTATTCTACTATGAGAGGTTTCAGAATCTGAACTCCAATGGTTAAGGAAGGATTTCTGTACTATGTATGTATGTATTACTTTTTTAGATCAGTCAGACTTACTTACCTCCAAGATATAAGATGTCTTACAATTAAAGGGCTTTGTCTTACTTACCTCCAAGATGGAAGGTACTTCACTCTGTGGAAGCACAGAGTCTGACAGCTGCCTAGATTATAGTTAACTGAGGCTGATAATCATTCATGATGGCTTCATGGTACTCAATCTGTCTTTACTGTCCATAGCCCACCATCTCTCCATATAAGGATCATAGTGAAAGGTGGCTTTTTAAGTTTGAATGTGTTACCTAAGGATTAACAGAGACAGAGTACACTAAGGAAATGTTCATGCTTCATTTTGTTTACCATATGTTCTCATCTGGTATTATTAGTTCAGGTATTGTTTAAATTATGGAGTATGCATACTACACTCTATGTCCCAAAAGCCTTAAAAGATTCACCCATGGTCATTTTAGTTTTGTCTTCTCAAAGGCAATGCAAAGTGGTCCCATCATATCAATAAACATTGTGGAACCCTTACAAGGATGTCTAATCAATAATTAATACTGGGCTCAGAGAAGCTCTATGTGCTTCAAAAGATTCATATACATGGCAGTTCTGGGGTCACATGGAAAAAGCAGTGACCTTCACAATAAAAATTACATGTTTTGTAAGTGTAATGCATTATAGTGTATGAGGAACTTACACATACATTATTGCATTTGTCCTGAAAATTGCCCAGGAAGTGAGTAATAGATAGGCAATTAACATGTCTAGATTTAGTGGTGACTAGGTGGTCACAAGCAGTCTTGAAAATATGTCACATAGACTAATTTTGAATTTTGCAGTTATATATTTGAATTGTTTGTGCTATGACAATCTAATGTGGCCATGAAGTTCTTAAAAACTGAGTGACTTTAGGGGCTCCTAGGTGGCTTAGTCGGTTGAGCATCCAACGTCAGCTCAGCCCACGTCATGATCTTGTGGGTCGTGAGTTGGAGCCCCACATCGGGCTAGCTGCTGTCAGCTGTCAGCACAGACCCTGCTTCAGGATCTTCTGTGCCCCTCTCTCCGCCCCTCCCCTGCTTGTGTTATCTCAAAAGTAAATAAACATTTAAAAACAACCTGAGCAAATATGGCCAATTGCTCAACACCCATATCCTGATACAGCTTGTCTACTTGATACTAAAATGGGCTATTTTGGGGGTGCCTGGGTGGCTTAGTCGGATAAGCGTCTGACTTTTGCTTAGGTAATGATCTCGCAGTTCGTGGGTTCGAGCCCCGCGTCGGGCTCTGTGCTGACTGCCAGATCAGAGCCTGGAGCCTATTTCAGTCTGTGACTCCCTCTCTCTCTGACCCTCCCCTGCTCACGCTGTCTCTCTCTCTCTCCTAGAAATAAATAAAACATTTTAAAAATAAATAAATAAATAAATAAAATGGGCTATTTTGATTTGAAAGGTAACTTAAATTTAATGATATGTGGATGGGGTGGAGGATAGAGGTCAAAATTGGGAGAAAGAGATTATACAAAGAAACAGAAGAAAACTTTGTGTTGGTGGGGGGAGTAGGGGGACATGGGTGGCTTAGTTGGTTAAGCATCCAACTCTTGATTTCAGCTCAGGTCATGATCTAATGGTTTGTGGAATGGAGCCTCACTTCAGGGGCTCAAGAATCCCTGCTTGAGATTCCCTCTCTTTCCCTCCCCTGCTTGCTCTCCTTCTCTCTCAAAATAAATAAATAAACATTTTTAAAACAGAAAACTTTGGGGGATAATATTTATGTTTATTATCTTGGCTGTAGTGCTGGTAATGATTTCAAAAGTATACATATATATCAAAACTTACCAATTATATTGTAGGTTAATTAAATATTAGAAATATGTCTGTTAAAAATTTTACTGTTCCAGTTTATTAAAATTTAAGAGGTAAAGATATGATAGAAAAATATTTCCAAATGAGATCATTTATAAAGACTCATGAGGTGTCCTGCTCTAACGGCAAGGACTTGAACTCTTTTTTTTTCCAGGTTTTTATTTAAATGCAAGTTAGTGAATTTAACACTGGTTTCAGGAGTAACACTGGTTTCAGGAGTAGAATTTAGTGACTCATCACCTATATATAACACCCAGTGCTCAGCATAAGTGCTGTTTTAATAGTCATCACCTATTTAGCCCATCCCAAATCTACCTCCCTCTATCAACTTTCAGTTTATTCTCTGTAGTTAATAGTCTCTTATGGTTTGCCTCCCTTTCTTTTTACTTCCTTCCTCTATGTTCATCTGTTTTGTTTCTTAAATTTCACATATGAGTGAAATCATATTTTATTTGTCTTTCTCTGACTGACTTATTTTGCTAGGCATATAACACTCTAGTTCTATCCACGTTGTTGCAAATGGCAAGGTATCTCATATATATATATACGCCACATTTTTCTTTATGCGTTCATCAGTTAATGAACTTTTTAGCTCCTTCCATAATTTGGCTATTGTTGATAATGCTGCTATAAACATCGGGGTGCATGTGCGTCTTCAAATCAGTATTTTTGTATCCTTCGGGTAAATACCTAGTACTTACTAGGTATTACTATTTACCTTTGGGTAAATACCTAGTACTTACTAGGTACTATTGCTGGGTCATAGGGTAGTTCTATTTTTAATTTTTTGAGAAGCTTCCATACTATTTTCAGAATGGCTGCACCAATTTTCTTTACCAACAACAGTATAAGAAGTTTCCCCTTTCTCCGCATCCTCTCCAACATCTGTTGCTTCCTGTGTTATTAATTTCTGACAGTTGTGAGGTCGTATCTCATTGTGGTTTTGATTCTTAGTTCCCTGATAGTGAGTGATGTTGAGTATCTTTTCATGTGTCTGTTAGCCATCTGTATGTCTTCTTTGGAAAAATGTCTGTGTACTGTCTCTTTAGATAGGTTGGAACCTGAGGATCCATGAGGTTAATGATTTGCCTGAAGGTGGGCATTAAGTAGTAAAGACAAACTTGAACTTGACTGATTTGTAAGGTCCCAGGGCACTGACCTTTACACAACACTAAGCTAAATGTTGAACGTTGCTCTGACAATCCCAAAAGTCTGTTAGGAAGAACTAGATTGATTCAAAGCAAAGAGTAGCCCTAGGTAAAATTGTTGAGTAACCAAAAGTTGATTGTTAGCATGTAAACAATTGATTGTGGCATGTAAAGTCTGTCCACACAACTCCTCATTGCTTTCACATTGCTCTTTCTCTGACCTAAACAACCTCAGTGCAGCCAGGTGGCTTCCCCAACCCTTCTGCTGTGAAGCTACCCATTGGTCAACCCATGATATCCTGCAAAAAGATTGTCAGGTTGTAGTGTTCTATTCCTTCATGATCTTTCTCTTCACTTTCCAGAACAATAACAACAAATTGTCTAAGAAACTCATCTACACCAAAGTCTAAATGGTGAAAGTAGAGTTACCTGTTCTCCTAAAGACATTTATACTTGTAAAAAGATTCATGGTCAGGACCCTAGCTCAAGTATGCGGATTGTTTTTCTTACTAGTGGAAATTTTAGCCCCTGGGTAAGTAATTCTGGAAGATTTGTGGCTTTTCCTGTCACCATCTATTCAATTTATGGGTAGATAATGCTAATCAATGTAAAAACGTCAGTCTCTTTCCAATCCTGTGAAGCAATCCTCCAAACCATGTTAAACCCATTGATATGGAATAGATGGTCCTCTCGCTAGCCATTGTCAAAAAGCCAGATCAAACTAAAGAAACAGTACTTGGTGTGTAGGGGGTACTCAATACATACCAGTTGAATTGAAAGATGGATTCTTTGGGGGGAGGGGATAGGAAACTTGCCTTCCTTATGTCTCTTTCTCTCAATTTTGAGTTCTTGATAAATCTCAGCAGTGTAATGAATCCCCAAGAATAGAATGTCCTTCTGGTTTATCCTTTGTTTCACTGAGCCTTTGATAGGCACAGTATGATGGGGAGGTCAAATCTGAGGTCACTAACACATTTCTGACTGGTAAATACTCTATTCTGCTGATTAGCTGACGGTTTCCATGCTTTTGATTTATTAAGAACAGATAAATTAACAAAGGTGCAGTCTCTATTATACATGTTGGCCTGTACTGTACCGTTGCTCTGGAAGAAGGAAAGTCAGATGGTTTTCTAAGCAGTACAGAGCAGAGTACAACCAGAGGCTCCACACATTGTGAGCCAGACTGCTGAGATACAGGTGAAGGGGTCTCACCTTCAGCCAGGAAGGGGTTCATGGTTCCCCAGTTCTTTGTCTCAGCACCAGATTATAGAAGCAGGAGTAAAGAGGCTAAAGAATCTCTTCGCCAAGTTATCCATTTTCATTCATTTTAACAAAAGAGTTTTAAAAAATCTAAAAGACTGAGGTGTGAGATGTATAATGATGCATTCAGCTTCAGGATTTTGCTAAAGACCTTACATTACAGAAGCCCACGAATATGATTTTACTAAGTCCCAAAAGTAAATGGAACTTGATAATCACATCTATTTTCTCTTGAGAGAATTAAAGTGGGCTTTTCCGATAACATCCAGTCCTCTGATATTACTAATATTCATAGTGTATGAACGTGTGTCTTGTATTCATAGTTAAGCTCTCTGGAACACACAGTGGAGAGGTTCTGGTTTATCAGGTTTACCTGCAAGAAAAGTAGACAGTCCACCATCCCAACCTCATCATGCTGTCCTTGTCACTTTTCACCCTGGCTCTGTTTTCTTCTTAATTTTTTTCTCTCTTATTTAGAGGCTGTGAAGTTTCCAAACTTGGAAATAAAGTTTAATGTGACAGATCTGCATGCAGAACATTTGGAGAGCTTTTTCATTTCACACTGTGGTAAGTTCATCTATTTCTGTAATCCACCGGGTCACAGCCAGGATGCTCAGTCCTGCAGAATGACATTTTTCCTGGTCTCCAAATTCTGACATGGCTGTATGTCATCTTCTCTTTCTCTCTCTCTCAATCTCTCTCTCTCTCTCT
>NW_024081122.1:243880-347310 GCF_003009895.1 Hyaena hyaena
CAAAAAATAAAAAAAAAAAAAAAAAAAAAAAAAAAAAAAAAAAAAAAAAAAAAAAAAAAAGATAAATAAATAATACACAGAAAAAAAAACAGGAAACAGTCACTTATTGTCCTCAGAGGTCTGGGTTTGCTATCTAAGGAATCCCATCACTATGAATAAGAGATTTTATATTCTTGTTTTATACTAAGTCATCAAAATCCAGTGAGTATTTTGTAGTACATTTCAATACAGACTAGACATAGTATTAAATGGTCAAGAGCCACTAGTGACTATAACAGAGAAAAACCTATGAGGAAATGCCCCCCCCTTTTCTAGAACCTAGATTCTAGGTTAAAATGGCTTCTTAAGATACATGCTATTTTCTTTTAAGTTAAGGTAGAGGCCCCAAGATTCAGTCCTCCCTCAGTGTAAGAACCAGGAAGTTGATGGGGACTTGAGTTTATAAAATCCTATACCTAATCTCTTCAAGTGAACCAAGTTAACTCATCCTTTCCCTAAGACATGATCCATTCTTCTTGCACTGGGCACATTGATGCTGGCACTCTGCCATCATTCATTCTCCCCAAATCTTTCCTTCCATTCATTTGATTCATGTTCTAATTCATATATTGATTTGTACTTTCAGGCTGTTTCTCTTGCTTTTCTCACCATCATCATTTTCTGGAAATGAGACATGGAGTCAGATGACAGTGGGTAGGGGAGAGGTCAGTCAGGAGAGCTAAAGAATGGTTTTCCATGATACCTGAGTTGGGAGCTAGGTGAAATGCTGGCATCATGAGCTGATGTGTGGGGTGAAAGGAGGGATGTAAAATTCTTCTGCTTCTGTTTGTCTTTGCTGCCACTCCTCTACACTCTATACAGCTCTGTACAGCCTCCTGAATAGAATGTTTGAAACACCAAGGTTAATTTCTATCTCTTTGTTTAGCTCAGTATCTCCAGTAACTAGAATAATACTAACACATAGTAAGCACTTGTCAAATATTTAGAAAAGGAAGGGAAGGGAGAGGGAAGCTTCTTCTTTGGCTTTCCTTTCATCCATTTTCCATTTCCTTTTTAGCGATGTTCACACTGGATACTACAATCCACAAGACCATGCTTGATCTTGCTCTCTGTTTATTTGTCCATCTTACTGACTCACTCTTCCCACCTCACTACACTGTACCCAAACTGCCTCTTTTTTAATTCCTTGGACCAGGCTGAAATTACACTGCCTTGGAGCTGTTGTTTTGCTACTTTCTCTGTCTAGAATGCTCTTTAATGACATCTCTTTATCCTCAAAGTTTCATGTTAAATATTGCTGATTAAAACAGGCTTTCTATGACCCCTACCCCATTGTTCCTTAGGACAGCTAGCTGTTTGTTTCCTTTTGTTAGATGTCCTCATTTTATAATTAACTATTTACGCATTTGTTTCCCCCCTTGTTAACTTACAGAGCTGATTCCCACACCCTCTCAATAGTGAACTCCACTAGGGGCAGGCACCATGCCTATTTCATTCACCTCTCTATACCCAACCCCTAGTACGGTGCCTGGTACATATTAAATTCTCAACTCATAAATGCTGAATATATGAAATAGTTCCTTGACATATGTATTGCTTCTCTGGACTAACTGACTTCATCATTTCCTTTAACATTTTATACCTGAGCCATTCTGAAAATGGGAGGCATATGCTAACAGTGCGGCTTCTGGAATGTCCTGTTTGCCTGGGAAGAACACCATCATTGAAACACCTTTGTCAAGAGTGATGGTTCAGCAAGGCATAGTCTGATGTTGGCGTGATGTTTCACTAGCTGTGGAGAAAATTTCCAGGAGCATGGGAAATTCCCAAAACAGGGCACCTTGACGACCAAAGAGACATTGTTCTGAAAGAACCATTCTCTAAGGATAACAATGAATCTGCTTCAATGAGAAACCACCAAATCCTAGAAAAAGGCACCACATGGGTGCTCTAACCAGGAAGTAATGAAGATAAAGGATAATACCACCTTTTGTTCAGTTATTAAGTATTTGTCTCTTAGAAACACGACAACAATAACAACAGCAATAACTCACTTTTCAAGAGGATTTACAATGTGCCAGTCACTCTGCTAAATCCTTTACATGCATAATCTCATTCAATGTTCATAACAACCCTGTAAAGTTGGGATTATAACAGTATTTATTTTACAGACAAAAAAAAAAAAGGATGTGTCATTTGGTTTGATATCTTGCCCATGAATACTTAGCCTTTAAGTTGCAAGCTAATATTTGAATGCAAGTCTGATGATTCCAGTGTTGATGGCTCTGTACCTTCTGCCAAGCACCCTGAAGTCTGTAATGACAGATGGAAGATGGCAGCTAGCTTTCTTACAGATGGTGAAAAAGCCTCCTTTGGCCACAGGACTCACGCTGATCTTGAGAGCAGTGATGTACTTCATGGTTGTTGAGAACATTGGTGGTCCCTCCCTTGAATGGGACAGATTTTCTACCAAAGAGCAACAGGATTTGGAGCAGCAGAAGCACGAGAAGTTAGAGAAGCAGTTGAACAACTCAGAGAGGGACCCATGATCAAGAAGTCTAAGCTGGTGTTTCTGGCAGATCTCAGACTAGCAATTCTGAACCATGTTCTCTTGCTCAGACTCTACAGCCCGTTTCAGAATGCCCTCTTTCTGTTAAGCTCTCTCTCTTTTCCCAGTCTAGTGATATTTCTACAGAGGACCTACTGGACAGTTGAAATGTTACCACAAAAGATCAGAAATCAGTCCAACACCAGTAAAGCATCAGAGAGCCCTTAAAATTGTTCAAGCATGGAGGCAAGAGACTCTGGCTTCTGGCTTGAATTGTTCTCCAATCTCATTTTTCTCTACTTTTTACCATAATGATGTTGATGATAATGATGATGATGATGGTGAAAGTAGTATTTTCTCATTGTGTATAATTAAATGAAAGAATAATAAAATTAAAAGTGATCTCCCTTCATATACACACAATTTTACTCTTCAGAATCAACCATGTTAACAGTTTGAGGAATATCACTTCATAATCATCATTTCTGTCCATAACATCCAAGAAAGGGCAGCTCTAATTGTCCTATTTTCAAGTGGAAGAATGGAGTCCTCAAGAAGAAACTTAATTCTCTAAAGAAGTCTCATATAGCTGAGAGGGGGAAACACTTCCACATCTAATTTCAAGGTTGCCCTGAAGAGCTGTGTGGGTGTGTACAATATATGTGTACACATTTAACATCTGACTCTGGGCTAGACTATTGCATGGAGACGTAGGGCCAAGCTGCCTTCTAGTAGATGTGGGGAGGACATCTGTCTCAGTCCGCTGAAATATCAGTACTGGGCACTGGTTACACAGGCTGCATGCTAAGGCAGAGGATTTGATATATAAGCCACAATAGGAGTGGTTCTTAAGAAAACATGTTGCTTTAAGTGGTGTGTGTCATGTGGGAAAGCGTGCTAGAAAAGTGTGACTACCATAGTGCTCAGTAAATAGAACTCTAACCCAGGGGATCCGAGGATAGGAGACAGAGATATCTAGATGTGTGGGCATATGATTAACCCGAGAGACTATCTGAAGATGGAAAGGCCCACTCTCCCTGCCAGCAATGCAATGACCCAGTTCTGGGAGAACAGTAATTCTAAATCTGTTGTTGAGAGGTGTTTGAGCACCAGAAGTGGGGCACGGTGGGTCTGTCTCAGAAGCACCTCAAAAGCCCAGTTGATGAGCTTGGAACACAAGGTCAGGGGCACTTGGAAATTCACTTCACAGTGTGGGCATAAGAATCATAAGCTCCACCTACTTTGAGCTCAGAAGTAGTCTTAGAGACAAGCATGGGGCTGTTTTGGGGTCCTGTGCCCATAGCTATAGAAAAGGAGAATTGGGGCACCTGACTGGTGCAGTTGGTTAAGCATCTAACCCTTGATCTCGGCTCAGGCCATGATCTCATGGTTCATGAGTTCAAGCCCCACATTGGGCTCTGCATTGATGATGTGGAGCCTGTTTTGGATTCTCTCTCTCCTTCTCTCTGTCCCCCTCATGTTTGTGCTCTATCTTTGTCTTTCTATCTCTCAAAATAAATAAATAAACTTTTTTAAAATTAAAAAAAAAAGAAAAGGAGGATTTGGGGGGTGGAAACCAGGCAATGTTAAATACCTCAAAGTTCCACAGTTATGAAATTAAGCATCTTAGGTCTTTTTTAAATGTTTATTGGTTAAAATTATGTATAGAAACTGAGTATTGAGGATACATCAATAATGTATCAGGGTTAATTTGAATGGATGTGGCCGGGAAGGCTAGAGTCTGAGAGAACATCTTTATTCAGGATGCTAAAAATAACAGCTTTGTGTGCCATGTTGAACATTACTATTGAATACAGCCAAGTAATTATATATCCCAAATCTAGCATACATTTACCATGCAAAGATAGTAATACTAAAAAAGATTAAAGAAGTTAAGGCCCTGTTTAGCACATTCTTCCTTAAAAAATACTTTTAAATCACTACAAGTGGAATATGTTCAAAAAGTAAATTTCCCAGCAAAATGAAGAGTACTTCTTATTACTTTGATATAATTGCTTTGGAAAAGTGCTTTTTTTTAATCACGGCATTTCCCCTTTTCCTACCTCCTCTCTTCAGGCAAATAATCTGTTTTCTCTACATTGTCTATGGAGACGTATGTGATAGGCAGCAAGCACGAATGGCCTGACAGCATGTGTCCTGTATTCCCAAAGCCCCAAGCCCTTGAGGAATTTGGATTTGCTTATAGACAAGTCCCCAATGTCTGCTCCTATTCCAGATAAGAAAAAAGATTTCTCCAGAGCTAAGGATGGGAGAAGGAGGGGGTTGGGGAGCAGGGAGAGAAAGAGATGAAAAAAGAGAGATGATAAGAGCCAAGAAATCAGTGTGCTCTTGGGAGAAGAACATGCACATCTTCCCCAAAAAAGGCCTGAGGAGGTGAACAGATGACAGAAAGAGAGAAAACAGCCACATAGTACTGGATCTAAGGGTAACAGGACCAGACAGATTCACAAAGACTCCTGGATATCCGGCGTAGCCCTGAGGCAGCAACAGAGCTACCAGAGCTGTAGGGTGTCCTGGGAACAAAAGATGGATCTGTAGCCACCTACACACAGCAGTGGTTAAGGACCAGATGGACTCCTGCCCGTCTCTGTCCCAGTGCTATATGAGGTGCCCTGTCCCAGTTGTAAATGGAGCCAACTGCTGCTTGGCAGGGAAACTGAAGTTATCTAAGGCAATGCTTCCCTCTTTACATCATCATGGCTACTCACAGACAATGCTGACTGTTGAGAGCAGCCTCCAAGACCCAGCTCTCCTGCTTAATTATTCTGCATGATAAATGCACATGATTAATCCTTTCCCTATATTTGAGTGGGTTAAAAATAAGACGGAATGAGGGAAGTTTTATCCCCAGACTGTAATTCTGTGACCACTTGAGAAACACTACTTTAATGTGGGTCTGTTCACTAGATTCAAGGCTTGACCTGAGTTACATCTCTGACAAATAGAAACAGAATTTGTGAGTTTGATGGTCCTGAAGAGAGCCCTGATGCACTGCTGACATGTAAAGAAGAAATCACACTATTCAGCAGTATTGCGGCCCCCATAGAAGTCTGGTCATATGACCAATCCTATGATATCTGTTACAGGTTGAATTGCGCCCCCTCAAAAGATGCTGTTAGGGGCGCCTGGTTGGTTAAGCATCCGACTTTCGCTTAGGTCATGATCTCTAGGTTTGTGGGTTTGAGCCCCGCGTCGGGCTCTGTGCTGATTGCCAGCTCAGAGCCTGGAGCCTGTTTCAGTCTGTGACTCCCTCTCTCTGACCCTCCCCTGCTCATGCTGTCTCTCTCTCTCTCTCTCTCTCTCCTAGAAATAAATTTTAAAAAAAAAACATTAAAAAAATAAAAATTTAAAAAAAAGATGCTGTTATACTGACCCAACATAGCTGAGAATGTGACCTCCTTTGGAAATAGGGTCTATGTATAGGATCAAGTAAAGGTGAAATCATTAGTGTGGGCCTTCATCCAATATAATTGATGTCCCTATTTAAAAAAATAAATAGAGGAATCTTACACAGAGACATGTGCATAGAGGGAGAACACCATATGAAGATGACAGCAAAGACTGGGGCCATGGATCTAAGAGACAAAGAACAGCAGGATTGCCAGAAAAGCTTGTAGAAGCAAGAGAAAGGCATGGAACAGATTCCTCCCTATTCCACAAAGGAACCAACACCACTAACCCTTTGATCTTGGACTTCTAGCCTCCAGAGCTGTGCAACAATAAAGTTCTGTGGTCTTATCCACTCCGTTTATGGTGGTTTGTTACAGCATCCCTGACAAACTAATGCAATACCCAAATGTTTTGAGAAAGTGATCATGAGAGACATAGAACAAAATCTGGAAGAACAACAGTAAAATCAGAAGCAAGAAAAAGCAACAAGAAAGCACTGGAGAAGGGAAACAATAAAGATGTGAAGAAGAATAAAGAAGCAAACAAGCAAATAAAAACTCACTCTTACTTTCTTGTTACAATAATCCCTCTCCAACAATATATTCTCCTGATGGGAAATTCTAGTGTGTAGTATTTCTTTCTAAGTGTATTACTTACATCGTTCTTATTAGGGAGAAACTAAAAACTGAGGAATGAAGAGATGGGAATGAAAAAGAAAGAGAGAAAAAGCAGAGGGCAGAAGAGCAAAAACACTGAAATTAAAATTTGACAAAATAAAAAAGGTAAGAGAAAGCTCATCCCAGATCTGGAAGCACATGCTGGTGATAACTGGGAGAAGGGATCCGAGACAGTTTTAAAAGGGGGCAGGTGGGCACCTGGGTGGCTCAGTAGATTGAGCATCTGACTTCAGCTCACGTCATCATCTCGTGGTTCCTGGTCAAGCCCTGCATCACGCTCTGTGCTGACAGCTCAGAGCCTGGAGCCTGCTTCAGATTCTGTGTCTCCCTCTCTCTCTCTACCCCTCCCCTGCTCACACTCTGTCTCTGTCTCTCAAAAATAAACAAATGTTTAAAAAATTTTTAATTAATAAATAAAAGGGAGCAGATGGAGGATGGGAAAGGAGGCAGGAATCAACTTTTCAAAATATAAATTCCTAACGGCTTTGAATAGTTGTTTATAGAGCTAAATACACTCACATTAGCGCACCGCTGCCTCTTGCGCACCAAGCAATACATATTTGCATGCAGTCTAAGTGCATTGTTCCAACAAGAGAGCCTGACAAGTGCCCAAAGAACAAAGGATGATCACTGAAAATTAACAGGCACATTTGCGTGTTAATAATTTAAGATGTGTGAAATATAATTCTTTTTTTTTTTTATTTAAACTCTCGGTAAATACAATGCAAATGGCAGTAATTCTCTCATCCGTAAAGGCGAGGTCTCTCTAGTGAATTTTGAGAAAGGTGGGCTTATTTCATTTGTTCTCTAGATTCGCTCCATGCTGCAGCTGCCTTTCTGCAGTACTCTGCTCTTTTCTGGGTCTCCAGGACTGAACGCCTGTTTACTTCTATTCACCATCAGCCTCTGCTCACCTATGAGAGCTCCTGGTGAGCTGTCTCCTCGTGAGCACTGGCCAGGGATGAATGTGAACAGGCTATACTTCTCACAGCCTCCTTCTTCCACTCCCCAGGATTCCACTGCATGGCTCAGGGCTATTGAGAGTTTATGAAATTGAACGTGAACCGAAAAGGATTACATCAGCCCCCCCACCCCGCCCACCCCCGTTATCCTTATTGGTTTTGCTTTCCACGGTCAGTCATCCTCGGTCAACCGAAGTCTAAGCAGATGACTCTCCTTCTGACAGATGGTCAGAAGGTCAACAGTAGCCCAAAGCCTGTCATTCACCTCACTTCATCTCATTGCATAGGCATTTCTATCACCTCGCATCATCACAGGAAGAAGGGTGAGTGCAGGACCACAAGGTATTCTGGGAGAGAGAGACCACATTCACATACCTTTTATTATTACGGGATATTGTTAGAACTATTCGCTATTGTTGTTAATCTCTTACTGTGCCTAATTTTTAAATTAAAATTTGCCATATGTGTATATGTATAGGAAAAAACAGTATTCCAGTACTATCCACAGTGCTATCCGCAGATAGTATCCATGGAATATATTCCCCATGGATAAGAAGGGACTACCATACTATACAAAAAGATGGTTTTCAACTGTGTGCTTTACAGAAAGAGCTTAAAAAAAGTAAAAAAAAAGATAAAGCATTTGAGATGCAGTCTCCTTGAAGACACAATTCCTATCCTTGTTTCTCTGTCTATAAATGCACTCTTTTCTCACCAACTGTCTCCGTTTTCAAAACATAACAACTCAAATCTCCTACAACAACCCATAGTAAAGACAGAATATTGGTAAGCAGAGAGGTGCTGCTCTCCTTTATTCTCCTGTGGCCTTCAGACTGTGTGGAATTTAAGACAAAGAAATGCTGCCCATGTCAGTGATATTCTTAGCATGCAAGAAATCAAAACTCAGTCCAAACCCACCTCTTATTTTAAATTTTTATTTAAATCCAAGTTAGTTAACATAGTGTAATAATGGTTTCAGAAGTAGAATTTAGTGATTCATCACTTGCATATGACACCCAGTGCTCATCCCAACAAGTGTCCTCCTTAATGCCCATCACCCATCTAGCCCATCCCACCCCCCACACCCCTCCAGCAACCCTCAGTTTATTCTCTGTATTTAAGAATCTCTTAGGGTTTGCCTCCCTCTCTGTTTTTATCTTGTTTTACCTTCCCTTCCCCTATGTTCATCTGTTTCATTTCCTAAATCCCACATGCGAGTGAAATCCTCTATTTATCTTTATCTGACTGACTTGTTTCACTTAACATAATACATTCTAGTTCCATCCACATTGTTGCAAATGGCAAGATTTCATTCTTTTTGATTTGTGAGCAATATTCCATTTTGTATATATATACATATATATGATCATATACATATATATGTATATATACATCTTTATCCATTTGTCAGTCGATGGGCATTTGGGCTCTTTCCATAATTTGGCTATTATTGACAGTGCTGCTATAAACATCAGGGCACATATGCCCCTTCGAATCAGCATTTTTGTATCTTTTGGATAAATTCCTAGTAGTACACTTAACTGCTGGGTCATAGGGTAGCTCTTTTTAATTTTTTGAGGAACCCCCATACTGTTTTCCAGAGTGGCTGCACCAGTTTGCATTCCCACCAGCAGTCCAAAAGTCAAAACCAATTCAATGTTCATTTTCAGAATTTATTTTCTCATAACAAAGAATGCCCTCATATAAAGGTTTGGTTAGTTCAGTTACTCAACACTGTCATCAGAGATTCTAGCTCTTTCTGTCTCTCTGCTCTGTTGAACAAAGCATTGGCTTTATCTTAGGGCTCATACCCTCAGGGTCAGCAACTGTGACAGCAATATATCCTTGTTCATATCCAATGGGAGAGGGACCCTGGCTTTTCTTTGCAGAAACCTCAAACAAGCCTCTTGTCCATCTTGCCTTATCTGCTACCGTATTCTCTGCATTTTTAGGGTAGCCATGAAGACCTTCTGCATGCCAGATCAAAGTTATTTGCATATTACCATTTTCTGGACAAAGTACCATTTTTCTCAGTGTTCTTTTAGAGATCTTTTTTAACATTGATAAGCCTTAAAAATCAATGACACATGTCAATTCTTATGCATGGAGTATTTGTAGCTACATTTTAGAGGTATTTGGCATATAATAGAAAATCAATAGATATTTGTTTGAATGAATGAAGAATAAATAAATCATATTGGCCCAAATGTCTCAAAATCTAAACAGCCACTGGTAAGGGAGAGGGAACACCATCGTTAGTTTCTCATCCAAAGGGAAGCAACAATAATATTACCTACAATCTCATTACAGAGAAATCTGCCCTTTGAAAGTCTTACCTTAGCTCCTCAAAGACCCTAGCAAAAGCTTTGAAATTAAATTGTTTTTATTTTCTTTTTTGTTCACTTTCCTTAAAGGTCAGAGTTTAGGAGAGTGTACTCTCCTGTGATTTTGACTATGAAAAGGAGACTGTAGGAGAATCCCTATTCCTGTTACACACACAGTCCCCAAAGGCAGGGTAGGGGGTAAGGCTTGACCATCCAGGAAACATAGGTTCATCTAGGCCTCAGATGCCCAACTTGGTGTTTTCAATATTTTCTTATTATGAGTAGAATTGTGTCCCTTCCCCCCGCCAAGATATGTTTATGCCCTAACTCCCAGAACCTGTGAATGTGACCTTATTTGGAATTGGGGTCTTTTTAGGTATCATCTGGTTGAGATGAGCTCATACTGAGTTAAGACGGGCCCTGATCCCATGACAGGTGTCCTTATAAGGAGTGGGAAAATTGGGAGCACCTGGGTGGCTCATTCAGTTGGCCATCCAACTTCTGCTCAGGTCATGATCTTATGGTTTGTGAGTTTGAACCCCGTGTCAGAGCTCGCTTTGTCTCCTCTGCTCCCCTCTCTCTCTGCCCCTCCCTCACTTGTGCTCTCTCTCAAAAATTAAAAAAACATTTAAAAAAAAGAAGTGGGAAATCTGGACACAGAAACACAGGCAAATGCCCTGTGACAACAGAGGCAGAGATTGAGTGAGGCATCTACAAGGCCAAGAATGCGAAGATTGCTGGTATGCTCACTGGGAAGAAGGAAAGAAGGAGTCCCTTGTACAGCCTTCAGAGACATGAGCCTCAACTTCTTTTTTTATTTTATTTTATTTTTTTAATTTTTTTATTTTTTTATTTTTATTTTTTTTTACAAATAGTTTATTGTCAAATTAGTTTCCACATAACACTCAGTGCTCATCCCCACAAGTGCCCTTCTCCATGCCCATCCCTCCTCCCCCCAACATCCATCAGTCCTCAGTTTTTGTCAGCATTCAAGAGTCTCTCATGGTTTGCCTCTCTCCCTTTCCCCCACCATTTCCCCCCTTCTTCTCCCCCTTGTTCCTCCGTCAAGTTCCTCCTAATCCTCCTATACGTGCAAACATGTGATATTTGTCCTTCTCTGCCTGACTTACTTCGCTCAGCATAACACCCTCAAGGTCCATCCATGTTGCTACACATGGCCAGATTTCATTGAGCCTCAACTTCTTCTATACCACCTACTTCTATACCACCTAGCTTTTCTCTATCTTTAGCCTTCAGCTGTGATAGGTTAGTTCTACTAACAACTACATGGGTTTTTATATTCCAAATAAAAGTTTTCAAAATCTCCCCTGGCACCAAAGACTACCAAAACTAAGGAAGTTTATAATAGTCTGGAGAGCTTATTTTCACCCAGACTGTTAGCTCCTTCACAGGTAAAAACCTTTAAGTTTCATTTTAGAATTTGTTCTGTCCAGTTTATGGCATTAGCTGGAGCCATACTATACATCAGATTCTCAGAAAGCTATTTTCACCCTTTCCCTTCATATTCCTGAAGTTTCATAAAATTACTAGTGTAGGAGTGATCATCTAACTCAACCTCCACCTGGCAAGACATTCATAATCTCCCATGGTCAAAGTCATCCGTGTTTCCAGCACCTAGGTAGTGAGACAGGTGTAGCACCCATCTCCTTAGTATCTCACTATTTCTGTTGCTGCTACCTCATTCATTTATTATTCCATTCATCAATTAACATTTACTGAGCACTTACTTTGTCAGGCACATTGTAGACAGTGGGAATACAGCAGGAGAAAATGGACAATGAATGTCCTTGTGAGTGTAATTTCCAATAGATTGAGATCATAAATAAGTACATGAATAAAGCATCTCAGACATTGATAAAGACTATAGAGGAAAACTAAGTAGGGACATGGGATAGAGAAAGAGGTCACATGGGAGTGCGACGTAAAAGGGTAGTCAGGGAAAACTAACTTCCGGTTATTATAGCAAAATGCAACTAACAAGAGTACTTTTTGCACAAAGTGTTTGCTGCTCTGAATGGTGGTAGGTTTTTCTTTTTGATTTTCTAAGCAGTGCCATCCCCCAATGCCCAGGATCCACACTTTTCTCTCATCTCTCTGGGACAGCCTCTGCTCCAACCTCAGCCCTTCCCCAGTCATAATCGTCCCTTCTCATTGGGGCTAATGGTTGCAAGCATTCTGCTGGCTCCGCCCCAGCTGTACTCTCTCTGAATCTGATGTCCAGACCTGACACCCTATTCCAGTGGTCTCTGACCAACACGATAAAACGGGACCATCATGTCTCACACCTTCTATTCTGTGTACTTTATATCTGACAGGGGCCAAGACAGCTGTGTCCATTTTTCTCTTTTTGTAACCATATTACACTCTTGATTCATAGAGAACCTAATGTCAATAAGATTGCTAAGAAATTGTTATATCTTCACCCCCAGGCTCTTTCCACTCTGTGGAGTCTCCTCCCTCTTGATTTCATTACCTTTGGGAAAACGTTAACGAGTTAGAGCAGTAGCTGTGGCAGTCAGGATACACAGCACGTAATGACCCCTAGGTATCCTTTGCTCCATCTAGCTCTGCCTACTTTACCCTAGTGATTTGACTAACACTGTCCCAATCTGCAAAGCTTTAAAGTGCTGAGTTATCATCTGCCTATTTCCCCCCTCTAATGTTTAAAAAGAAATCAATTGATGGCAGCTTATGTTTCTGTCCTTTGCTTCCCTTGCCAGAGGTGAATCCCGCTGTTTCAGAGCAAGAGCGGGCTGTGTGCCTGCCCTGTAGCCTCTGCAGCTGATGGTGGGATCACAGAGCAGACTCCTATTCTCTTTTTACTGGCCTGCTCCCCCTTGTGAAAATTAAACCACGTGGTATGGAGGTTAAACCTGTCCTACATCCAATCCCAAGGTTTGCTTTTTTATCCTTCACCTTCCCAAATCAACAGGGCCAAACCATCATGAGGCTTTAAATCTACCAATTGCTGGCTGTGGAATCTCGGATTAGTTACTCAACTGCTATGTGGGTCCCTTTCACTCCGTGAATAAAGTTAATAATAGTAACTATGTCCAAGGCACATAGTTAGCATGAAATCAGTTCATTTATGGAAAGCATTGAAAAAGTAGCTGGGGCACAGTGAATGCCATGTAAGTGTTAGATTCTATTTGGAGTTAAAATTAAATACATAAATTCATCGTTCACTCCTAATTATTTGGAGGCAGACTATCTGCTCTACGTTTCCCTCGCTGGAGAAACAGTGTGATGTGACAGGTTCTAGAATCAGGCAAGGAATAGTATCTGAGCTCAGCTGCGTGACCTTGGGAACATTATTTATCCTAGGTAAGACTCACCTTTCTCTTTGCTAAATGGTGATAACAACCTCCTTCACAGAGCTACTGTGGGCTCCAGGCAAGTTAAGTGTTCATAGTGTTCTATAAAATACCTATCGATGTATGGCTTTGGATGCACAGAATGCATTCTTGTTTGGAAAAGATTGTTCTTTGAAGAAGATAATTTCATCATCCTAATGCCACAAAGAAGGAAACCTTAGCTCCCGACTTGCCTTTTCCAACAAGAGGCTGTTTCCCTTGTCCTGGCTGCCCATTATAACCCAAGCATGAGGTACCGTTGCCAGAACCTTCCCTTCCAGCCCTGTGAGCTTTCTGAGGCTCCATACAGATCTTTACCCAGGTCAATTCCTTTTGTCAATAGTCCACCCCATTATTCAGAACGCTTTTCCAAATCTGACAGCCCTGAAATACAACTTTCCCAATGATGGTGGGCTTCTGGCTTACCTTTTCTGATTTGTTAATGTTAAGGGCTTTCTATGAACAAGACCAGCTGAAGAGCACCAAGAGGGTGGGCACATCAGGTGTCGAGATGGGAATGGTAAGAGTGGGAAGCATGGTATTTCACAGTCATCTCACTCAGTCACCAAAGTTGTTGAGTAGCCCGTATGATCAGCATATGCAGACTCTTTTACTGCATTAGAGAAAAATAGCATTCAACAAGTACAAAATCATATTGCTTAGTGCATCAAATTTTCTCCAGGTAACATGATGATCATAGTCTATTCTATACTTACAAAATGACAGAGTTAAGAGTACCTTTGAGATCCCTTGCCTTATTTGGGACACAAACTTAGAAGTGAGATGACTTCTTCATGGACCTTTGAGATCACTTGCCTTATCTGGGACACGAATAAACCTAGAAGTGAGATGACTGCTTCCTGGTCACAAAAATAAGGAATGACAGTCAGGTCTAGAATTCTGGTCCCAACTTTTGGTCTATTATTCTTTCCACTGTATCACATAACCTCATATTTCTGCTAAATTTTAGAATTAAATATCTACACAACAGTGATGCAGATATTTTTCTCATTTCATGATTTCAGTCCTTTATGGTCCACTAAACAAAAAGAATGTTTACAGAGAGGACCTCTGTATCTAAAACCAAGAGCAAAATGCTTCAAATGGCTAACTGAGAAGCTATTCTTGCCCAAGAAAGGCTTTCACTATATTGCCATCCTTGAGTCACTCAAAATGAATATGTGCTCCTGTTCATCTAATTTTCCAACTAAATGTCATCAGTCACCTTGAAGCAGGTCATTTCCTGCTGATAAACAGCCCCTGACAAGGCTGTAAGCAGTCAGTTTTTACCACCTGGTCATTAATCCCTACAAATGCCCTAGACCCAAACTCCTAATTGTTTAAACAAATGGTTTCCATGGATGATGAAACGTCCCCACAAATCTACAGCACTTGCTGATAGTAAAAGTAGTTCTCTGTGCCACCTACTCCCACACATCTCCCCTCAAATGCAGGAAATACCAAATGAGAAGTTAAAAGAGCTGGGATGAGTGCAAAGGGGAAGTCTGAAGGTAAGGGGGACAGTATTGTCATTCATTGTCATTCCCTCCCCAAAGGTCATTTGGAGAGCAGGTGAGGCTATGATGTATAGGATGTAAGAGAGAAAGGTCTAATGGGAATATTTAGGTGTTGTCAGTGAGGATTTAGGTGAAGTCTCAGTCACGATTAAACAAGTGTCTCTGTTGCTCTAAACAGAGGGATATTTGAACAGGATTGGGGGGCAGCCAGTTCTCAGAGAAATGGTCTCATGGTGGCCACATCATGCCCATACCTGCATTTAGGTCTGCTGTGCTGCATTTAGGTTTCTGTGTTGGCGCCATCGTTGGCCTGCCTGACTCTTTGGTTTTTCTAGAGGCTGTGACTCCCGCCCCCACGGTCATCATGCATACAGTTACCTCAGGAGCATCCTCTCTACACTGTGTGACTCTAGCCCCATGACTCTAGCTGTGATCCCCTGACCTGACGTAAGCCAATAGGAACCCCTGCTACCATTTTTGGTCTTGAAGCCAGAACTTCAGGCTGGTACCTTTCCATTGCCAATGGCATATGCTTTAAGCTGCGTCCTCCATGACTATGCTTCCACCTTGTATTCAGGAGAAATGGAGGCAGCCAATTTGAAGAAAGAAAAAAATGAGAAAGAAACTGAGAGACATAAATGAAAAATGAAGACAGAGATGGTTGTGATGAGTTTTATTGTTACTTCCAGTTGTTTCTGGAACCCATGTGCACTTCTGTTCTTGGATTCTGCAAGATCTCTGGCATTTGGACTACAGTACCCTATTTTCATTAAGCTAATTAGGAACCTGTCATGGCAACCAAAATAAAAAAAAAAAGATTCTAACAAATATATTCCCTTCTTTCCTTTGACCCTGACTTTATGGTGGATCATTTAAGTCCAGGAACAATCTCCTATTTTTTTCTTAATGTACATGGTATTTATAGTTAGATAATTGAGGCCCCTGGTTTTCATGTAACCTTGGCTTTTCCTGATACTGTCTAATTGTTGGAGGTGGATTACTGTCTTTGCTGCCAAATGTCAAGAACACTTGGATGTACTTGGAAGCTGAGGCTGTGCTGATAGGGCAGTGATGCTTGGAGGGCAGGCTTGTTCATCCCATATCTCCTCTCACCAGTCTCCTACTTATTGTGGGAAATGGGCCCATTATGGGGATCAGAGAGGCTCTGTATGAATGGGTAACCCTTTGACCTGAGCTTGAAACGTTGCTTTGCTATTCTACAAAGCTGGTGGAGATGGTGGGGTCAGGAGAGTTTCCTAAGATTCTCCTTGGAAGACCAGTTTCTGTCTTTTCTACCTTAGTAAGCACAGACAGACCATGGCTAAGAAAGGTAAGCAACTCCCCTCTGAGGTCACAGCTATGGTCAGAATGTGAAAATAATACAAAAAGGTCTAGCAGATTTCAAAAACCATCTTATTGAAGCAAAAATTAGGCATGTTTGTGAATGTGAGAAATAGGGACACAGATGGAAGTAGAGCGTTCTCTACCTGTATCTGTTTCTCCCTGTATCTTCCACCATTCTGTCCCAGTCTTGAGGGACTCACTATAATTATTCTGTCTGATTCTCCAGCTGAAGGCAACTTTGGAGCAAATGTGTGTAGTAGTTGCCCAATGTCTTCTCCCTCCTCCCGTCATGCTGCCCCGGCACCCACAGCCCCAGACTGAGCTCCGAGGTAGAATCTTTTTCTTCCCCAACAGGCCCCCGATGCTTGCAGCCTCACCTCTCCATTCTTGATCCTCACCTCAGTCGCCTCCCTTGTATTCATGATGTCACTCTTCGTTGATTTCCCAGTGGTTACATTACTCCTTTTGTGCAATATATTTGTGAACAAATATCTGATGAATCAAAATGCTAGTCCCAAAGAAATGCTTCTAATGATGGAATTCCAAGAAAAGTGTCAGGAGAGTTGGATCCTTTGATGCTCTGGG
Source organism: Hyaena hyaena (assembly GCF_003009895.1). Classification (NCBI taxonomy): domain Eukaryota; kingdom Metazoa; phylum Chordata; class Mammalia; order Carnivora; family Hyaenidae; genus Hyaena; species Hyaena hyaena. Next base: position 260,623 of record NW_024081122.1, read on the forward strand.
CAAAAATTACCCATTTACCCATGTTTGGGAGCACCCCTGTGTCTCTATGTCTTAGTTTCCACATAAGAATTTCATAGTACAGTAAAGTGCTTAGACTTATTTCATGCTATTTTGTATTTATTGAAGATCCTTCCTTCTGAACTTCAAACTACTCCACAGTATAGTTTTTCTCTCAACCTTTTAAAAAAGGGAGGATTGAGTAAATCAGAGTCTTGGGCACTCTGAAGACCTCAAGCTAGAAACAGACATTTATATGAACCTTATAATGTCTAACACATTACCTTGCACAAAATGAAAGTATAACAAGAAGGAGGCAAGGTTTTATACATATATATATATATACACACACACATATATATATACATACACATATACATATTTATATATACACACATATACAATTTATACATAAATTCGTAATTATCTAAAATATATATTTCAGATAATATATACAAACACATGTATAAAATATTCTCAATTCTGACCTCCCTGATCCTGACACTGATTGAAGAATTTTCAGACTTACAGGCAGGCCCCTGAGGCATATATCATCCTTAAGAACTTAAGAAGGTAAAGCCGCACCTGGACTTGAGTCAGTGACCAGCATTTGGCACTGGTTTCCCACATGATTTATTCAACAGAATTAGTAAGGAACTACCATGTGCCAGACACTGTGATAGGCTATACAGTTTCCTCCTGCTCAGGGCTTTGTGTTTTCCCACCCACTGCCTACAAAGATGCTATTAGGAAACATTTGGGGAACCTGAGAACAGGGACTATGTCATAAATATGTCATATATAGTGGGTCATTAAACTTTTATTTGTTGGTGGATTGACTGATGTTTTGATTACTAACACATATGGAAAAGAGGCATTTGATGTACATTTTTGTGTCTTGTGATAGAATTATACCCCTCCTTACCCTGGGACTTCAATATTTTCACTTCTCAAAATGACTTAAGGGGAGGATATCACCCAAAGTTTAAATAAGCTCATGATCAATGATAATTAGATAATTCACAAATGATTTCCTCATAGCCTAAAGGAATTCATTTGCCTTTCAGTACTTGGCATGCTACATTTTAATTTTTCAAATGTTTTTCTTCTGATACATTAGGTTCTATAATAAATGTTTCCAAGTTAAACACTAGTTGCAGTGGTTTATCTTCCAGTTATCTATCTAGTGCTACAAATAAAAAGCCCTAAAATGTAGTGGTTTCACACAACAACTAATTATTACCTATTATATTTCTGGTGTTAATTAGACCAAGTTAGGCAATTCTCAGGTGGGATCTTTCAGATCAGATGGGTATGTAGCCATCTGAAACTTGACTGAGCTAAAGACCAACATGGCCCACTCATGTGGCTACCAGTTGGCACCGGGAGCTCACCTGGAACTTTAAGCCAGAGTGCCTACACATGGGCTTGGGCTTCTGCTGGCATGGCAGCTGGACTTCACGAGGGACAGGAAGACAAGTGAGCATTCCAAAAGGCCCAGGCAAAAGCTTCAAGGCTTCTAGCCTCAGAAAGCATACGGCATCACTTCTGCCACATCTTATCGACCAAGAATAAGTTACAGATCATCCTAGAGTCAAGGGTAGGGGGCCATATAAAGATGTAAACAAGATGCACTGGTGTGCTAGGCATCAGCTGGAGCAGCTGGGGCCGGTGAACCAGTTCCAAGGTGGCTTCTTCATCACACACCTGGAGCCACGGTGCTGCCTGGTCTCTCCTTGTCTCTTTCTCTCTCTCTCTCTCTCTCTCCCCATCTCTTATTTCTATCTCCATCTCCATGGCATCTCAACCTCACCTCTAAGATATCTTCACAACACTACAGCATCTCACAGCAGGGTGGCCTCAGGATTACTGGACTTCTTCCTTGGTCACTGGATTTCTCCAAAGATGTCATTGAAAGTTCCAGAGCATCTCTTTTGCAATAGGACAATATCAATCCAAGTCACTGAGACCAGCCCAGATTAAAGGAGAAAGAAATAGACTCCACTTCTCAATGAGGAAATGCCATGCCTGTGAAGGAGGAAAGGAATTGATGATGGCCATTTAGGAGACAAGCTACAAAGTCCCCCTTATTATCTACCAAAGACATGGGGATCTCATAGGGATAGCTCTTCTGCTCTGCCATGTCTTGCCCAAATGTCAATTTATAAAGGCAGCTTCTCTTGATTCCCTTATATGATATTATAATTCATAATATAGGAAAGACATCACCAAGATAACGGCATAGGTCATTCCCGACTTTACCCCCCTTACAAAGAAGAACAACTGACACCTATTCAAGAACAAGACAGCACTGGGAGAATTCTGTAACACAGAGGTGAGATTGAAGCACCCCCTTGCACGTGAGAGACCAAGACACACTGTGTAGAAGGGTAAGAAAAGCCATTACGTGTTGACCATATTGCCCCTCCCACAGGCCAGTGCAGCATCGTGGAGATATCTCTCCTGAGCCTCTGGTTCTGCCAGTGGGAGAAGGGAACCAAGGAAGGACATCCAGCACCACCCCCAGCATTATGGGTTGCTTTGTGGAATCCCTACTTTGATCTCTCACCATAAGATCACAGAGGAATCTGTGGGATTTGACCATTGAGCATCTGATTGTGACAAGAAGCAAGGAGGTGCTCGCAATGACTAGCACATGGATCCTGGTGAACCAAATTCCTACCTGCAGCACCCAAGTGGTAATCCCATTGATAGGAAACAGTCAAGGGATGACAATAAAAAAAAATTATTTAATATTGAGATATCATCTCACCACAATGAGATATTACTTAACACCTGTTAGAATGGCCATCATCAAAAAGATAAGAGATAACAACTGCTGGCATGGATAGGATCTTGAAGGAATTATGGTAGGTGAAATACGTCAAATACAGAAAGACAAATTCTGCATGATCTCATTTATACATGAATCCAAAAAAACAAAATAAGACCAAACAAAGAAACAAAAAGCAAACCCATAGGAAAAAAAGATCAGACTTGTGGCGGAAGTACCAGAGGCAGAAGGTGGTGGATAGGGGAAATTGGAGGAAGGTGGTCAAAAGGTCCAACCTCCAGTTGTAAGATAAATAAGTACCAGAGATGTAATGTACAACATGGTGACCACAGCCAACACTGCTGTAAGATATACAGGGAAGTTGTTCCGAGAGTAAATCCTAACAGTTCTCATCACAAGAAGAAAAAAATCGTTTTCCTTGAGTCTTTCCTTCTTCCTTTTCTTTTTTATTGTATCTATACAAGAAGTTGGATGTTAGCTGAACCTACGTGGTGGTGATTTCACAATACATGCAAATCAAATCATCACGCTTTATACCTTAAACGTACACAGTGATGTGTGTCCATATTTCTCAACAAAAATAGATGTTTGGTCTTTGACCTGTGGCACAGAAATTCTTGGAAATTCCTGATGAGAGGAATAAATTTGTCTGTTACACCAATGACGTGACTTTCGGGCCACACCCAAAGATGGGGCTGGTTGCCACAGTAGTCAACTGTGTGATTAGAAGGTTGGAACTCTCAGTCCTATCCCCTGACCTGTTGAGACAGGAGAGGAGCTGAAATTTGAATCAATCACTAATGGCCAATGATTTAATGAATCATTCCTACATAATGAAGCCTTTGTGAAAACCCCAAAAGGACAGGATTCAGAGGACTTCCGGGTTGGTGAGCACATAGAGGTGCTGGGGGAGTGGCAGCACTCAGGGAAGGTGTGGAAACCCATGCGCTTTCCCCACACCTTACCCTATGCCTCTCTTCCATCTGGGTGTTCCTGAGTTATGCCCTTTTATAAGAAACCAGTGATCTAGCAGGTAAAATGATTGTCTGTGTTCCTTGAGCCACTTGAGCAAATTTATCAAACCCATGGAGGAGGTTTGGAAACCCTAGTCTGTAGCCAATCAGTCAGAAGCACAGGTGATAACCTAAACTTGAGACTGGCATCTGAGAAAGGGGGCAGTCTTGTAGGACTGATGCTGTGGGATCTCTAGGTCGGTAGTGTCAGAATTGAGTTGAATTGTAGGACACCCAACTGGTGTCCTACACCAACTACCTGCTTGGTAATGTGTGCGAAACTTCCCCCCCCCCAACCACCACCACATTGGAACTGGGCCCAGGACCCCCCTTCCCTTAGAATACGTTAGGATCCCCTTCTGAACGCTTATTTTAAGTACACAAATCACAGCAATTGCTGCTCTATTTTACTAAGATTGTTTAACCATGTGCCTCCTTGAAACAGCTCCTGCTGAGAGCACCTGTGTTGCTCAGAGCCGCATTCCCAGTACCCCACAGAGTGTATCACATACAGTGGACCCTCAATATTTAGCCAGTCATGGAGGCTGGTTGTATCTACAGCAGACTTTGCTAGAGGTATCCTTTGGCTTCAAGATACCTTGAAGTATCAGGTGTCAGGACCAAATCTTTGATCTTTGCCTCCTTCTTTTATTTTTCCCCCCTTTAACTTTCTCCCAAATGTACAAGAGCATCTATTTTCATGGTAAAAAAAGCATCAGGACTTGTCCTGAGCCATTTTTTTTTCCTGCCAGGCTCCTATGGGCTTGTGATTATCATGCATGAGATGCAGACAGGGTGGGGGCAGAAGCTGCTCCTGAAAACGCATCTACCGTGAGGCACCAGCCAGGAGCTTAATAGGGAGCGTGATCCGCAATTTGCTGAGTGTAGCTCTACATGGAGCCCTGAGCTGGGCTTGTGACATGCCATTTCTCAGAGGATTTTAGTTCCCGCTGCTGCTGCAGGGAAGGATTGATGACTCTGATAAGAGATTTGAACACACTCCTCTTAAAAAACAGAAGGGCTGGGGTCGTCGGGCTAATTGGGATTGCAGGCATGTGTATGTGCATGTCATACATAATAATGTGTGTATATGATATACATAGTAGAGAAGGGTAGAATATTTGAGGATAAGGCAAAAGCCAAAAGGACAAAGGCAACAGGCAATCTAATCCACTTAATGGGTCAAGAAGCTCAGAGCTGGGCCGCAAATGCATCATTTGATAGCAGTAATGAAAAAGACAGCAATCTGTATCTACAAATAGCATTAAGGCAGATTTGGTTTAGAGGCCAAACTAAGTTGACGTGAAATTTACGAGACTGGCTGTCTCTCAGATGATGAGGGTGCATTCAGTTCCTTCTTTTCTCCTGTGGAGCTCGCTTAGGTCTTATTTCCAAGGTGTGTTTTCCCGATTCATGAGGCTCTGTTTTGTTTAAATGACGGTTAAGCATTTTGCCACCCAATCTTATCTTAATGCTGAGGATGCTGATTTTACAAGTGGGGGAGGCCTATTTAGTGGCCCTTTGGGCATTTCATTTCCCTGTCCAGTGTCTATGGGCCTCCTGCTCACGGGGGAGTGCACACGCATATGCACACACACGCAGAGTTAAACAGTTGCTGGTGCCTTGAGATAGAATTTACAGTAAGGCGTGTGTCTGAATCGTGACCTAGCAGCTGGTCCTAGAAAATGCCTGAAATGTGTGTCCTGATGATTTGGACAGTGTGCTTTGTGTCTGCAGATCCCATTACAATATTCCTGTGTGCAAAATGCTGTCGGAAAGGGGCTTCATATTTTTAGGGGCTTCATTTTCAACCAAAGTACGTCCTCCACAGTAATCACAGTACTCTGCAGTGCGAAATATGCAGGATCCATTAATTTTTTTCTCCTTATGATGCCTCAGTCAATATCAGGTAGCACTCACAGAGGGTAATGAAGTCTACTTTCAACACAGCAATGTTCTTACAATTATGTGCTGATTGACCTTCACTTTGTGCTGTGCCTGCAAAGAAAGGGAACCCTGATATATTGTACAGAGCAGAGCACGTGCAAGTCAGATGCCTTGAAGTAAGTAAGGAACTTGTGCCTGCAGCATGTGATGTGAACTTTTACTCCAGATTTGCTCCTGCTTCAGGAATTAAAGCAGACCAAATCAGAAGTTTGGGGGTAGATTTGGAGAAAACTGGGGTTTTTTCATGTTTTTTAATGTTTATTTATTTTTGAGAGACAGAGAGAGCTAGAGCATGAATGGTGGAGGGGCAGAGAGAAAGAGAGAGAGACACAGAATCTGAAGCAGGCTCCAGGCTCTGAGCTGTCAGCACAAAGCCCAGTGCGGGGCTCGAACTCATGAACCTTGAGATCGTGACCTGAGCCTAAGTCAGATCCTTAACCAATTGAGCCACCCAGGTGCCCTAAAACTGTTACTTTAAGTCACCCTGGCATTTAGGTCTTCACTGGTTTTGTAGGACATTTTATAATAAGTGAAGCCACTTTATTGACTTACTCTACAAGCCTAACCTAAGCATATGCTCCCTTGTGAAAGATGTAAATTCTACATAAGCTGCTACAGCATAAATAAGTTCTTACCCCTCTTTAGTGCTCCATCGTGGCCTTCATGGGCCTCTGGGCTTTGGTTACAGAAGTAACTACTGTAACAAGGAAACTCCAGAATGTGTGATGACAGAAGTACAAGTAGGCATCTATTTCTTGCTCACCTGGAAGCCCAAGACACTTTCAAGTCATCAGGGTTGGTGCTGAGAGGGAGGAATGTTCTGCACTACAGAATCACTCCAAGACCCAGGCTGATGGAGGCTTTGCCAAATACATATGATGCCACCAGTGGCCCTGGACGTCTCATCTGGAGGCAGAAAGGAGAATGAAAAACCCCATGTGAGAGGCTGTGTGGGAGGTTATGTGGGCGATGGCCACAAGGATTCTGTTCACACATACCTCTGGCTGGAGATCAGCTACACCTAGTTGCAAGGGAGGCTGGCAGATGTGACCTAACTGGGCCCCCAGGAAGAAGAGGACATTGGATTATGTGAGCTACTAGCCACCTCTGTCACACTCCTCTCCTCCCTGTTCTTTGAGTGGTGGACTCCCCAGTTTCACAGGGTCTGTGGCAGTGTTAGAATAAGACATGCTCCCCTTGATGCTTTCCAGATGCAAGGATTACTATCTATGGGACTCTTTCAGGCATCCCGCCACAACTCACCTCCTAAATTCAAGAGAGAGATTTCCAAAATCCTACCAAACATCCATCTGATTGTCAAATAAGCACCTCAAATGTGACAGGCAGAAAACCAAATGTAGCTTACCTATTCCATAAAAATTGTGTCAATTCCTAAGGTTATAAGGCTGAAACATGTAATCCACTCAGAAAAGTGCCGGTACATAGCAGATGCTTAAGAAATGCTGGTTATTCTGGTGCAGCCCCTCTGGAAAACAGTGTGGAGGTTCCGAAACTCCCCTATGACCCAGCAATAGCACTGCTAGGAAGTGACTCAAGGGATACAGGAATGATGAGGCATAAGAGCACGTGTACCCCAATGTTCATAGCAGCACTCTCAACAATAGCCAAAACATGGAAAGAGCCTAAGTGTCCATCAACGGACAGTGCTCGCTTCGGCAGCACATATACTAAGTGTCCATCAACGGACGAATGGATCAAGAAGATGTGGTTTATCTATACGATGGAATTCTACATGGCAATGAGAAAAAATGAAATCTGGCCATGTGAAGCAACATGGATGGACCTTGAGGGTGTTATGCTGAGTGAAATAAGTCAGGCAGAGAAGGACAAATACCATATGTTTGCACGTATAGGAGGATTAGGAGGAACTTAACAGAGGACTGTGGGGGAGAAGAAGGGGAGACATAGTGGGGGAAAGGGGGAGAGGCAAACCATGAGAGACTCTTGAATGCTGACAAAAACTGAGGACTGATGGGTGTGGGGGGGGAGAGCAGAGATGGGCATGGAGGAGGGCACTTGTGGGGATGAGCACTGGGTGTTATATGGAAACCAACTTGACAATAAACTTTTGTAAAATAAATAAATAAATAAATAAATAAATAAATAAATAAATAAAAAGAAATGCTGGTTATTATTCTTTTCCCTCCCACCCTCCTCCCACACAAATCTACTTCCCATCTCATGATTCACAGCAGGGTCACCTACCTTAACAGGTCAAGCTGGAAGTCACACATGACTGCTCCTTCTCACGCACCTTTTACCACCATCCAGTCACCTTCAGATAACTCTGGGCTGCTGTCTGATTTCCCCCTCATTGTCCCACTCATTGCTTCTAAACAGAGCTATTGCAAATCCTGCTAAATACCCCCATTTTCTCTGGTCTCTTCGTCCTCTGCCTCTGTGATATTGCCAGAGGCCTATCATTAAAGCATTCTAGAATATGTTATCAAACACTTGGATAGCTTTTTATTGTCTGAAAGTAGGAAGTCCATAATCCTTGATGCTGAAAAGGAGGCTCACTGGGGTAAAAATGTCGAACTGTTATATTTTGACTCTAGTAACTACTTCCAACTAGGCTACCTTGATTCCTTCTTCCCCTGGGGTCAGTACCTCCCTTAACAACATGGAGCAGATTCAGTGAACTTTTAGTACCTATTAGATTCCAGAAAATCTCTCTATTTGGATCTAAAACACCTGCTCCTTTTTCTAGCCTGATGTTCCTCTAGTGTTGAGAAAAAGGAAAAGGGTTGATGGAGGCAGAAGCTCCTTGCATGGTAAAGGACCCTCCCCAGACTCAGTCTGGTTCAATCTAGTTGCACCCAGTGCTAGTGGCTTCTAAGTCAGCGGTGTGATGGTATTCTTAGGAAAAGATTGGCTCTAACCCAGCACCCTCCAAAGCGGAGGACTTCTCCTGGAAGGGTGCCTCACTCTCCACACACCCCAGCTGCATCTCCAGGAACGACAGTGTATCACTTGGTACAGTGGCTCACCAGGCCAGCCTGCAGCTGCTGCTTCTCAGTCAAACCTGGTATCCTTCGCACAGAGCCACCAGGACTCCGAATTCTCCAGGATGTTCGAGTCCCCGCCTGTACCCACTAAGGACTGTGAAGGACAGGAATGAGACATAGTTTGTCCCACCTTTCCCCCAAACACTTGATACAACAATCTGTTCAAGCCTGTTAGAGTAGCCCATGCCAGTGGGTCTTTCATCCTCAGAAATCTCTAGATGTGAACCCTCTTGGCTCATGTGTATGTCTACAAACCTCAGGGCACACGTGAGATTCTGAGATTCTGCCCCAAGACTTCAGCAGACAACATAGGCTCTGCCCCAGGACTTCAGCATACTCCTCTGAGAACTCTTAAGATAATTCTCTGTATGCAGGAACATCAGGGTGCTTCTAGAAGGTTGACAGTTCAGTATATACTGAGCCAAGGAATGAAATACCAATCTCTATGTCTTGAAGTTACTTCCAGCCTTTATAAGAAATCTTCTTAGAATCCCGCTCAGTTGGCTTCAGGGATGAAAGGCAATAGTCTCTCCCCTGAAACAATGTGCCATTCACTCAGCCAAGACTTCTCTACCTTCCTGTTCTCCTCTCCTGAGAGGGGTAGGTAGAGGTAGGGCCAGCATAGGTCTGGCCCCTTCCAATAAACTCTAGGGAGGCAGAACTGGCCTCGTTAACTTGAGAGTTTCTTTGGAATGTAATGCCTGTAGGGTCTTCAATCAGATTTGGTCCTTGGTTCCAATTCTGGGGCAGAGAAAACCCCATTGTGAGACACGATTATGTGCTTTATACATGTGTACGCTTCTGTTGCCTTACCACTGTTTCTATAGTACCTTCTTCTAAATGTACATCTCCCTGCAGGCACCGGAAATCCTTTAAAGGCTGAATCTTCTTCATCTTGCTTCACCATTTCTCAGCACAGCACCCAACACTTCATGGATGTGCAACAAGTGTCCAATACATTATTTCCTAATTCCCCCCAAATTAAGGTCCCAGATCCATGAGGTGCCAACCTCATTTTCCATTTGTTTTGTTTTTGTGTTTCAGAAGACAAAACTCAGGTGCAGAGAGATGAAATCACTTATCTGGGGGCACACAGCTAGCTGGGATTCCATTTCACATAAAAATTCATACACTTAATGGAGCAGCAGAAGCGTAAGTAAGCCAAGCATTATTTGATGACTGGCCTTTGGAGAAAAGAGAGCGGGTAATGGAAAACACTGTACAAATTCCAAACGTTGATTTTTGCAGAGGAAGCACATTTTTCATTCCTGGTCTGGTAGGGTTGGCCTGTGTGTGCCGTGACTAATTCCTATTGGCCCAGCCTAGACTTCCTGTTTTCGGGGCGGCATGACAGATTTGTTGGTAGAGTTTGGCTTTAATTCATGTCGAGCCGATCCTGGAAACCAGAGGCCCTGTCATGTCTTTATTGCAACATTAGCTCCATTTTTCTTTCCTTGCTCCTTCTATTAATAAGCAGAGACCACTCAGTAGGGCAATCCTAACCACCCACTGAAGGTGACAGCCAGAAGTATAAATAACTCTTCTCATTTACCCTTTAATACTTTTCTGGGAAACAGAACGGTTTTGTTCTCTTATCTCTCAAATGGATGCAGAGCTGATAAATCCATTCAAGACAGCTGAAATGTTCTCGGTGAATCAGAATTTCCAGGGCAGTCTGCCCCAGAAGGGCCAGTTCTTCTCCTGCCGTCTCAGACGATCGCAGTGCTTTCGAATTGGTACATGACTTCCTCGGGCCCCTAGGTGTGCCCACACTTAACTCCATCTATGAAAGTGTGAAGTGATTGGAACCCGAGAAATTATCCAGGAAGGTTTTTTGTTCCCTGCTTTGTCTGTGAGCACAACAAAGAAGCTCACTTCTTTAGAAACCTCAGAAGAGGGTGCCACAGGAGAGAGGTAGCAGGAAGCCTCCAGCCATGGTCAGAGTCAGCCACACGTGGGTGGTCCCATAGGCAAACTCCAGACGGTCTGAGAGGAGAGCAGTCTCTGGGTATGGATCCTTGGGGGGCGGAGGAGCAATCCATGAGCCAACAGCCCCTCCACAAATGTACCTGTCTGTTCACTTTCACACAATGGGTAAAGCCTGATCTAAAAATCTGCCCCCAGTCCAAAGCCTTCCTTGGCAAAGAAATAGAAGCCACAATCTTTTGTCTCTGGTGAGTCCTTCGCCCCAACATGAACCAATTACCATGGCCGGGAGACTCGAGCACTGGCTGGCCACTCTGTATTATGTATCCACACCCATGTCTGGGAAGAGAAAGAAGATACCAGCTGGTAAGTGGCAGAGGGGCATCCAAGGAGATGGGGGTGGGAGGCGCAAAGGAGAGGGTAACCCCCGTGGAGGAAAGGATGCTGTGCAGTCATCTATATATCAATAAAAACTCTTTTACACTTTTTCATCTATATCCTTTTTTTATGTTTATTTACTTTTGAGAGAGAGAAAGAGACGGAGTCTGAGCAGGAAGAGGTGAGGAGGGGCGGAGAGGGGAAGACACAGGATCTGAAGCAGGCTTCAGGCTCCGACCTGTCAGCTCAGAGCCCGATGCAGGACTTGAACTCACAAACTGTGAGATCATGACCTGAGCTGAGGTTGGAGGCTTAACCTACTGAGCCACCCAGGTGCCCCTCATTTATATTCTTAAACTTGCCTATTCACGTATTACTAAAATAATTTTGATTTTTTTGGCTAATATCTAGGTATTTTATGTAATGCCTACTGGACATAATATTAAAATATATTATGCTTTTCCAAAGACCATTAGGCTATGCTCACAACACCCAAGAATTGTACACGCTGACTGCCTTTTGTGCGTTTCAAGCAATGCACCACATGGGAAATTTCTGTGTCAAGTGAGAGGGCATCTGGGTGGCTCAGTCCATTAAATTTCTGTGTCAAGTGTCCTATTTTTCCTAGTCAATCCCTTTCCCTTCCCATCTCAAGAAAGCACGTGGAAAGAATTAGAAATTAATAAGTATTTTACACTGGAAAAGATAGAGAAGATGTATAGATGTATTGCTATTAGTCATATATACCTATGGGAAATTTTGAAACACGGGACATTGAGAGAACCTAAGAGTAATTTTGGAGAGGAGGTTTTCAGAAAGCAAAACAACAGTACAACTTTCTTAAACAACATCTAATTCTCAGAAGGCCGATGAAAAGAGAGGTGGTTATCTTTACGTAGGACCTGGAAAGCCGGGAATGTCTTTTCCTTAATGCTTCTCCTTGTTCTCATTCTGCTTCTGGACCCATCACCATTACGTCTATAACATGACTCCATGGCACTGCTAAAGGGACACCAGGCTGACTGTCCCGTTCATTGGGATGTGATCTGGAGTCCCCAGTGCTACAAGCCACCCCCCCTCATTTTCACTTCACTCTTAAGTAAATGTGGGCAGCCAAGAATTATGACTGTTCATAATGAAGTGTTCTTGTAAGATTTAATGATTCTAGTCTGCCATCAATATAACACTAGGACTTTGGTATTTCTTATAAATGTATCTTTCCCCTTTAAAGAACATTTTAGTTGCTTTCTGTCCAAAGATTCACTTAAGCAAAAGCATGACCTAACAGAGTATAAAAGAATAACAATCATTTCTACCTTGTAAATCGCCTCACCAGCAAACACTTAACACTAAAGGGAAGAGAAGAGGAGTGCCTGGGGTTTAGTGATTATAGGGAGCCCTAAGCCTAGAGAGAAGGTCATCGCTTTAAAGAAGGTGAGGATGGAAAAAGACAACGAACTACAATTCTTTTATGGCTGCTCCGTTCTAAGCTCTCTCCAACGTAGGGAACTGACAAGGATAAGTATACAAATTTCCATCCCTTGGAGAAATCACAAACCAGCAGGGAAGACAGACATGCACATTAACGAGAAGAGTGTCTCATGCATTGAAAGTATCTGTTAAATGTTCGTTGGCCTGATGATTTACCTACAGTGAAATTCAGGTTCTCCCACCGTACATCAAATTCTGACTCTACCCCCAACAAGCTGTGAGGTGTCGTACAGGACATCTCTGTGTTACCATGAACTACTTCGCTTAGTTCCTGGCAAATAAATGCAGTTGTAGTTAATATTAATATCTTTAAATTTTATTAATGTTTATTTATTTTTGAGAGAGAGAAAGACAGAGAGACAACATGAAACGATGCTCAGCATCCCTCCTCATCAGGGAAATCAAAACCACACTGAGATACCACCTCACGCCAGTCAGAGTGGCAAAAATGAGCAAATCAGAGAATGTGAGATGCTGGCGAGGATGTGGAGAAACGGGCACCCTCCTACACTGTTGGTGGGAATGTAAGCTGGTGCAGCCCCTCTGGAAAACAGTGTGGAGGTTCCTCAGGAAACTAACAATAGAACTCCCCTAGGACCCAGCAATAGCACTGCTAGGAATTTACCCAAGGGATACAGAAATGCTGAGGCATAGGAGCACATGTACCCCAATGTTCATAGCAGCACTCTCCACAATAGCTACAACATGGAAAGAGCCTAAGTGTCCATCAACAGATGAATGGATCAAGAAGATGTGGTTTATCTATACGATGGAATTCTACATGGCAATGAGAAAGAATGAAATCTGGCCATGTGTAGCAACATGGATGGACCTTGAGGGCGTTATGCTGAGCGAAATAAGTCAGGCAGAGAAAGACAAATATCATATGTGTGCACGTATAGGAGGATTAGGAGGAACTTAACGGAGGACAGTGGGGGAGAACAAGGGGGGAAATGGTGGGGGAAAGGGAGAGAGGCAAACCATGAGAGACTCTTGAATGCTGACAAAAACTGAGGACTGATGGGTGTGGGGGGGGGAGGGGGAGATGGACACGGAGGAGGGCACTTGTGGGGATGAGCACTGGGTGTTATATGGAAACCAACTTGACAATAAACTATTTGTAAAAGAAAAAAAAAATAGAAAGACAGAGAGACAGAGCATGAATGGGGGAGGGCAGAGAGAGAGGGAGATGTAGAGTCTGAAGCAGGCTCCAGGCTCTGAGCTGTCAGCACAGAGCCCGATGTGGGGCCTGAAGCCACCAACTGTGAAATCATGACCTGAGCTGATGTTGGATGCTTAACCAATGCTTAAGCCACCCACGTGTCCCTATAGTTAATATTAATATTAATATTATTGTTGTTCCCTATTCCCCCTTCATCTCCTACCATGCTCCTTTTCCTCCTTTCCTTAAAACCTGTGCTCCATTCATTCCACACCAGGGAATGCTCCTCACACATATTATGATATTGTACATCTCTCAGTCTGTGATATTCTTTTCTTCTTTTTTATTTCTTTTTATGTTTTTTATTTCTTTTTGAGAGTCAGAGAGAGACAGCACAAGCAGGGAAGGGTCAGAGAGAGAGGGAGATACAGAATCCGAAGACAGGCTCCAGGCTCTGAGCTCTCAGCACAGAGCCTGACGCGGGGCTCGAACCCACGAACTGTGAGATCATGACCTGAGCCGAAGCTGGACATTTAACCAACTGAGCCACCCAGGTTCCCCCGTCTGTGATTTTCATTCTTTCTCGCCCATCTACAGTGGACTTCCCAGACCACTTATAAACCCCTTTGGAGGGGGCACGGTGGTTTTTCACATGTATAATTCCAGCAACTAGCATATTTCCAGGGAGTTTTTTTGTTTTGTTTTGTTTTTTAAACATGTTTTAACGTTTATTTATTTTTGAGAGAGAGAGACAGAGTGCAAGCAGGGGAGGGACAGAGAGAGAGCAGGAGACAAAATTGGAAGCAGGCTCCGAGCTCTGAGCTGCCAGCACAGAGCCCGATGGGGGCTCAAACTCACGAACTGTGAGGTCATGACCTGAGCCGAAGTCGATGTTTAACCGACTGAGCCACCCAGGCGCCCCTCCAGGAACAGTTTAGATACTTCGCAAATATTTGTTCAATTGGATTTACTATGTATTAAACTAAAGAGTGTGACTAGAACTGTACACATCCACATAGGGAGAGTGAGGAATTCTTCATAGGGAATGAATCATGGAAGTTTCCTGCAGGAGCAGACAGTTTAGCGTGAAAGCTTTGAAGGATGAAATTGTCAGGGGAATCAAGGTTTGGTGTGTTTAAGTGTTGTAGTTGGCTTAAGAAAAGCGAGTGTGGGCCCAAATGCGAGACACTGCGTAGGGCGAGAGCTCTGTAAGCAGGGAGCCATGTGAAGGAAAGAATGGAAGCACACATGTGATCTCTAAGCAACAGTTCTGTTGTCATGCTAAGAGAAAGCACAACTTCAATTGTTTGGCTTCATTTTAGTTTCTCCCCTACTATTGGTAAACTCGTGAGTAATGAAGAAGGAAGAGGCCTTACCACTTCTCAGACTTTCATAGATAGGCCAAAAAATTACAACTCTCACCACCGTTAAATCCCATGTCCCGAGTGTTCTTTGCTCTTTATCTCCCAAGAGTAATGATGACCTCTTTTCCATTCTTTTCCACTTCATCTTCAGGTCTGTGCTGGTGGAAGAGTGAACCTTAGCAACCCGGTGTTCCAGAAGAAGGGCCTTTTGCCCAGAGTCACACCTTTGTCAAATATACACAAGACAGGTAGCTCTCTTCTGGTTATCAGTGGGCCACAAAGTAATCCACCAAGAGACAGATGTAGTACAAGACAGACACCAAAGCGAATCACCACACACACACACACACACACACACACACACCCGCCCCGGGCTGCCTCTAGAAGTATAGCTAAGACTTAAAGACTGGAAAACAGGGAGGAAAGGGCCAGAACAGAACGGTCAGCTGGTGCAAAGATCTATGGCAAGAGATGCGTGGTGTGTTTGGGAGACAGGAGAATGAGGGAAAGGGAAGAGGCGGGAGTGGGAGGAGATGGTGAAAGCAGAAAGATGAAGGACTGGTGGGGAAGACGGGGACCAGATTGTGCAGGGCGTTGAAGGCCATGCAGAGTGTTCGGGATGAACAAGGCAGACATACCCCCCTCCTTTATAGAGAAAAGTCTGCCAGGGAAAAGAGTCAGCCTAAAAAGAGTGGTCACAAACATGATCAGCATACAAAATGAAAACGCAAGTCTTAGAGGATCATATAATGAAGGACTTTACTGCGTCTAGGAAGGAGGTTAGAATAGACTTCCTGAGTTCTTTTTTTTTTTTTTTTAATGTTTTATTTATTTCTAGGAGAGAGAGAGAGAGAGACAGCGTGAGCAGAGGAGGGTCAGAGAGAGAGAGGGAGTCACAGACTGAAACAGCCTCCAGGCTCTGAGCTGGCAGTCAGCACAGAGCCCGACGCGGGGCTCAAACCCACGCACCGTGAGATCATGACCTAAGCGAAAGTTGGACTCCCAACTGACTAAGCCACCCAGGCACCCTTAGACTTCCTGAGTTCTTTAAAGAAAGTATCAGTCTGGCAATAGGTGAGTTAGGACGAGGGACAGCCTTTGGGGGAGAGGAAACAGAACGGGCCAATGCCCAAACTTGTGAGGGAGGAGAGTGTATCTGAGGCAAAAAGTTCAGCGGAGTTCAGTGTTGGGTCTAAGGAGAGGAGGACTGAAAAGGGACGGCAAAGTGAGTCCGGGTTGGATCCTAGGAGCCCTTGTAAAACATGACAGAGCCCCTGGTCTGTGTTCTAGAAGCAGAAGGAAGCCACTTTAGGGCCCGGAGTGATATAATCAGGCTGGAGCTTTAAGAAGGTCACACTGGCAGGTAAGTTAGTAGGCCTGAAATACAGAGTGTGGAAGGGACGTAGCAACAGACACCAGAGAAGTTAGTTCGATCAGGTTACATAGGGAAAAACCCAGACAAGTCCTTTCCGGAATGAAAAAGAGCCACTCGTAAGGTGCTTCCATATTCCCATGAATGTGCATAGGGACCCTTGTGACCTTATTAGGTGACCTTATTAAAATGAATATTCTTATTCAGTGGGTCTGGGGCAGGCCTGAGAGTTTACATTTCTAACATGTTCCCAGGTGGTTCCTGTGATGCTGGTCCCCGAACCAGACTTTGAATAGCAAGGCCATAGAGTTTTAGGCCTTCTGAACATACACATAGCAGCAGAGTTCAAAATATAAAATAAGCCAACAAACAGAACTAGCAGATTGTACTTCTGTGACTGTGCTGCTTGTTTGCAGAGATCTTGGATGTGACTTTATCTTTAGCAGATACTGTGTAACTTAATTGGAGCTCAATCCTGGAGCCCTTCAGACTGTGACCCTACACCACAGTGACACCTGCTGGTAAATTCATGTGTTACAATGGGGGCTTTGAGAATAATTGAGTAAAGTAGCAAACTTTTTTCACACTTAAATGTTTACCTAATGTGCATCTTCTGGTTGTGAAAAGAATTTTAAAATAATGTGTCTGAAGTCCCTTGGTTAGGGACTGATTAGGGTCTGAACAGTGGTATAAGGATAAATGTTTAACACCTATCTCCCCAGGATAAAAAAATAGGTGTGTGTGTGTGTGTGTGTGTGTGTGTGTGTAAATTTTTGTGATATAAGGGAGGTGCCACACATAATTTATAAATAATAATAAAATTAATGATATGTTTTATTGTAAATTCTATATATAAGTTGATTCTCACAGAATCTTTTTGCTTATTTTTTACCAAATTCTTTCATCAATGGCTAGCCTATAATTGCCATCTAATCATGCTTTGACAGAAACAGCCCATGAAAAAATGCTTGTTGAGTGTGCAATTTACCAAAAAGCCACTCATGTCATTGACGGAATGGATGGAATGGATGACGTGAATGTCAGTTGATGTTTTTGTTTACATTAATGAATAAAACAGTGAGACAACATAAACATATGTTAGCACTTCACTCACTTGTCAGTGATATGAGGATCACTTCTTGGCTGATGACAGTTTTGAATACTGGAAGATATTTCTTCAATTTTTGGACTATTTATAACCACCATAGACGTGAGTTTAATCTGCATTAATAACATTTCTCTATCATTTTCCTTTTTTTAAAGTTTATTTATTTTGAGAGAGAGACAGATAGAATGCATACACTGCCCTCGAGCAGGGGAGGGGCAGAATGAGAGGGAGAGACAGAATCCCAAGCAGGCTCCACACTGTCAGCACAGAGTCGCAAACACGGCTCAAACCCACAAACCAGGAGATCATGACCTGAGACAAAATCAAGAGTTGGAGGCTTAACAGACTGAGCCATCCAGGTGCCCCTCCATCATTTTCTTAAGTTTACATGATCAACAAAACAATAAATCCAGCTCTGATTTGTGGCATTTTCCAACTTCCATATTATAAATACTCCCACTATTGCCAGCTTTAAACTACCAGTGTGGTATCACTGCTTGTGAGCTTGGGAGCACATGCAGTAGCTCTATAGTTACTATAGTATTTCTACCAGACAGGCAAAATAGATGTAAATAACATCACGAGTACAGGTAGTAGAAAAATGAAGTAAAATAATGAAGAAATGACAAATTCTAAGTGTTTTCGAACTTTTTAAAAGTTTATTTACTTATTTGAGAGGGAGTGCAGAGAGAGATAACCCCAAGCAGGCTCCGCATTGTCAGCACAGAGCCCAACATGGGGCTCGAAGTCATAAACCATGAGATCATGACCTGAACAGAAATCAAGAGTCAGACGTTTAACTGACTGAACCACCCAGGGCCCCTTGAAATTTATTTTTAAATAATTTTTTAATCGTAAGCTAACGTGAAGCACCTGGCTGGCTCAGTCAGCCAAACTTCCGACTCAGTTTCTGCTCAGGTCATGATCTCACAGTTCATAAATTCGAGCCCAGCGTTGGGCTCTGCTCTGACAGTGGAAAGCCTGGATGGGATTCTCTGTCTCCTGCTCACACACTCTCTCTGTCTCTCTCTTAAGATAAATAATAAATAAACTTTAACTATATATATATATAGTAAGTTAACATAATTTATATAAATAATAAATAATAAACTTTATATAAATAAACTTTTGTATAAATAAAGTTTATTACATAAATAATAAACTTTAACTACATATATATAGTAAGTTAACATAATTTAATTTTTCATAGTGACTTTTTTAACAGCCGGCTCATAAAATTCCTAAACTTAACAATTTGTTCCCATGAGCCAGTCCGCACCACAGCACTGGGACTGGATACAGAGGTTTGAGGATAACATAGAAAGGCATTCTGGGAGGAGATTCTAGGAATTTATACCTAAAAGGAAGGTCTATGTCAGTCCTTGACCATGTCAATAAAAATTGGCAGATGAAGTCATACAATCACAGTGGAATATAGCTGAACAACCCCTGATGTGAGACAAGAACTAACAACAAATTGTCCTGCTCAACAGTGAACAGTAGCAGGGACATCAAAACGACCAGTCAGGGGGGTCTGAGGCAATGACAAGGCTGCCTAAGGGAAAGGAGGATGGAGGAGACAAAATCCCGATTCGGGAGCTCCCTCCAGACCTTGGATGCCAATAGCTAGGCCCCCATTTGACAATAGGGTAAGTAAGCAGAGTTTAGAAGGCCAGCAAAAATATTCAGCCCCCAGAGCAAGCAGTGAGAGAGAGAAAGAAAACAGGAAAAAGTTAACCTTTGAACTCCACTCCAAAAGAAAAAAAAAGAAGAAAATGAAAAGCTTTTTCCATGGAAAGCTTTAGGAAAACCTAACGTTCCTCTAAAGACGGAGTAGAATGATGAAGCCTCTGCCTTTGTTTTGATGTGAGCAGTGAGTCCTAACCTACTCCCACCCCACCTCATGGGAAGAGTGGCTCTGTTTGCTTACTTAGGGTTTAGTTATTTTAAAATCAGAAAATCTATCCAAACATCCACAGACCAGGGAAAGATTTTAGAGATCATCTAGTCCAGTCTTCACATTGCCTTCTGAATAGTATAGCTAAAACCCCTTCTCACTACTTAAAAAAAAATAAAGACTCTGAAAAACAGAGAGAAGGTGAATCTGCTAGGGAATTGGCTACCCAAGGAACAACACTGTGGAGAGTTCCCTGGAACACCTTTTTATTTCATCTGCCCCAGACATGGAGCTGAAGAAACAGGCAACTAGAAAATACCAAAGGGCCAGAAAAGGGATAGCCTAGCAAGGCAGAATACTGTTAAACAAGAACACTCTTACTCTAGCCAAAAACTGTAGAAACTAAAATTAGAAATGGAAGAGGGGATATTATTATCGACTTTACAGAAATAAAAGGAGTAAAAGAGAGTACTATGAACAATTATATACCAACAAAGTGGGTATCCTAGATAAAATGGATGAATTCCCAGAAATACACAACCTACCAACACTGAATCATGAAGAAATAGAAAATCTGAACAGACCCACAGTTTAGTTTGCTAGAGCTGTCGTAACAAAATTCCAGCGACCAGGTGGCTTCAACAGCAGACATTTATTGTCTCACAGTGTGGGTCTCACACGTGCTCTTTCCTTTGTGCACGAATGTATGTGATGTCTCTGTGTGTGTCTTAACCCCTTATTATATAGACAATAGTCATATCGCTCACTGATGACCCCACTTTAACTACTACATTAATGCCCTATCTCCAAATACAGTCACATTCTCAGGTCTTGGGTGTTAGGGCTTCAACATATGACTTGTCCAGCGACACAATTTAGCCTAGAGTAGTTTATAACTAATAAGGAGATTGAATTAGTCATCAAAACCTCTCAAGAAGAAAAGAAAGGCCTGAAACTAGATGGCTCCATTGGTGAATTCTACCAAATATTTAAAGAAAATTAACATCAACCTTTCTCAAACTTTTCCAAAACTTGAAGAGGAGAGAACACTTCCAGATTCATTCTATAAGGCTAGCCTCACCCTGTTACCAAGCCAGGCCAAGATGCAACAAAAAAACAAAAATCTAGGGCACCTGGGTGGCTCCGTCAGTTAAGCGTCCGACTTCAGCTCAGGTCATGATCTCGTGGTTCATGAGTTCGAGGCCCACATTGAGCTCTGTGCTGACAGCTCAGAGCCTGGAGCCTATTTTGGATTCTGTGTCTCCCTCTCTCTGCCCCTCCCCTGCTAACACTCTGTCTCCCTCTTTCTCTCAGAATTAAACATTAAAAATTATTTTAATAAATAAAAAAATAAAAGAAACTAAAGACCAATATCTCTGATGACTATTGATGGAAAATTCCCAAGAAAATACTAGCAAAGGATTATATACCATGACCAAGTGTTATTTTTTCCTGGAATACAAAGATGGCTCATCATATGAATATCAATCAATATAATACACTACATTACCAGAATTATGGAGAGAGAAAAAAATTTCAATTGATGCAGAAAAAGCATTTGACAAAATTCAACATCCTTTCATTATTAAAAACAACAACAACAACAACACCCAATAAGCCAGGAATGGAAGGAAATCACCTCAACATGATAAAACCCACATACAAAAAACCCACAGTTAACATCAAACTCAAAGGTGAAGGGCTGAAAGACTTTGCTCTAAGATCAGAAATGAGGCCAGGGTGCCCACTTTTGCCACTTCCATTCAACAAAAGATTGGAAATTCCAGTTGGTTTTTAAAAGCAATTAGGAGGGGCGTCTGGGTGGCTTAGTCGGTTAAGCGTCCGACTTTCACTTAGGTCATGATCTCGCGGTTCGTGGGTTCGAGCCCCGCGTCGGGCTCTGTGCTGACTGCCAGCTCGGAGCCTGGAGCCTGTTTCAGTCTGTGACTCCCTCTCTCTCTGACCCTCCCCTGCTCACTCTGTCTCTCTTTCTCTCTCTCTCCTAGAAATAAATAAAAATATTTAAAAATAAATAAATAAAAGCAATTAGGCAAGACAAGGAAACAAAGGCATCCACCTTGGAAAGGAAGAAGTAAAATTATCTCTGATCAAAATAAGATGACCTTATTGTAGAAAGCCCTAAATATTTCACAAATAGAAAAACTGTTAGAATTTAGTAACAACCACATCTAGTAAAGTCACAAGATAGAAAATCAACATGCAAAACTTACTTACATTTGTAAACACTAACAATGAACACTTTAAGAGAGAAATTAAGAAAACAACTCCATTTATAATAAGATCAAAAATAATACAATACTTAGCAAAAACTTAACCAAAGAGATCAAGGACTTATGCACTGAAAGCCACAAAATACCGCTGAAGGAAAGTAAAAACAAATAAATAGAAAATTTATCCCTTGTTCATGGATTGGAAAACTTGATAATATTAAGATGTTAGTACTACCTAAAGTAAACTATCGATTCTATATAATCCCTATAGGAGAAAAAATGCCTATTGACAACTCAGTGATATTTTTTCCAGAAATGGAAAAATCCATCCTAAAATTCATAGGGAATCTCAAAGGACCCAAATAGCCTGAACAATCTTGAAAAAAATAAAGAGTTGGAGTTCTCACACCACCTGACTTCAAAACTTACTACAAAGCGACAGTAATCAAAACAACATTGTACTTGCATGAAAACTGACACATAAACCCATGGAACAGAAGTGAGAGTCTAGAAATAAACCCATGCATATATGGTCAAATAATTTTCAACTAGGATGCCAAGATTATTCAAAATGGAGAAAGGACAATCTTTCCAAAAATGGTGCTAGACAAATTGGATATCCACAAGCAAAAGGATGAAGTTGGATACTTACATTATATTTAAAAATTTTAAACTCCAAGGGTGCCTGGGTGGCTCAGTTGGTTAAATGTTTGACTTTGGCTCAGGTCATGACCTCACGGTTCATGTGTTCGGGCCCCACATCAGACTCTATGATGACAGCCTCAGATCCTGGAGCCTATTTTGGATTCTCTGTCTTCTTCTCTCTCTCTGTCCCTCCCCCACTAATGCTTGCCTGTTCTCTCTCTCTCTCTCAAAAATAAATAAACATTAAATAAAAAAAATTAACTCCAAATGGATTAATGACTGAAATGTAAGACCCAAACCTATAAAACTCCTAGCATTCCCATAGGTGCGAAAGCTTCATGACATTGGATTTGGCAATAACTTTTTCATTATGACACCAAGCACAAGCAGCAACAACAACAAAATAGATAAAGAGGACATCATCAAAGGACACAATTAACAGAATGAAAGAGCACCCCACAGAATGAGAGAAAACACTTGCAAATCACATATCTGGTAGGGGATTAATATCCTGAATTAATTTTAAAAGCTCTAACAATTTGACAGTAAAAAATGAGCAACCCAGCTTTAAGATTGGTAGAGGACTTAAATAGGTATTTCTTCAAAGAAGACGCATAGATGACTGAAAAGCACACGAAAAAATGCTGAACATTACTATCATTAGGGACATGTAAATCAAAACCACAATGAGATATAACTCCATATCACTAGGATGGCTATTCTCAAAAAAAAAAAAAAAAAACAACAAGTGTCATTTAAGGACGTGGAGAAATTGGAGTCCTTGAGCACTGCTGATAGAAATGTAAAATAGTACAACTGTTATAAATGATATAATGGCTACTCAAAAAATTAAACACAAAATTACCATATGATTCAGCAATTTCATTTCTAGGTGTATATCCAATATGCATTCTGTAGCCCATAGATCAAGGAGTAATTTCAACTTTCAAGTCTCATTACTTAGGAAATACTTTTTGCAAGATGATGGCTGCCATAGATAGTGATTCCCGTTGTGAATCTGAGCTACACAAATTGAATACGTCTGGAAAGTGCTCATCATTCTAGATTGCCAATTAAGAACATTTATGATTCATGGGAAGAGTCAAAATATCAACATGAATAGGAGTTTGGGAGAAATTGATTCCAACTGTCATAGATGACTTGGAGGAATTCCAGGCTCCGGTGGAGGAAGTAACTACAGAGGTGGTGGAAATAGCAAGGGGACGACACTGAAGAGTGGAGCCTGAGATGCGACTGAATTGCTGGGATCTCAGGATAAAATTCTGATGAATGAGGAGTTGAATATTATAGATGAGCAAAGAAAGTGGTTTCTTGAGATGGAATCTATTCCTGGTGAAGATGCTGGGAAGGCTGTTGAAATGACAACAAAGGCTTCCCAATATCACATAAACGTAGTTGATAAAGCAGGGGCAGGGTTTGAAAGGATTGCATCTGATTCTGAAAGCTCTACTTTGGGTAAAATGTCCTCAAACAACATCACATGCTACAGAGAAATTGTTCATGAAATAAACAGTTGATGCGGCCAACTTCCTTGTTGTCATATTTTAAGAAATTGCCGTGGCCACTCCAGCCTTCAGGAACCACCACCCTGATCAGTCAACAGCCATCAACATGGAGGCAGGACCCTCCTCCACCAGCAAAAAGGTTATGACTCACTCCAGGCTCAGATGATGGTCGGCATTGTTTAGCAATAAAGTATTTTTTTATTTTTTAATAATTATTTGTTATAGAGAGAAAGAGAGAGAGAGAGCATGAGCAAGGGAGGAGCAGAGAGAGGAGACAGAGGATCTGAAGCAGGCTCTGTGCTTGACAGCAGCAAGCCGAGGTGGGGCTTGAACTCATGAACCACGAGATCATGACCTGAGCTGAAGCAATGAAGTATTTTTTTAATGTTTATTTATTTATTTGAGAGAGAGAGAGCACAAGTGGGGAAGAGGCAGAGACAGAGAGAGAATCCAGAGCAGATTCCATGCTGTCAGCCCAGAGCCTGACATGGGGCTCAAACCCACAAACTGTGAGATCATGACCTGAGCCGAAACCAAGAGTTGACTACTTAATCGCCTGAGCCACTCAGGTGCCCCAAGTATTTTTTAATTAAGGTATATACATTGGTTTTTTGTAGACATAATGCTATTGCACATTTAGTAGACTACAGCATGGTGTAAACAAAACTTTTCTATGCACTGGGAAATCAAAGCATTCATTTGACTCACCTCATTGTGATACTCACTTTATGGCAGGAGTCTGGAGCCAAACCCACAACCTCTCTGAGGTTTGCCTATACGATAGCCAAGCTATGGAAGCAACCTAAGTGACTACTGATAGATGAATGGTTAAGAAGAATATTGGAGGGGCGCCTGGGTGGCTTAGTCGGTTAAGCGTCTGACTTTCGCTTAGGTCATGATCTCGCAGTTCGTGGGTTCGAGCCCCGCGTCGGGCTCTGTGCTGACTGCCAGCTCAGAGCCTGGAGCCTGTTTCAGTCTGTGACTCCCTCTCTCTCTGACCCTCCCCTGCTCACACTGTCTCCCTCTCTCTCCTAGAAATAAATAAAACATTTAAAAAAAAAAAAAAGAAGAAGAATATTGGAATATTGCTCAGCCATAAAAAAATGAAATCTTGCCACTTGTGACAAGAAGCACGGACCTAGAGGGTATTATGCTAAGTGAAATGAGTCAGACAGAAGTGAGACAGAGAAAGTCAATTCATTTATATGAGGAATTTAAAAGACCAAACGAACCAACCAAACAAAACAGAAACAGACTCATGAATACGAAGAATAAACTGGCAGTTGCCAGAGGGGAGGGGCGAGGAAATGGGTGAAATAGGTGAAGGGGATTAAGAGCTACAAACTTCCAGTTATTAAACAAGTCACAAGGATGCAAAGTACAGCATAGGGAACACAGCCAATAAAATTGTAATAACTTTGCGTTGTGACACTTGGTAACTGGATTTACTGTGGTTATTTTGTAACATACATAAATGTAGAACCACTGGATTATATACCTGAAATTAATATAAAATTGTATGTCAACCTATTCTTCAATTTAAAAAATTTAAATATTTTCCAAATAAATATATAATTAAAGTCATAAAATGTTAAATTCAAAATCAAAAACTTTTGCTTTGCCAAAGTCCCTGTTAAAAGGATGAAAAGAGGGGCCTCTGGCTCAATTTGTTAAACATTCAACTCTTGGTTTCAGCTCAGGTTATGATCTCACAGTCTGTGCTGGAGCCTACTTTCTCTCTTTCCTACTCTCTGCCCATCCTCAATGCACATGTATGCTTCTCCGTCTCTCTCATTCTCTCTCAAAAAAAAAAAAAAGGGATGAAAAGGCATGCTACAGAGTAGGAGAAAATGTTAGTAAACTACTTATCCAACAAAGAACTAGTATCTAGAATATGTAAAGAACTCTTAAAACTCAACAGTAAAACGGGGGGAAATCCAATTAGAATATGAGCTAAAGACATGCAGAGACATTTCACTGAAGCTTTTATAAGAAGGCAAAAAGATCATGAAAATATCTTCACCATTATTAGCCATTAGGGGAATGCAAAATAAAATTACCGTGAGAACGCGAATGGGTGGCTCAGTCGTTTGAGCATCCGACTTGAGCTCAGGTCATAATCACATGGTCCACGACTTCGAGCTCCACGTCAGGCTCTGTGCTGACTGCGCAGAACCTGGATCCTACTTCAGATTCTGTGTCTCCCTCACTCTCTGCCGCTCCCGCCTTCTCTCTCTCTCTCAAAAATAAACATTTAAAATTTTTAAAAAAGAATCACCATGAGATGTCACAACACTCCTATCAAGATGGCTAAAACATAAAATAATGAGAACACTAAGTGCTGGTGAAGGTGCAGAAAAATTGGATCACTCAAATGTATTTGGTGGGAATATTACAGCCACTCCAAAAATTCCTTGGAAAATGAAATATGCCACTACCATAGGACCCAGCAACTGCACTTCTGGCACTTATGCCAGAGAAATGAAAACTTATTTTCATGCAAAAGCTGTATCAAATTTAATTTTAAAATACTTAATTGACTTCTCAAGGGTTACAGAGAAGTATAAAATCAGACACAAGATCCGATCCCTGTCCATTCTTTTGCCTTGTCATTTACATTGCTGTTCATTACATCTGGAATGGCATTTAAGTTTTGTCTTCATATGATCGATAATGGCAGCTTGAAATTCTGTGTTGAGAAAGATATTGAGGCCTTGAAATTCCAAGGTCAGCAGGAATAGTTTTCACAATTAATTAGAGATGTATGCCATTAATATAACCGGAAAGAATGGTGACATACTGGCTTAATATTTGCCAATCGAAACTGAAATACAGCACCTCACCAATCATAGAGCACTGAAACCAAAAGAGGTATTAGTAATTTCCCAGTATACAACCCTTTCATTTTACAGATGAGGACACTGCAGAAGTAAAATAAGAGAGATCCAGACCTTATTATCTGACTTCTCCATTCCGCCAAGCCCATCCTTGCTCTCAGAAGTAATTGACTAGATATTCCAAGTCCATGAGTTTCCACTTTGTGGAAGGAATTTTCCCTGTGTAGTTACTTCTCACAAACAGTTTTTTGGTGCTGGAGTTTTCCCAGGAAAAATGGGAGATCATTCTAGAAAAGAAAATAACCAACTCCTAAAGTTAAAGCAGAATCCCTTTCATACTCATCATTTTTATAGTCAGGCTAAACTTTTCAGAGAATATCTGGCCTTATTTTTAGAAGTATGTGTGTTCTCTCCATTCATATTGCAGGAAGTGATAGAGAGACATAAAAATGGGGTGTTAGGACTTCCAGGCCCTTTTGCCTGTGCACTTCATTGCCTCATTGTGCTGGAAATTTGCAAGAGTCTCCTTAGACTTTCAGAAATAACAAGTTCCATTGTCTCATTAGTTCCTCTGCCCTGTTAGTATCAAAGAGAGCAGTTAAAATGAATGAAAGGAGTCTAATTAAAAGTTCTAGGATACCATTATGTTTAAAAGATGGAAGGCTGCCTGTGGCTCAGTGGGTTAAGCATCCAACTCTTGATTTCAGCTCAGGTCATGATCTCCCTCTACGTGGGTCTGAGCCCTCCGTTGGGCCCTGCACTGACAGCGTGGAACCCACTTGGGATTCTCTCTCTCTCTCTCTCTCTCTCTCTCTCTTTCTCTGCCACCCCTCCCCACTTGTGCAGTCATATTCTCTCTCAAAAATAAATAAATGAACTAGAAAGACAGACAGACAGAAAGAGGAAAGAAAGAAAGAAAGAAAGAAAGAAAGAAAGAAAGAAAGAAAGAAAGAAAGAAAGAAAAAAAGAAAGAAAAAAAGAAGGGAAGAAGACAGCTGGCTGCTTAAACCCTTTGCCCCTGAGAACAAGCTGTGCTCAAATGAGCTTTGGCTCCATTTGTCTTCAGACCTTACAGAACCTGTGTGTGAAGCCTCGTATAACCTCACTGAGTAACCACATATCGATAGTTAATGAATATATATAAGGATTTGAGGATCAGGCTGGGGTGAGCAGGCCTGACACTTGATCTTTTCTGTGAAACTCATGATAACGACTCACTGCGTGCCTTCTGAAAGCTTTCTGTGGGTCTCACTGCTGCCAGCCTCCCCACCTTATCAGCGGGCCCCCAAAGCTTCAAATTACAGCAGCTAATTGGATAAAAGTGGAAATGCATCCTTCTAATGGAGTGAGAGATTAATGCCCTGATCTTTTTCCTTCACTTGCTGAGGCAAAACAAAAACACAGATGAAGGTTGTGAAGCAGAAAAGCAGATTAGCTCTGTTTCGGAGCAATGAGAGCCGATGTTCCAGCTAAAACTGAAGAGCTTTAGAGAGTATAGACACACATCAAAAGGACAGAAAACAACCCACGATAGCAGTTACCAAATTATCCCAGAGACAATCTGCAAATCCCTTGCTCAGTTAAAGCTAGCAACACAATTTACCTTCATCTGTGGGTAAGTTACTTTGTACCTAAAGATAATTTCATTTATGGCCTTATTTTATGACATTTTTATAACTGTGACACCATTTATGGGTCCCAGGGATAAATAAGCTGAATAAAAAGAAGCATCAAAATAAAGATTTAATGTGAAATTGTTTAATGCAATTGGGACTCATGAGTTGGCCGACAGGGAGTATTTTTCATGAGCATTCTGTTGCTCCAGTAGATTTCTTATAGACTGATAGAGATTTGTATTAAAAACACATCTGCAGTTAGTTCAGGAAAGAAGACTCTTTAGACATCAGCCTATTTTATGTAAAGAGATGCAATTAAAAACGTATATGGGGTAATTCCATCTTTTTATTAAATTACCCTGAAGAAGGAAACAGTGTTACCATAGGGTGATTGTGACACTAAAATTCAAAGAAGCTTCAGAGTGAGATAAATTGGATTTACATCGTTTAAAGGATAGGTCTGAGATCAAGGTTCTGGGTGATTTTCTTCTGGCAATTAATCGCCACGTGTGGCATATTTTAATGGGTTTTTACATTCCATTTTCAGGGGATGAAATCTGTGAGTGCCTGAAGGAAGTGTCATCAAGGATGGTAGGAGGAACAGTGAAGAATAAAAAGCGAAAATATGATAGGATGAGCAATCACAGAACTTGGTATTTATCGCATTTTAAAATAATAGCCCACCCCTCAGCGCAGGGGAAGGGAAAAGAAAAGACTCTGTGAGAGTCATTCACATTGCTTAAGTGTGAGCTACCTTTCCTTTTTGGTGTAATTACCTTACTGTTTTGACTAAACTTCTAGATCAACAGATGAGCATCACAGTCTATCATCTGAGCACTGGGTTCACTCTGTTAGCCCATGAGCCCATCTCTATTAAGCACCAGTTCAAAACAGAACCTCGGATTGCATATCCCATGAATGACCAACATAGAACATATTATTTAGATGACATGAGAAATACACCAATTCCATGACCAAAAAAAGCTGTCTCTTTCTTTTATTTTGTCGGCTAAAGGAACTTGTAGTACGGAAGATCATTCTTTTCGGAATGATTCCGTGTCTTTAGAAAAGTATGCTGAGGAATGATCATGAACTTTAATCTAAATCTGGACTCTGCCACTTGCTTGCTGTGTAAATTTGTGTAAGTCACCTGACACTCTACATCTGTTTTCCCATCTGCAAAATTCAGAATGACAATATTTTCAGTTTACAAAGTTGTTCTGAGACTCAAATCACATCACAGCCATATGTAAAAATGTTTAGAACACAGTAGTTATATATTGAGCTAGAGAGAATACAGAGAAAGGACATGAATCCCTAGGACAAGATAATCTAGTAGGCAAAATACAATTTGGGAATATTCTACGGTATCATATAGCCATATGTCACGTACACATAGAGAATACTAGACAGCCCACATAAATGTTATAGTTACACAAACAAGCAAAGAGCCATCATGAGAGAGGCTAGTGAGAGAAAATTCCAAGAGATTTTAGCCCCTGGCTAGGAAGCATGATGTCTCCATAAGATCTGAAATCACAGGACACTGCAGGTGCCTTGAAGGCATCTATATCTCCAAAGGATTTCATGACTATTTTACCCAACTCTACAACACTTAACTCAACCTATTCTTCAACAGACATTTATCAAAAGCTGCTGATTTCCAGGTGTTTCTTCTCCTGGGCCTGTCACCTTTTGCACAGAAGAAACAAGGGAACCCATCCAGGCTCTTACACTCCCTGAGGAAAACCAGCAACCCTACCTTGATCTCTGCAATCAGCACTCTGAGCTGGCACTTAGCATCCTCTTGAACATGCTAACGAAGAAAAGTGTATATTGTTTGGTTGCATTTTCTCAGTTTATTTTCTTATCTTTTAATGTACCCTAATTTCTTCAAATATCGCCTGATCTTATATATCTACATGTCTACCAACAGCAATAAGACATGGCAAATTAATTATCCAAATTAATTATGCAGGCTTGGCTTTAATTTCTATTTTAAAATATAATGCATTGATTTAGAGGTATCAATATCACAATATTGCCTATTCTTGTTGCTAATTTTAAATGGAAAGGTTTCCAATTCAAATATAGTTCTAGATATTCAAACACATTTTCATTTACTCACGAGCAGAATTTTGTTAAGGCAGAACTTGCTACTTAACATGAAATCATTAACCTTGTAACAGAAATATAGGCAGGATCCAAGTTCACCATAAGATTCATTCAGTCATTCATTATGCTGGGCCCTAGAGGAAAAAAACACTATCTGACCTCTAAGAAACTCAGTCTATTAGAGGCACACATGTAAATAGTGTGTAAATAAAAATTACAATATAATAAGTCCTTTTATAGACATTGCTGGAGAGGTGTTTCCCATCTGGATTTTCTCCTAATGATGTCAGAAGCATACCAGACTAGGATAAAAGAAGATAAGAGACAGATGATATTTAGCAAGACAATCTACAGAACATGCCTATGGTATTGCCGATGCTAGGTAGTCTGCAACATTGGGAAGGTCTCTTTCCCTCCACCTGGGGTGACAGCCAGCAGAGGACTTGAGAGTGCTCAAGGATGTACACTGCAGAGAGGAAGCAGGACCCTGAGTAGGGAACAAAAGACAATAAACATACTAAGTTGCAGACCAGTGAAAGAAACTGGAGACGAACCTAATGAAATGTGGAGGAGAGTCACTCATAAAGCTACATCCCCTCATTAAAACTCTTACTGAGCTGAAAGGCAAAACTTGAACCAAAAGTCAAAGACTATCAAAAGTGTTCTTCCTCATTACCCTTCGGTGTGTGTATGTGTACACATGTGAGTGTGTACACATGAGCCCAACCTAGCAACCTGTTAAGACGACTCTGGGGAATGAGGTGTACTGCCCCCCCTTTCCACATTGGAGTGTAATCTTGATGATTATAAAGAAGAAATATACAATGTGTAATTAAAGAAGAGAGAAGAACTAACAGCCTTTGGGAGT
The DNA here is from genome assembly GCF_003009895.1 of Hyaena hyaena. NCBI lineage: Eukaryota > Metazoa > Chordata > Mammalia > Carnivora > Hyaenidae > Hyaena > Hyaena hyaena. The sequence goes on from NW_024081122.1 coordinate 291,939, forward strand.
ATTAAAGAGGGGTTCACTGAGGAAATACTTTGAGCTGAGTCTTGAACGATAAGTAGGGACTCATCAAGCTGATATTCCAGGCAGAGGAAATAAAACACTATATTCAAAAGGGTATAGGTATGAAGAAAACATGGAGTGTTCCAGCAACATGTAATTAGTTTGGTTTAGCGAGCACAGGGCATGCTAATGAGAAAGTAAGAAGTGAGCCTGGAAAGTCAGGTAAGGGTTATACCAGAGTCTTTATCCCAAAGGGGATGAGTGGCTATTAAAAGATATTAAGCTAGGGAGTATTTGATTTACAAGAGAAAGATTTTATTGAAAGGCCCTGAAGTGAGTGGAATATAAAGTTTACACCACATAAATATATTGGAGAAAGGTTATACAAAGGTAATCTGAGCTAGGCAGTAGAAGGATGTGGGGCATGACCTTCAAAGAGATCCATGGAGCTTCTGAACTGGACTAGACTGTGGTTAGTGACATCTTAACCTGAATCAATGACAGAAGGAAGGGATAGATGAGAATACACCAAGGGAGTAGATTACTAAGTGGGATGGATTAATACAGAGAGAGAAGGCAAGGAAGGAATATAGCTGATTCTCAGATGTACAATTTTGGTGATTAGATTTATGGGGAAAGATCTTGATTTCCATTTTATAAAGGTCAAGGGCCCTGTGATGCATCTAAGTCATCATTCCCTGCATCTAAGTCATCATTCCCAGTGGATAGCTGAACATGCATATCTGATCACAATTAGAAGCATGGCTTCAAGGAGGAAAACAAAAAAGTTGGTGTCAGAAAGCAGACTAGTGATGTTGTAGGGCCAGGAATGGGAGAGGATTGAATGCAAAAGAGAACTAGGAGATTCATTAGGGTGATATAAACATTCTATATCTTGGTTGTGGTGGTGGATACACAGCTATATATATATATAAAATATATATATATATCAAATAACTCATTGAACTTGAAATGGGTGCACTATATTTTATGTAACTATAATGTAGCATAAAATTTTTTAATGTTTTAAGTCATAAGTATGTTAATGATAGTTGAAAATGTGAAGTTGACAGGATAGATGAGAGAGGCTATAGAGTGAGACACGAAGAGGGCGGAGGCTAGAATTATATACAAGGAGTATGAGAGGAAAACTAGCAAAATCGTTCGCCACTGTTACTGTTTAGCCATGAAACAGAAGAGTGTCATTTAAAGGCTCTTTGGAGACCTATATGTCATCTAATACTACTTCACCTTACATATGAAGTAAATGGTGTTCATATTGAGGTACAGTGCTTTGTTCAAGGGCACAAAGTTACTTTGATAGCAAAGGCAAAATTAGACAGAGCCTGCAGTCCTGAGCCTGGGATACTTCTGTCTGGGGCTACTCAGTTGTTAACAGGACCAAAAGAAGTCTCTTTGGTGTCCCATTCAAGTCGGACCCTGTATTTCTTTCTCTTAGTTACCACTTTCTCTGTTCCACACCCATCAAAGAGCGACATGACCCTACAAGCTCATAAAAAGCCTTAACAAGAAGACAAAACCACTTTCTGAGGAAGGGGAGAGGTGTTCCTGGCTGCCACTACCAGAGATTTTGTTAGTAGAGAGGCATAAAATTAGATGTAGACGTGAGCTACCATCACTAAAATAGAGGAGGCATTTTTCATCACACAAACATATACCTACAGAGCAGGGGGTTTTATTTTATTTTGTTTTTCTGGGATGGCACATCTCTGCACATTGCACCCGCACTTTCTGGCAAGTCAAATAAATGAACCTGTCACATGCCGGTGGAAATTAAGAAAGAGGAAGTGTAGAGAAGGCGTTTAACAATACATCAAGGCAAGCACCACCCTTCAAATTTTATTTTCTTTTACTTTAAAACAAATGAACTCACATAAGTATACTTCCACTCATCATGAAAAAAGAGATGAAAAGTTGACTTCATTGGTGAATATCGAACAGATGGAGCCAGAAGCAACGAAGGGAGAGGAAATAGAGACAAATACGGTTGTCATGGTTTCTTTGAGATGCAGTAAACAAAGGACCCAAATGGACAATGAAATCCCCCGTTGGGAAAAACCACATGGCGCTCCTCTCTTTCTTAGATAATTGCCAAGCTCACTTTGAATGTCTGGAGTCAGTGGGAGATGAGAGAACACTAATGCTGTCACTCACCCCTGGCTATTCTCAAATTATATTTGCCCTGAGACCATCCAACCCTTCTACAGAACAGACATCAAACAATTAATGACTGCCTCAGATTAATCAATTACCCCACTGGGCAGTGCCCTGAAGAAATATGTGACGCATGTAAACACTGGAGACGCTGTGCACAGCCTGACACCAAGTTCTCTGCTTAATTGGGAAGCCACGAGCACACATGAGAACATTTTAAAAGATTTATAATTCTTATAGACACATTCAGGTTCCCAGTCTCTACTGTCCCTGTAGTCATCTCCAAATTAATCCAAATCCAGTGCTACCATATTCTAGGTGATATGTGAGTCAGACAAGAGCTCGGTTATCTGCCACATCCAATGTTCCCCCATAATTTACAAGATGTTGGAAAAGGAATGGGGGTGGGGAGGGGTCCCTCCAGAACAGCTTTTCTGAGACTCACACGAAATCCCAGGGCATGAAGATCGTCCCCTGTATGATGGCAAACAGGCAAATGTCAGAAACATCCAAACGTTTGGCTGAACTCACATATTTTGTCTGGAGGTTCTGATGGAGCTGACACAAGGTCTTTTCCAAGGTCATTTCAGAGGCTGCCAGCACTGAGATCAGACTGTTTAAACCCTGAATTCCACACCAGTCTCCCTCCTGTTCCCGCCAAAACAGATTCTTTCTATTCCACATGGGTTGGGAGTTGTTTTCTCCTTCATGAATGACCCTTAGTTTGCTGAGGGATTGTGTAGCTTGAGGGGAGGTCCGGTGTAGAGCTGAGGAATATGGCTGTGTTTATGAAGACCATGGGCACTTGAGCAGCAGATGAGGGGTGGGAGGGAGGAAGGGTGGCTTCACCTTGGCTCAGCTACATGTCCTCAGAAGCTAAGAAGTCACCGAGCAATTTTTAGGTTGTTGAAATTTATCTCTCTCATGAGTCTGTCCCCAAAGCTCAAAGCTTGCAACATCTTATTTCCTGTTTTGGGATTTCCTGAAATTGAAGCTGAGACATTGGCCTCTGTAAAGAAACCCATAGCAAGCCGTTTCTCTGGAACAATGACTCTGTGCATCAGCCTCAACGTACAACTTGAACTTACCAACCTACTGCCATTTTCACATCTCCTCAGAAAGTGCATTTGTCTCTTCTCCTTCATCACCCATATCTCTCTGTCCCTTGTGATTGCCACCCTCTCCAACATTTTACCTCTTGTTTAAAAATGTATTTTGAGAGAGAGAAAGAGAGCAAGCAAGGGACAGGCAGAGAGAGAGGAAGAGAGAGAGAGAATGCCAAGCAGGCTTCTCACTATCAGCTCAGAGCCTAATGCAGGGCTCAAACTCATGAACTGTGAGATCAAGACTTGAGCCGAAATCAAGAGTCAGACACTTAACTGAGCCACCCAGGCACCCTTAAAAGCCTCTTATTATAAAGTTTATTTGGGGTGTTGCTTCTTCACAAGACAGGTGACTGTACGAATTTTGGGAAGCTACGTTATCCTCTATAGCTGCAAAACAAATGGAGGAAACTGTGAATAAGCATCAAATTAGAAAAAATCCCACACTTGATGAATAGGCAGGGTGGGGTGGGGTAGGCATAATAGACAGGACATAAAAAATGACACCATATATTCTTTTCTTTGAACGTCAAGTCTGGTTTTCCATAACTGTGATCATGGTTATGGCATCACTTCCAAAATCCCAACATCATTCAATTCTGGGTTCTTGTTGTTTATACAAATACATCACCTTTACTTCACAGTCCTTCCTGAGCTTTGATCTGTCAGCTCTCACAATGGGGAAGTGGAAGTACCTGTGTATACAGAATTACAAAGCTCCCTGCAAACAAATCTGGTGAGATGCCAACCAAACCTAGGCCTTCCCAAAGATGGGAGTATCCTTTAAGGCTAACACAACTGCCATGGGCTTTCCCAAGCGTTTAATACATTCAAACCAAATATTTATTTTTATCTATCTATCTATCTATCTATCTATCTATCTATCTATCTATCTTTTTAAAGAGGGTGTGAGTGGGAAAGAAGGGGCAGAGGGAGAGAGAGAGAATTTCAAGGGGGCTCCACACTCAGAGCAGAGCCCACTATGGGGCTCAATCCCATGACCCTGGGGTCACACCCTGAGCCAAAATCAAGAGTTAGACACTCACCCAACTGAGCCACAGGCGCCCCAAACCAAATTATTTATAATTCCAATATCACATGAAAGTTTCTGAAGAAGAAATAGATTGACTTCTAAGCATGGACACAGGCTCCATTTCATTAGTAAAGAATTTCATAGTTATTAAAGGCTATAAGGTTAGAACTGGATTTTTCCATACTAGTGGGAAAGACATTTTATTTTTCCAGGGTACTGTAAAGAATCACAATGACCTATCCATCCTAGGAGAGATCCTTTGGGAGAAAATGAAGTATGGCGGAAAGAAAATGAACAAACAAAACAATCCTGGGTTTGAAATTTGGTTCTGCCATTTACCAGTTACATGGCATTGGCTAAGCTATGTATATAATGATACGTCCTGCTTCACTATCTTAGGTAATAAAAAAAAAATCACATTTTCAAAAATGTGAGCTTCTATCTTTCCTATCTCAAGAACAATTTTAGCTCCCTTTCTAATTATTCTAATAAATCAAAGAACGTTAGGGGTCTATTAGCCCCAAGAGTTGTTCTGGTTTATAATTGCCTTAAAGAGAAAAGAAATGGAAAAACTAATTTGTGCACCATGTTTCCATTCTCTACCACCATGACTGCTCATTCTACTATATTTTTCTCTTGAGAGACGATACACTTCCCAGCTCCAGCGCTCCGGTCACCGCCCCCATCGGTGCCACCGCAGCCACCACCTCTGACGCCAGAGAAGAAAAGTCTCACCAAGTACCGCTCTCCAGGGATGTCATTTTGAGCACCTTCCTGCAGGAGCGTGGCCCAGGACTTCTGAACCTTCCTGGCATGACCCATCTCATGGACTACTATGACCCTGGGCCCTCTGCTAACAGCAACAATCCCAATGATGTGACCGCTCGCTGGCCTTCATCGGGGACAAGATGGAAGTGAGGTGGATGCTGTCACACATTGGCGAGCTGCCCGGGGGCAGCCATGTACAGCGTGGCCTTCACTTACAACCGGACACGCCTGACAGGTGTCCTTAGAAGTTTCATGGATGGGGGCGTCTGGGTGGCTTAGTCGGTTAAGCGTCCGACTTTCACTTAGGTCATGATCTTGCAGTTCGTGGGTTCGAGCCCCGCGTCGGGCTCTGTGCTGACTGCCAGCTCAGAGCCTGGAGCCTGTTTCGGAGTCTGTGTCTCCCTCTCTCTCTCTGACCCTCCCCTGCTCACGCTGTCTCTCTCTCTCTCCTAGAAATTAAAAAAAAAAAAAAAAAGTTTCATGGATGATCTCACTAATCTCAGGGAGAACTAAGGATCTGGAGTTTCCTGACCTTGTCAAGGACACGGTAAAGAAGCCTCGAGATTTCGTGACTTTGACTTACCCTCTTGCATGGGGTGATGGGCATGTCCTCTCTGGGTGCCACAGACCCCAATACTCCCTATTTTGTCTTATCATGCCTGCTTCCCCTCTCTTCTGCTTGTGCCTGGTCCCAGAGGCCTTTGGCTTTGAGACGCCTGGCTTACTGACTCCACGCTTGCATTCTCCAGCGCGTTTGCCTGCTTCCCGGCGGGTGCTCCGGCTTCTCCCTCTCGCAGGAGCGCATGCGTCGGGCAGACATGGCTGGTTCCTCCCTCACCCGCCCAGCTGGTGCCTCCTCCTCCCGCGAGCACCTCTCCTGACCACTCCTGACTCCTCCGGCCCCAGTTCCCAGCCGCAGCCTGGGTGCGCTGGCTTCTCCTCTTCTGCCCTGTTCTCGGGGCCATTGACCCACCCCACCTGTGCTCTTCCTCATCACCTTGTCCCAGACGCGTGCTTCTGTGTCCCCCACCTTCCCTGACTCGTTCTTCCCACCCCAGTCCCAGCCACGCAGGCGCATCCCTGCGTCCACAGAGCGGGCACAGAAGGCACTGCAGAACGAGCACACCTGTTCGAGGCTGGAAGTCCTCACCTCTCCCCACCCCCCACCCCGTCCCCTTGATTCCCGCAGTTGTCCCCCAACCCCGGGGGCGCTGTCCCTGCTGCGGCTGCTGCCCAGCGCGGGGGCGGGGCCGGCCTCTCCCCAGCCCCTACCCGGAGGTGGCCTCAGTTGGTTTTGTTGTCTTTTAAACTGTTTTCTTATGATCCATTTTTTTTTTTATATTTAAACTCTGAGTGCTGGGACACTACTGAGGTTTCATACTAGTTTTTGTCTTTTTCTTTTTTGTAGGAAAAATGAATGCATTCTACCTCTGGGGTCATTACTGGTTAACTGCCGGCTCCAAAGCCTCGCTGGGCCTGCTGTCCTGGCCCCACCCGCAACGTGCATGCGGTGGCCTGTCCCAAGAAGACTTCCTATCCTTGATCAGTCGTAGGCAGGCAGCGGGGAGTGCTGGCCGCACCCCAGTATCTGTGATGCCCATGCCCGTGGCAAAGAGAAAATCTGCCGGAATAGATTAGTGAGGGGTAGGAGGGCTCAATAAAATGTTGGTTTCAAGGGGCGCCTGGGTGTCTCAGTCGGTTAAGCGTCCGACTTCAGCTCAGGTCATGATCTCACGGTTCGTGGGTTCGATCCCTGCGTCCGGCTTTGTCCTGACAGCCAGCTCAGAGCCTGGATCCTGTTTCAGACTCTGTGTCTCCCCCCCTCTCTGACCCTCCCCTGCTCACGCTGTCTCTCTCTCTCTCTCTGAAATAAATAAAAAATATTTAAAAATTTTTATAATAAATAAATAATAAATAAATAAAATGTTGGTTTCAAAGAAAAAAACCTTGTTAGTTTTCTTTTCTTTCCCCTCCTCCACTTCCTCCTCCTCTTCATTCTCTCAATCTAAGATATTTATCATACACACACACACACACACACACACACACACACCTCACTACAAAAATAACTAACCATCCTCTAGACCTGGGTGTTAAGCCTGAGTGATTGCCCCCAGATTCCCTTTTCTCATATAGTGAATCTCTACTTGGGGTGGGAAGTGTTGATGCTTCTCTGTCAGGGGCCTTAGTTAAGGTCTCTTCAGCACATCAGAGATGTTCTGATGATGTTGAACTTCAAAGGAGAAGGGGTCCATGAATCACTTACGGGATAGCATTCAGATAAATCCAGATTATGTCTACAAGACAGATGGTCTTGACTCTTCAAAAATATCAGTGTCAACAAAAGACCTAAAGCAAAGCAAAACCAAGTAAAACAAGATAACTCTGCCAAATTAAAAGACATTAAAGATATATAAAAAATAAAGGAAATATATGATTCTCAGTTGGATTGAAAAAAAAAAGAAACATCTGTAATAACTCTTCATTCATACAGTTGAAAAACTGTGATTATGGTGTGTGTATTAAATATTATTGTTATCAGTGTTTGATTTCTTGAGTGTGATCATGGGATTGTGGTTATTTAGAAGAATGGCCTTCATAGAGGATGGAGGGGAGGTGACATCTGCAGCTTTCTTTTAATTCCAGTACAGTTAACATACAGTGTTATAATTAGTTTCAGGTGCACAATACAGTGATTCAACAATTCCATACATTACAAGTGCACTCTTTAATCCCCATCACCTATTTTACCCCTGTCCTCCCCCACTTCTATAACCATCAATTTGTTCTCAGTAGTTAAGTCTGTTTCTTGGCTTGTCTCTCTCTTTTTCCTTTGCTCATTTGCTTTGTTTCTTAAATTCCACATAAGAATGAAATCATATGGTACTTGTCTTTCTCTGACTCATTTCACTCTCTAGCTCCATTAACGTCATTGTATAGGGCAATATTTCAGTTTTTATGGCTGAATAATATTCCATTGTGTACACAAACCACTTCTTCTTTATCCACTCATCTATTGATGGACACAGGCTGCTTCCATAATATGACTATTGTAAATAATGCTGCTATAAACGTAGGGGTACATGTAACCCTCTGAATTAGTGTTTTTGTATTTGGGGGTAAATACCCTGTAGAGTAATTACTGGGTTGTAGGGTACTTCTTTTTTTAAAACTTTTAAAGAAAACTCCATACTGTTTTCCACAGTGGCTGCCTCAGGTTGCATTCCTACCAATTGGGCAAGAAGTTTCCTTTTTCTCCACATCCTTGCCAACACCTGCTGTTTCCTGTATTTTGATTTTAGCCATTCAGACAGGGTGAGGCGATCTCTCATTGTACTTTTGATTCACATTTCCCTGATGGCGAGTGGTGCTAAGCATCTTTTCATGTGTCTGTTGGCCATCTGGAAGTCTTCTTGGAAGAAATGTCTGTTCATGTTTTCTGCCCATTTTTTAAAAAGTTTTTATTTATTTATTTTGAGAGAGAGAGAGAAAGAACAAGCTGGGGAGGGGCAGAGAGAGGAGACAGAGGATCAGAAGAGGACTATGTACTGACAGCAGAGAGCCTGACATGGGTTTTGAACTCATGAGCTGTGAGATCATGACCTGGATACTTAGCCCTGAGCCACCCAGGCTCCCCTCTTCTGCCCATTTTTTAATTGGATTATTTGTTTTCAGGGTGTTGAGTTTTGCAAGTTCTTTACATATTTTGTTGATTGTTTCCTTAGCTGTGCAAAAGCACTGTATTTTGATATAGTCCCTATAGTTTATTTTTGCTTTGATTTCCCCATGCTTCAGGAGACTTAAAATGTTACAATGGCCTATGTCAGAGACATTACTGACTATGCTCTTTTTAAGAATTTTTATGGTTTCTTATGTTTGCACGTATAGGAGGATTAGGAGGAACTTAACAGAGGACCATGGGGAAGAAGAAGGGGGGAAATCGTGGGGGAGAGGGAGGGAGGCAAACCATGAGAGACCCTTGAATGCTGAGAACAAACTGAGGACTGATGGGTGGGGGGGGGGGGGGGGGAGATGGGCATGGAGGAGGGCACTTGTGGGGAGGGGCACTGGGTGTTATATTGAAACCAACCTGACAATAAACTATTTGTAAAAAAAAAAAAAAAAAAAAATTTATGGTTTCAGGTCTCACATTTACATCTTGAATCCATTTTGAATTTACTTTTATGTATGGTGTAAGGAAGTAGCCCAGTTTCATTCTTTTGCATGTAGCTGTCTAATTATCCCAACACCTATTATTGAAGAGATTGCCTTTTTCCTATTGGATATTCTTCCCTGTTTTGTCAAAGATCAACTGGCCATATATTTGTGGGTTTATTTCTGGGGATTCTGTTCTGTTCCATTAATTTATGTGTCTATTTTTGTGCCAGTACCATACTGTTTTGTGCCTATAGCACACTGCTTTGATCACTACAGCTTTGTAATATAACCTGAAGTCTGGAATTGTGATGCTTTCCAGCTTTGTTTTTCTTTTTCACAGTTGCTTTGTCTATATTGGCTATTTGAGGTCTTTTGTGATTTCATATAAACTTTACAATTTTTAGTGCTAGCTCTGTGAAAAATGCTATTGATGTTTTGATAAGGATTGCATTAAATCTGTAGATTGCTTTGGGTAGTATAGATATTTTTACAACATTTGTTCCTCCAATCCATAAGCATGATATATCTTTTCATTTATGTCATCTTCAATTTCTTTCACTTATGCTTTGTAGTTTTCAGAGAACACATCTTTCATCTCTTTGGTTATAAGCTGCCTTCCTAGGTATCTTACAATTTTTGGTGCAATTGTAAATGGGGTTTTCTTAATTTCTCTTTCTGCTGCTTCATTATTAGTGTACAGAAATGCAACAAATTTCTGCACATTGATTTTGCATCCTGTGACTTCATTAAATTCATTTATCAGTTCTAGTAGTTTTTTATTGGTGGAGTCATTAGGGTTTCTCTATGTACAGTATCACATCAACTGCAAATAGTGAAAGTTTTACTTTTTCCTTACCAACTTGGATGTCTTTTATTTCACAACTTACTTTTAAATGGCAAAATAAATAAATAAGTACAAAAATCTAAATGTGGCAAAATGTTACGAACTGATGAATCTAACCGAAGAAACATCGAGTGTGAATTATGTTATTCTTACCACTTGTCTGCAGTTCTAACTTTGTCAAAATAAGATGCGTGGGGAAGCAGGGTCTGTAAGCTGGGGAGAATAGGTGCTTTCAGTCAGTGCTTTCCCAGAGTCCACAACACCTTTTCTACTCAAATTTCCACTTCTTCCCTTATAGTTGGTTTTCGATTTTTCCATACTAAGGTGTTTGAAAGAACTACCTTTCCTAAGCACAAAAAAATGCCTTCTTTCCTCCAGAACAAAGGGGACCCAGTCACTGACCTTGCCACAGGTCAACCAATTGATAGAAAGGTTCTTGCTGGAGTACAGATCCCTCTACCCAGGAGATGTAGAGACCTCTAACACTAAAAAAGCTATTGGCAAAGCTCAAATAATGGCGTCTGTCACTTCAAACATGTTGAAAATGTCGCCCCAGGATAATTAAACAGAGTTTTATTGTGTTCTTTTTTAATTAAAAAAACTTTTTTAAGTGTATTTATTTATTTTGAGAGAGAGAGAGCCACCAGGGGAGGGGCAGAGAGAGAGTGAAGGAGAGAATCTGTGCTGTCAGCACAGAGCCAGATGCGAGGCTTAAACTCATGAACCATGAGGTCGTGACTTGAGCTGAAACCAAACCAAGAGTCCTACGCTTAACCAACTGAGCCAACCAATTGCCCCAACTGTGTTTTGCATTATAAAAGCAGGGGAGAAAACTATCTACCTCAAATGGCTATTGTAACAACTAAGTGCCATTACATAGTATGGCATCCAGTATATATTAATAAATTCTATAAACCTTTTCCTCATGTGATCACCCCATGCTCAGAGACTGTTCTGGAACACAGTGGTGCCGAAATGCCCCGTGGCCGTCTACATTCCCTATGGTAAGGATGGCCATGAGTCCTAGTTTATGTCTATTGTCCTGGCTTAATTAATGGCTCCCCCTTTCACTCAAGAGTGTACCAGTTTGGAAAAAAATCCTAAGGCCATCAACCTATGGTCACAGTCTTTCGGGAAAATACATCCTGCTAAAAGGCACAGGGGGCGGCATCATCTTTCTGAATAAACATTACCAAAATGTATTTTTAGTGGCATCTCCAGAGCTACAGCAAAAATCAACAAACAAACAAGTAAGGAAGGAACATCACAGGTTTCCCTTTCATTGTTCTGTCCCATCACCTGCACGCTGACTGCATACAGAGGCTGGGATATTAGATCATGAAAACAGGAAATAGAAGACATCTGTGATTGTACTTCACTACTTAAAGATGCTCATTCAAGTGACCTGTGTTCTCTCAGACTAGCAGATAATATTATTTCAGTGCTGAAATGAGTCTTCTTATTAATGGTGTGTGAACTATACACACGATGACTGAATACAGCTTGGAAGAGAAAGCTTTTTCAGGCACTCTGACAAGGCAAATGCTGACTGGCCCAGCTTCTATACTCACAGTGAACAGATGCAGTTTCGGCAGAGCAGACCTGCTTGCCCAGTGGGGCCACCATCTTTATTGCCAATCCCCAAGTCAGAGTTCTTATTCTTGCCAGAAATCACCCAGTGTTGACAGAGGAAATGTGTCCTCTTCTGGGAAACAGGAATAAAACAATGGAGTAAACAGTGAAAAGAATAGAGGCAGGATTTGCTTCTAGACTTACCAACTCACTTCAAATTTGAATGCTTAGTAGTTTTTTTTTAATTAAAAAATATTTATTTATTTATTTTGAGAGAGAGAATGGGGGAGGAACAGAGGGTGAAGGAGAGAGAGAGAGAGAGAGAGAGAGAGAATCCCAAGCAGGCTTCGTGCTCGTTGTGGAGCCCAACACAGGGCTCGATCTCATGAACCATGAGATCATGACCTGAACTGAAATCAAGAGTCAGACGCTCAACCGACTGAGCCCCACTCCCAGGTGCCCCTGAACCCTTAGTAGTTTTAACGCGTCTTGTCAATATAGCATGTTTAATACAGTCTATCAGTATAACCCATTTAGATTCACATCTCATGTTTCAAACGCGGTGATAAGGAGTCAGGAGGTAAATTTCATCCCATGGGGCTCTAATAAAATAAATCTTCCAGGCAGTGATTTATATTTTGCTAAAGCATCTCCATTCGCATTCCTCTAAACAAATCAGAATGTCAGCTCTACGGCTGTCAGGGGCTTGGTGAGTTCCATTCGCTGCTGTATCCCACAGCCCAGAATAATTCCTGGAACGTAGTAAGAGCTCAAAAAAAAATGTATTCTATACATTAATGAATTCCAGGCAGCCTGACATTGAGTCACCCAAATAATGATAATTTTGATCTATCTTTAAAATATTTTTCCTTTTCTTTAATACATTTTTCTTGTTTCCCACTTAAAAGACAAAGGCTTCTTCTCCCTCAGTGAAACCCCTCATACTTTTTATCTTACCCCAAATTTTTCTTTTTTTTAAGTTTATTTATTTTGAGGGTGACAAAGCACAAGCAGAAGAGAGGCAAAGAGATGGAGGGAGGGAGGAAGGGAGAGAGAGAGAGAGAGTGAGAGAGAGAGAGAATCCCAAGGAGGATGTGTGCTGTCAGCACAGCACCTGATGCAGGGATCGATCTCACAAACTATGGGATCATGATCTGAGCCTAAATCAAGAGTCGGACACTTAGCCAACTGAGCCACCCAGGCACCCCATTTACCCCAATTTTCAAGTAAGTAAGCAGTAATTTTAAAAATCTCCCACCAGGGGCGCCTGGGTGGCTTAGTCGGTTAAGCGTCCGACTTTCGCTTAGGTCATGATCTCGCGGTTGGTGGGTTCGAGCCCCGCGTCGGGCTCTGTGCTGACTGCCAGCTCAGAGCCTGGAGCCTGTTTCAGTCTGTGACTCCCTGTGTCTCTGACCCTCCCCTGCTCGCACTGTCTCTCTCTCTCTCTCCTAGAAATAAATAAAACATTAAAAAAAAAAATCTCCCACCAGAAGTTCCGTTTTCACTTACAGAAGTCTTAAACTAAAAAAAAATAATAATTTTTAAAAAATGGTTCTCTCTCCAGTACTTAATATCATCTTTTCCTCTTAGTATTATAACAACAAACTAATAAACTAACACTCTTACACGTCATCATCTCTGTTTTCATTCAGTGTCAAAAACAGCATTTGTTAGTATCACCACCAATCACATCAGGAAGGTCTCGAAGTATCAGGTAGTTGTCGAGCTCAAAGTGGTGGAAATTAGTTTTCTAAAAATCCTTTCACTTGAATGCTGAAGTCTTATCATGGGCAACAACATCTATCAGTTTTCGTAAAGTGACAGGCTCGCTTTGTGTTCATGAAGATGATGGACAGAATCCCAAGCCTGGATAGCCAGCCGCAGGTTGTCAGAAGTTCTTTTGAGTAAAAATGATATTACATGAAAAAGCTGCTAAATCGGCTGGCACCTCAAACAATCACACGAGTGCTTTTCCTTGTGATTCCCACTGTGCTTTGAGAGGTAGAAGTGATTTATGGATACCTCCCCAATTTGTCATACCGAATATTAAAAAAAAGACATGTACTCAAAGATCAAGGTTTAATAAAATTAATCATTTTTATTGCTTCATCAATGACATTCTTTTTTTTTTTAATGTTTTTTATTTATTTCTAGGAGAGAGAGAGAGAGACAGCGTGAGCAGGGGAGGGTCAGAGACAGAGGGAGTCACAGACTGAAACAGGCTCCAGGCTCTGAGCTGGCAGTCAGCACAGAGCCCGACGTGGGGCTCGAACCCACGAACTGCGAGATCATGACCTATGCGAAAGTCGGACGCTTAACTGACTAAGCCACCCAGGCGCCACTATCAACGACATTCTTAAATAAAACTGTCTTTTTCTGTGAGTGTGACTCACCAGATACGTGCCCATAGTCATGGTGATCTGTGTACAAGAAGCAACTTAAATTAGGCTGATTTCAAAGGCTCCTGGGATAAGATAATGCCCCTGTCTGGAAACCATTAATATCACCCCCTTCCTACACTGATGGTGTCTATGTCCCTTCAATTAACTGAATCCGTTTTTTGAAAATTAGGGAATGTGTGATAGTAAAATTCCAAGTATCCATAACGGCCTATTCTGGTGAACTAGGTTGGAAGATATGGCCGTGGTTTGCACGAGAAATAAAATAGGGAATAAAGTTTTGACCTAATGCTCAAAACACCCCTTGGAGGCATTTAGCAGCATTTAGTTCTTTTTTATTTTATTTTTTTTATTTTAGGGAAAGAAAGAGAGTAAGCAGGGGAAAGGGACAGAGGAAGAGAGAGAGAATCTCAAGCAGGCTTCATCCTCAGCGCAGAGCCCGGCTGCGGGACACCACCATGGGATCAAGACCTGAGTTGAAATCGAGTCAGCTGAGCCACCCAGGCACCCTAGGCGGTGCCCACTCCTGACTCATTTTGGAAGCTTCAGAGACAACAGCCGACCTTCTCATGTCAGTGGTTCTAAGGGGACACAAAGGTGGAAGGGTAGTTATCTGGGAAGAAGCCTCAGGAAGGTGAAAGGAGGTCCCTGTTGATCATGGCTGGTCACAGCCCTTAGGGATACAGCCACGTCTCCAACTGACCACAGGCTTGGCTGTTAAGCCCAATGAGTTGAGATGACAAAAAGCATGGAGTCACTTCTGCTCCTCTCCACACCTCAGCCTCTTGCCCATCTCCTTAATAATCCCCATCACCAATATCAGCAGGGTCATTAATTTAATGGGTTAGACCCAAGTGCTCCATGGGCCATATTTTATTAGTGAGAGAGTTTCCTATGACTTAACAGGGAGCCCCCGTGCATTGCACTCATATTCTTGCTTCAGTAATATACAAGAGCAAAACAGGGCTGGTCTCTCAGGAGAAGTTCTGAGCAGATTGTTCGTCTTTTCTTGTTTTTTTTTATTTGTTTGTTTGTTTGTTTGTTTTTTGATTTTCAGTTAATAAGTAAGTAGAGCCAGAACTTCCAGACCTGGTCACCTTCTCTCCTATCTTGGTATAGGCACATTGGGCAGGCTCCCCTCAAGATGGAGAACTACAAAATTGAAAGGCTTTTGCCAGACGTCATTGCACTGGGTTTGAATATATTTTTTTAATATTTGTTTATTTTTGAGAGAGACAGAGACAGAGAGAGAGAGAGAGGTAGCATGAGCAAGGGACAGAGAGGGGGACAGAGGATCTGAAGCAGGCTCTGTACTGACAGCAGAGAGCCCGATGCAGGGCTCGAAGTGACGAACCCATGAGGTCAAGACCTGAGCCAAAGTTAGACACTCAACCGACTGAGCCATTGAGGCACCCCTGCACTGGGTTTAGTGGGGTTTGCATAGCTACCATAAAGAAGTTATTTGATTCCCATTATGCTATTAGGAGCTTTGTGTAAAACTCCATCCAAAACCCCACGGAGGGGAGAGCCAGTACAATTTGAGCATTCCTTGGTCCCTACCCATCCCCCTTCACACCGCTCTCCCAGGTCTAATTTACATCTGCTAAGGTGCCGATCACAAGCCTATCTCCTAACAATCAGTGTGTATCAAATAACTAAATGAAGAACAGAAGGGTACCATTGCTGGCATTATCATTAGCCATTCCTTCGTTCTGCACAAATCTCAGTCAAGGTCTTCACAAAGGCTGATGGCCACGAACAGGTGTAACAATGACAGTGAGCGTCTGTGCAGCGAAGATGAATAATGGCTCACTTACTCTTCCCAACAACCTCACAGAGAGGTGGGCATATAATAAGCTTTTCCCAGTGAGCAAACTGAAGCTGAGAGGGGCCAAAGAACTTGGCCAAGGTAATACAGACGGTGTAGTGGCGAGTGTGGACTAAAACCCAGTCTTCTTATTCTAGTGTCACAGCTCATAATTCTATAATCCCAAATTTCTTTGGCATTTCTTATTTCTGAAATCAGAGGAAATAAGATATATGTTGATATGAGAATTATGCAGGAAAGGCAGTGTCACGAATGACAATAACAAAAATGAAAACAAAAAAGAGGAAATTCCCTAAAGAAGGGTAAGAAAGTTCTTCATAGAAGAATGCAGGATTGCAAAGCTACTTGAAACATAAACTAACCACCATTATTCTCAGCCTGTGAACTTCTACATCCTACACATTGAAGATTCCAAGAAAGACATATGTCATTCACACAGAACTGTACCCGTGTTGCCTTCGATAATCAACATCATTCACTGACAAGTAACTCTACACTGGATGCCCCTAATGCCTTGTCATCGTTAGCAGGAATTATGAGTGACACTAAAGACTTTTTTATTTTTATTTTTTTTTAATGTTTTATTTATTTTTGAGAGAGAGATAGAGACAGCATGAGCAGGGGAGGGTCAGAGAGAGAGGGAAACACAGAATCTGAAACAGGCTCCAGGCTCTGAGCAAGCTGTCAGCACAGAGCCCGACGCGGGGCTCGAACCCATGAACTGTGAGATCATGACCTGAGCCGACGTCGGACGCTTAACCAACTGAGCCACCCAGGCGTCCCTAAAGACTTTTTTAGATGCACAGTAATCCACTGGGCATTTCAAGTTCAGGCCTGCATCGTGCTTGGATTCATACAGTTTCCGGAGATACGGGGTCATTCTCTTATGTGTAGTATACGATGTATGACTCCGAAGGAATGATGCTCATTTTTGCTTATGTCTCTTCCTTCTGAGTAGCGCACAGAACACTGTGTGCATTCAATCTGTTACTGATTGTGATAATAATCTCAACTGATATTCAGTCACCAGAATCTAGCCCTTAATAGTAACAAATAAGCCAGTCAGCCTTTGGGGTTTTGAAATTTTATATTTGTTACATGATCAAAGGTCAAAGTTACCTCACTTTCACATGAAGGTTGTGAAGACTACTGACTAGCATTCGTGAGCATCCTCTTCAACATTTCCGAAAAGGTTTCTATCCACCTTGTCATATCACTTTGAAAAAGTCTTTGAGAACAAACGAAGCGAAAGGTATCGATGCATTGAACACGATGCTGCACTGCACAGAGTCCTTCCCAGCCATGAGTGGGTCCTCAAAGCAGCCCTATGGGATAGGACTCTTTCTTAAATCATAGTTCAAAATGGAGACACTGAGGTAAAGAGAAAGGTGTGGTCTGATGAATCAACAGATACAATGTTACAGAGGGGGCATGCATGGACCTCAAAAATGCACAGCTCCCCATCTGCAGATAAGAATCCTGCTACAGTGGGGACACGCCTTCACTCCATGACAGCAATGACCCCAGACGAGAGCATCATCATGTTAATAATGAAAATCCCATTACACAAGACATATACACAAAACAACAACAACAATGATAATAAAGTCTCAAATCTATGGGTATTCAAAGAGTCCCAAAGAACTCCTAGTTTGTTTTCTTTAAAACACACCTCATTTTCAATCCCTGGAATTCTCTCCCCTCTGACCTCTTCCTCCACAAAATGTTTATCCATGTTAAATGGTCAGTTATTCATTTCACTAAATTTGTTAAGGGCTACGTATTTCAGAAAAGTTTCAGGAATCTTGATGAAGAACCAAGATATAACAAAACCACACGCAACATGAGCTTTAAAACATACGTGCAGCATATAAACACCGGGTATTAGTTTAAGGCTTTTATGGAGAACTGAAGCTATCTGGTAATAACTCCCCAGAGGCACCAATCACATCCTGGGCTTTTTTTTATGAGTACAACAACAACAACAACAGCAAAACTCATTTAATATAGAATTTAAAATCTGGTCCTTTAACAAACAATCGTCCCTTCCAAGGCTTTCCCTTTGGATATTATCAGAAAAAAATGGCATCGGGGCGCCTGGGTGGCTTAGTCGGTTAAGCGTCCGACTTTCGCTTAGGTCATGATCTCGCGGTTCATGGGTTCAAGCCCCACGTCGGGCTCTGTGCTGACTGCCAGCTCAGAACCTGGAGCCTATTTCAGTCTGTGACTCCCTCTCTCTCTGACCCTCCCCTGTTCACGCTGTCTCTTTCTCTCTCTCTCTCTCTCTCTCTCCTAGAAATAAATAAAACATAAAAAAAAATTAAAAAAAAAAAAAGAAAAAAATGGCATCGATAAACTATTTTTTCTCCCTCACCACTACCCAAAAAGGACACTTCTTCCTCCAAAGAAGAGCGTTCTTCCCTTGAAAACCATGCAGAGGCTCTAAATGATTTGTTACTGCTCGGTAAAAACAACTTCAAATGTAAACTTCTTCGTTTTGATAAACAAAGAACGTGACACGGAAAAGAACTTCAGTGACTGGCCCAATCGCTTCTTTTTAGGAACAAAAACTAAGGCCCAGGGAGGGTAAGAGCTTTGTACAGAATCACATTCAGCTAATGGCAAGGCTAGGCTTGAGAAGGACCCAGTCATAGACACCTTCCCCCAGCCAGCGATGTGACCTTTCTTAGAATGTACTGGTTCGGGCCTCGCTTAGAGCACTGCATAAGGAAGAGACTGTTCACAGCTGGCATGTAAAGGCACTGGCTTCGGATAAAGGGGTAGCTGGTATCACGGGAGCCACCCTAAGTTTTGCCCGTATACCACACTGGGGACATGAGTATCGGGGACTCTCACTGTCCTCTGTAGCTTACGTCTTTCCACAATAAAGAGCACCAAAGCCATAACATGTTGGGCGGAAAGGGGCTTTAGTATTCTCTAAAAGCCTCCTCACCCTCACATGGGAAGACAATGCGAGCCAGTGTTCTCTCCTCGTCTTTCATGGAACTCTCTAGTAGAAGATGCCTCCAGGACAGCCAAGCCTTCTCCAGGACAGGATCAGAAATGACAGGGAACACTCACAAACCAGTGAGGCTGCCCACCATTATATCATCCTAAGAAAAAACAAGTCACCTTCAACACAACTGGGGTTCCTGGGGACATTCACTTCCACTCTCGCACTGATGGAAACAAACAGGGTGTCAGGCCCAGGTCCTATGATTATTATGCTGCTCTGCAGGGTAAGAGACGATTGAGAATGTCTCCCTGTTCAAAACACACAGGGAGAAGGCATGCCTTCAGAAGACATTCCACTTTGGGAGGAAAGCGGGGAAGGATGCAGGGCAAGGTGAAAAGAAGCAAAGAGAGGTATGAGAGTCACGAGAAGGCAGACGTGCATACGTTCTTCTGACTTGAAGAGTGAACGGCAGATAAAATCTACACAGCTTTTATTACTCGCTCACATCCCCAGAAACCAACAGATGGAATCTCTCATTGCCAAGTTCTAGTGCGTTTGTTCATGCTTAGCATCGGGACACCGGGCTTGCCAAATACTAATAAGCTGCAGACAGTGAGGTGAGTATCAAGAATCCACAGCTCCACCCTCTGCCTCCCTTGTGGTGAGGAAAGCACTCTCTCCCCACTAGCTCAGTGTCCACAGAAGGAGGCAGGTACATCAGCCACGGAAACTGAAGGCGACCAGTGTCCGTAAGAAGTATTTACTGTTTTAGTATAAAAAATATAGAGGTGACCTCTAAGGGTAATTCATATTGATTATCTGAGAGGGCTCATTCTGAGTACTCCAGCAATTAATCCTCAGCCTGAAGGATGGTCTACAAGGCAGCAACTGTATACGTGTATTAAGGCAACCTCGAAAATAAACCTCCAGAGGGCCCCGCTAGTCTCTATCGTTCTGATACTTGTAGAAATTAGTCCTTGAATACTAGGGCCCAGAAGTCTTGAGCTGAAAAATTTTTATTCCTATCAACCAGCCACCTTAGTGCCTGGGCTTCTTTCATGGACTGTTGAAAGCTCGGTATCCACATCTTCCTCAAGGAGCTCCAACGTGGAGCCAGAGGTGAGAAAGCAAACACCGTGGGCTCCGGGCAGCTCAGGTGGGTAACTTCCGCCTTCCAGCTTTTGGGTGGTAAGCCCTGCATTGGGAGAAAGGAGAAAAGAAGTAAAATTACATATAAGGGAGCACAAGTCCCCTGTCCCTGCCTCACAGTCACAGCACCCAACACGTACTTTTCCTTTGAAAGCAAGTATCTTCACTCCACGGTGAAACGAATAGTCTCGTGCCAAATATTTTTATGAGATTTCAGAACACAGAAAAGGAGGGAGAGACTCTACAACCTCCCTGAAAGGACACGTCTAATTCTGAGGATCAGAAGTGAGGATGGTTTTAGATTTCTTCACAGGGACACTGGAAGTTAAAAAGCAATGGTGGGACTAACTGATGAATGTTACCATTAGGGTGTAAACCTTTAGGGAAGAAAGGGAATACTTGCATAGCCTCAAAATATCTCCCCCTAGGGGTACCTGGGTGGCTCAGTCGGTTAAGCGTCCAACTTCGGCTCAGGTTATGATCTCACGGTTTGTGGGTTCGAGCCCCGCGTTGGGCTCTGTGCTGACAGCCAGCTCAGAGACTGGAGCTTGTTTCAGATTCTGTGTCTCCCTCTCTCTCTGACCCTCCCCTGTTCATGCTGTCTCTCTCTCTCTCAGAAATAAAACATGAAAAAAAAATAATTTAAAAAAATCCCCACCTAAAGGTTTATTCATTATTGTGGTGGTTTTAACAACTGTCCACAAACTGTGTGATATTCCTCTCTCAAGGAGGTGAAGCTTAATTCACCTCCCTTCGAGCATGGCCTGAACTTAGCAACTCGCTTAATAGAAAGGGAAAACTAGTAACCTCACAGAGGAAGCCACCTTAAACCAGTGATCACCTTAAACCAAGCAATCAAAGTTAACGTCACCAGTAATAGGTCACGTTGATGCCATGCAGCCCCTGATAAGATGTGATGAGAAAGGCCCTTTCACCACTGCTATATTATTCCCCCAAATCCATAGTCCAAGGTTTAGCAGGAGAAAACATCAGACAAACCCATGGAGGGACGGTCTACCAAAACATTGACCAGTACTCTTTAAAAGCATCAAAGTTATCAAAGTTATTAAAAATGAGGAAACTGAATGACTGTCCCAATTTGGAGGAGACTAAGGGGACACGAGCGCTCAGTTCAATCTGGTACCCTGGATTTGATCCGGAAACAAAGGATGTTGGTGGGAAAACGGGTGAAGGGGAGCCTTCACCTGCAGGGGAGTTAGCAGTGTGCACACGGACCGTGTCCTGAAGTGCAATGTTAACAAGAGGAGAGGCCGGGTGAAAGGTGTTCAGGGACTGTATACCGTCTCTGTAATTCTCTTGTCAATTTAAAATCATTTCAAAATTAAGGTGTTTTTTTTTTTAAAGGCGATGCAAAATGCCTTCCAAATTCTAAGAAAAACTGATAGTTTCCACTCAGCTGAACTAGTGCTTACACGTTAGAGTAGAATGAAGACATTTCAGACATCCTCACATACTCCTTCTCGAGAAGCTATCCAAAGGTAGGATCAATCAAAAGCAAAAACACAGAAAAAGGGAGGAAAGCATGCAAAAAATAGAGGTGTCAACACAATAGAAAAAAAAGATAGGAAAGGAAAATCTTCAAATGCCAGGCAAGGGAGTCTTCAGGCTCCCCTTTTTCAAACATCAAAAAATTAGTGTAGAAGCATGTTATTTAGAAACCTTGGGTAAATATCAAAATAATGAGCTAAGTGTGGTGGTAAGAGATTGCTACCGAGGAGGGAGAAAAGGGGAATGTTAAAGACTGCTCTTTTTTTAAAAATGTTTATTTCTGAGAGAGACAATGTCAGAGGGGGAGATACAGAGAGAGAGAGGGAGACACAGAATCTGAAGCAGGCCCCAGGCTCTGAGCTGTCAGCACAGAGCCTGACACAACACTTGAACCCAGGGACTGTAAGATCATGACCTGAGCCGAAATCAGATGCTCAACCGACTGAGCCACCCAGGAGCCCCATACTATTTTTTTTTTTTAACGAACTTTATAAAAGTATTTAATATTTTGAGTTATGTGCATGTGTATCTTTTTCTAAAAAAATTTAATGTGAAAATAATAGGGTTTATAATGTGTTGTATTTGTTTTTTTTGTTTGTTTGTTTGTTTTTAATGTTTTATTTACTTCTAGGAGAGAGACAGCATGAGTAGGGGAGGGTCAGAGAGAGAGGGAGTCACAGACTCTGAAACAGGCTCCAGGCTCTGAGCTGGCAGTCAGCACAGAGCCCGATGCGGGGCTCGAACCCACGAACCGTGAGATCATGACCTAAGCGAAAGTCAGACGCCTAACCAACTAAGCCACCCAGGCGCCCCTATAATGTGTTGTATTTGTAATCATTAGAATTTTCATCCATCACAAATTTACAAAGCAGAGTAGAAAAACCAATTTGGAAATATAACAATTTGGGTGCCTACCTACGGTTGAATCAATGTATTCTCTTTGTTAAACCTCCCACAGGAAGCACAGTGGAAGATACTAGGGTGTAGCCAGGAAAAGAGATGACCTAGAATGCATATAAAGATTTCTTCAAGCATCTGAAGGAACTCTAAGTTGAAGAATGAATTAACATGTTTGGAAGAGAGTAAAGGCTACACCTCTCTGCTCTTGGGGACCACTGATAAATGAACATGGAGTTTGGCCTCCAAGGGCCTGAAACTAGGGCAGGATTTCTTTACCAAGACAACACTGAGCACAGAGAACCAGAACACAGATCCAAACAGCGAACCATTAGGAAATGCTAAGACTTAAAATCGGGAAAGTATAAACAGCAATACAATTTTTTTCCAGAAAACTAGAGGTGGGCTCAAAATTGGGGTTACTTTAGAGAGAGATTATGGTTGGGTAGAGATTGTATTTGGAGCAAGAGCAGAACAGAATGAAGAAAGGATGCAAAGTGATGATCGCAAAAACAACTTTTGAGAGGTCACTGCTCATATTTATTGACTAATATGTAGAGATGCAAGGCTATATCCCATTGAACTAAAGAGTCAGAAGCAGGTAGCTCAGAATGGACTATAGAAGGGAAAGTCTAGGTTCAAAATAAAAAACAATATAACTGTCAAATTAACAAAAGATAAAATGGGCTACCCTAAAAAATAATGCAATTGCCAGCACTGGAAATGTTCCAGGATGATCAGCAGATGACTTGTTCGTGATATTAGAATCACTAGTTGGCTGGTAGCCATACTGACCACATGCCATTGGATGGCCTTCCCAATCCTGACCTTACATAACTGTTTATATGAGAAAGCCAGTACTAATATCTGTTTATGGACACTCAAGAGTCCATTCAACAGCATAGGATAAAGTTCCATTGGAGGTGATATCACAAAGAAAATAATCTTATGAAATGGACTCTTAACTCTAGTGTTCTTGTAGAAATATTTCACAGTATGACCTGAAGGAAGTGTTTCTGATGAAACAGTCATGACATTTTAGAAGTAACTAAGTTTCAGCATCCCAAATTGCCTTTCCAGCTGGGGTCCAGGGCAGAAGAACAAGCTGTTTCTAAAGCATGATTAACAAACAGTTTGCTTCCAAAGAGAACATGGCTCCTATTCTCACAACAAGGACAATGTGAGGTAATCTATAAATTCATAACTTTTCTTGAGGCCATCAGGGAACTGAAATCATACAGCAACCAGGTAAACAGAATTCCAGAGGGACAGGCCACTCTAGGGAGAGATGGATACACGATCTGTTTAACCTTTGACAGAACACAGGAGAAAGAGGTGGTCATCATACAAATAGGTAATAAGAAATCAGTTAACATTTTTTTAAATGTTAATTTATTTATTTGGAGAGAGAGAGAATCCCAAACAGGCTCTGTGCTGACAGGCATGCAGGGCTCGATCTCACCATCCGTGAGATCATGACCTGAGCCAAAATTAAGAGTTGGACACTTAACCAACTGAGCCACCTAGGTGCCCCAAGTTAAATTTTTTAACAAATTCTTAAAGGTGAAGTATGGGCTATCATGCCAGTTTGGATTACTTAGGAGCCCCAGACACAAAAGAAGAGTTCAAATCCACTCAAAAGCTCTTTCCCATGGACCTCCATCAGATGCCCAGGAGGGAGATTGGCAGCAGGGCAAAAAATTGAAAATATTTTAAACTGAATTAACGTTAACATGGTAACCTAAATCTGTAGGAGGTAGCTCAAGTAATGGTTAGAGGAAATTTTATAGCATTAAATATATATATTATGAAAGCATAAAGGTTTAAAATCAATGACCCAAGTTTCTACCTTAAATCTGAAAATGAGCAAATTAAGTCCAAATTAAGAAAAATTAACTTAACCAAAGACCATGGGGGAAGGAAAAGGGAAACAAATAATTACAAACAGAAAGGGAGGCAAACCATAAGAGACTCTTAAATACAGAGAACAAACTGAAGGTTGATGGTGGGGGTGGGGGAGAGGGGAAAATGGGTGATGGGCATTGAGGAGGGCACTTGTTGGGATGAGCACTGGGTGTTGTATATAAATGATGGACCACAGGAATCTACCCCCAAAACCAAAAGCACACTGCATGTTAACCAGCTTGACAATAAACTATATTTAAAAAAAGAAAGAAAAGAAAATAAAGAAAAATTAAAACAGAAATCATTAAGGTATAAAACAGAAGAAAAAATAATAAGATCAAAAGCTAATTATTTGAATAGATCAATGAAATGGATGAATCTCTATTTAGATTAACCATGAAAAAAAGACATAAATTAATATCATACATGACAGAGGTTACATACATTTGGTACTGATGTTAAAAGAATAAAGGCATGTCAATTTGACAACTTGGAGAAAATGTTTAAAAATCCCTCAGAAGACACAATCTACCAAAGCTCACTCACAAAGAGATGAAGAACAAGAACAGCTTTCTATCTATTAAAAAAATTCAATTGACACTTAAAAACCTTCCCACAAAGAAAAACTTTGATGGCTTACTGGTAAATTCAACAAACAGTTAAGGAAAAAATAATGCTAAATCTCCACAAACTCAGGAAACACAAGCAGAGGGAACAATTGAGCTGCATTACCACATATGAAAACTAGCCAAGACAATGGAAGGAAAACATGGCCCAGTATACCTCATGAACACAGATGCAACATTTCCTAACAACAAATTCAGCAATTCGAATCCAACAATAAATAAGAAGGACAATATATTTATAACCAAGTGAAGTTACTCTCAGGAAAGCAAGGTCACTTAACCTTCAAAAATCATCTCTGTAATTCACCATTAAATAAACTACAAAAGAAAAACCATAGGATTTCTATACCTCAATGGATATAGAAAGTCATTTGACAAATTCTGGATCCATTCAAGGTAAAAAAAATTCTCATCAAAGTAAGAATAGAAGGACACTTTCTGAACTTGCGAAAGGGCATCAACCAAAAATCCTACAACTAATACATAAACAATGATGAAAAACAATTCCCTCTGTGATGGGGAACTAGGTGAAGACACAGGATCCCAACGGTACTCTTCAAAGTTATCATGAAGGTCTTCATACAGTAAAGGAGAAAAAGAGAAGACATTAAAAGCAAATAGATTGAAGGTGGTGGGGATAAAACTGTCTTCTTTTATAAATAACATGATCATTTATGTAGAAAAATCCTAAGAAATCTTTAAAAAAGATACCATAACTAATTGGTGTAATTAACAAGACTGCAGTTAATTCAACTGCAGCCAACATACAAAATCAATTTTATTTCTATATACTAGCAACAAACGATCAAAAACTATAGTTAAAAAAAATACCACTTACTATGTTATCAAAAAATGTGAATTATTTAGTGATAAATTTGACCAAAGAGTTATAAAAAACCTGTACACAAGAAACTATAAAACAATCTAGAGAAATTAAGAAGACCTAAATGGACAGATATATCATTCTTATGGATTGTCTCAATTTTCTTGTCAATTGATACTTACACTGAACACAATATAAAGAAATGCTAGCAAGCATTCACATATAAATTGGCAAACTGACTCTAAAATTTATATGTTAAAGCAAAAGACCTAAAATGATGAAAATAATTTTGAAAAAGAACAAGGTTGGAAAATTGACACTATCTCATTTTAACACTTATTATGACTTTAACACTTAAATACAGACATATTGATCAGTCCAGAAATTAATCCATATATATAAGGCCAATTGAGTTTAGAAAAAAAAAAGTAATTCAATCATGAAAAAATAATCTTTCCAATAATGGTATTGATCCTATTATATCTAAATAAACAAACCCCAACTCTTACACCATGCCACATTACAGAAATTAAGTCTAAGTGGAAAACAGACCTAAGTGTAAAAGCTAAAACTACAACATTTCTAAAATAAAATAGAAGCACATGTTAGTGACCGTGGGTTACACAAATATTTTTATACAGGACACATAACTTGCAAATATTAAGAAAAAAATGATGTGCTGGACTTCATCAAAATTAAAAACTTTTACACCTTAAAAGCTACTGTTGTGAAAATGGAAAAACAACCCAAAGACTGGAAGAAAACATTTGTTATTTGCTCAAAATACATGAAGAATTCTTACAACTAAAGAATAACAAGACAACTCAATCTTTTTTTAAATGAGCAAAGATTTGAAGAGACCTGTCACTGGAGATATTGATGGCAAATAAACCACTAAAAGATAACTCAAAATCATTAATTACTAGAGAAATGTAAATTAAGTCACAGTGAGATACCATTATGCACCTAGCACAATGGCAAAAACTAAGACTGACCACACCGACTGTTAATGAATGGAACTCCCATGCAATGCTGGTGGGGACGTAAGACAGAGTAACTTTGGAAAACAGTCTCGTAATTTCTCAAAATGTTAAACATACGTCTACCATATAACTTAGCTATTCTTCTCCTAGGTATTTATAGAAGAGAAATGAAAACGTACATCCACGCAAAGACTTGTACATGAATGTTCATGGCACCTTTATTTGTAACAGCCAGAAACTGAAAACAATTCAAATGTCCATCAACAGCTGAATGGATAAGGCCATGTTGGCATGTGTGAACTTCAACAATAAAGAGAAAGGAACTGTTGACACGCACAGTGTTGTGGATGGGTGTCAACGTTATCATGTGGATTGAAAGAAGCCAGACGCCAAAGAGAATCACTACAGGATTCCATCTACATGAAATTCTAGAAACGTGCCTTAGCTTCTTTGTCAGAAGTGACAAAAAGCCGATGTGTAGCTGCCCGAGAAAGAAGGTGGAGAGGGGATGGATTAAAGAGGGGCATGACGAAACTCTTGGGGAGGGCAGAAATGTTTGTCATCTTGATTGGGGTAGATGGTTTCACAGATACAGGTCATAACTAACCAAACCACGCATTTTAAATATGTGCAGTTTATTGTGTATCAATTATACCTCAAGGCTAATTTTTTAAAAGCTTATCCCAATCCTGTGAAGTTAAATCTCTGATGATTATATGTTGTCTCCCCTATTACAGCCTTTTTGAGGACAGGATGGTATATCAGTAAATGTTCTTTAACTGCCTAAAATGAATTTGATACTGAAAGGCTTTCCCCTACATAAATAAAGCATACACCATAGAGAACAAGCCTCCTCAGATTCAACAGGTGTGGTGGACAGACTCCAGATGGCCCCCATGATTTCTGCCTCCTGGTATTCATGCCCTTGTATCCCTTTCCTCTTGAGTGTGCAAGGTATCTTCACTTGCTTCTAACCTATAACATAGGGCAAAGGTAAAAGAATGTATGTGATTACACGTACATCATTACACATAGGCTGGTGGCAGTGCTGGTCTTGCTGAACTCTCTCACTCCCTTGCTGGCTTTGAGGAGGTAAGCGGCCATGCTGGGAAAGCCCTCAGGACAAGGAATGGGAGTGGCCTCTGAAAGCAGAGGGCAGCCTCCAGCCTCTTTGGAACAAGAGGACTTGAAGCCCTCAGTGATACAGCCTCAAGGAACTGAATCTGCCAATGAGCATGTGAGTTTAGAAGCAGACCTGTCCCCAGTTGAGCCTCCGGGTAAACACCCAGCCCTGACTGATACTTTGATTGCAGGCTTCCGGGGGCCCCACCTCAGCCATGAGCTAACGTACAAGAAACTGTGAGATGATACATATGCGTGGCTTTAAGCCACTAAATCTGTGACATTAATGTTTACACAGCAATAGATGATTCACTACGTCTGTGTGGAGGGAGAGCAGAGAAGCAGCGTAGAGGAAGGGGAAATGCATTTGATATTCTTATAATATCTTCTCCATCCAAATACAATGATTAAATTATTCCCAGCCACAAGATGAAAAATAATCGGAGTTAGAGGAAATCAAATTATTTCTTTTAGCTTTTCTTTGGCTGCAAGAGAAATAGTGAAGAAACTTATATATAAGTAGCTTACTTGAAGGCGTGGCATGTGTAGGCTGTAACAAATTTTGTAAAACAAATGAATAAATGCCAGTATAAAGAACTGGTCTAATACCCTTTTAATTTACTTTCACAGTACATTTTGTTCTGCTTTTCAATAATGAGCACATTAGCATTTGAGAATTGTAGCACGTCCATTGAAATGCAAGCAAAGCCTTTTAATCATCCTCGCTGACCACTTCTCGGGGAGGGATCAGAGCAACTCCAGAGGACACCCAATGCCAGAGGACACCCTACACCATCTGCTTTTCTTCAAAGACTCCGAAGAGAAGGACATGCAATTACATCACCTTCAGGCACTCTGAAATGACACCGTTTAGCTGTTTCTTTTGGAAACGCAGGCATATATGCATTCTCCTGTAACTTTTACAAAGCTATCTACCAACGTCATTATACGTTCTCTTCCAGTCCCCAGGAATCATTCCAAAAGGCCGTCTGTGAGGTGCAGACAGTTAGGGTTTGTGTAGTTCTTTGCTTTTCTGTGACTGTCATGGCCATGCCTGGCAAAGACCTTGGTAGACAGCCCCGGGCAAATCATCACCCTCAGAAGTCTTGTTTTCTGCTTTAATTGACATTCAGAATAAATAATTAGGATACCATGGGCAATTAACGTGGTCTCTACTTTTTCATGTTTTTTGCAGTGTGTGGATTTTGGTTTTTGCTGTAACGTGGCCCAGTAAATTAGGTCAAAGAGGAAGTTGTTTCCAGTCAGGATGCATTCTCTGAGAAGGCCGATGTCATAGTTAGTGTTTATACAGCAACCATGATGCTTGGCTTAAAATAAATGATTTTATGAGTAAATCTTTGTTATATAAAACTAGATAAAATAATTTAAATTTTGATACTTATTAAAATGAGGAAAATAATCATTCAAGTATTGTAAATTTGTCTAAACATGTACATATTTAGCATATGAAAGCCTAATCTATACAATACACAAAAATAATTCAATGAACTATTTAGGTTTATGTCTGACCTGAAATTAATACACTGGCCAAAATAAACACTTCAATATGTAACAAAAATTGTTTACCTCCAGAGAACTTAGATAAAACGTTATGTGTATATGGGAGTTGGGCAAGGGAATGATGGGAGATGGCCAAGTAGTATATGTGGGCCATTTCATTTCTTTCTTCTTTTTTTTTTAAATTTTTTAAAATATTTATTTATTTCTGAGAGAGAGAGGGAGACAGAGTGTGAGCAGGGGAGGGGCAGAGAGAGAGAGAGGGAGACAAAGAACCTGAAGCAGGCTCCAGGCTCTGAGCTGTCAGCACAGAGCCTGTGAGATCATGACCTGAGCCAAACTTGTATGCTTAACTGACTGAGCCACATAGGCACCCCTCTTTTTTAATTTCAAAGGTAAATTAACCTAATCTTTCTTTTTATGTCAATAAACTACCTTCTAACAAATTTAGTTATATACAAAGTAGGACCATTCCCAGTATAAATAAATAAAGTAAGCAAATGTTAAGAGCATCGAGAAATCTCAAGATGTTACTAAGAAATTTCTTTATAATAGTTTCAGAAAAAGAAATAGTTTAAGGATTATCCATCATTATTTGAATATTTTCTCATTTAATAAGCATAAGCCAGAAAGAGAGAGAGAGAGAGAAATGTTAGACTGCACATGTGAAATGAAAATAAATTTCCAAGAGTAGCCTGTGAGGCAAGCATGCAAGAGGTCTGGCAGAAACCAGAACACTGATAGAAAAGTTAAAGAACTGACAATGTGGATGAGATTTAGAACTTTCCAGCTTTGTATTTTTTTCTTCCCTCTCCTGCAGCCTGCTTCTATCACTGCCCAGCACCTGCAGCATAGTGTCCTCCGGAAGAAACAATAAGGGGGAGTTTAAGGCCTTCGGGAAGAAGGATGTGACTAGTAAACTTCATGAGGAATGAGATATTCACCTTCCTGCAGCGCCTGGCCTCTCTCATGGGGATGAAGAGGAGTACAAAGTGGCTGCCACAGAAGGATGCAAAATGACGGGGAGCCCGGGTGGTTCAGTCAGTTAAGCATCTGACTCTTGGTTTTGGTTCAGGTCATTATCTTGTGGTTTGTTGAGTTCGAGCCCCACCCCAGGCTCTATGCTGACAGTACGAAGCCTGCTTGGAATTCTCTTCTCCTTCCCTCTCTCTCTGTCCCTTCTGCTTTCTCTGTCTCAAAATAAACTTTAAAAAATGATAATATTAAAAAAAAAAAGGATACAAAATGTCAGAGGCCATCAAGATGGCTCTCCTAGTGCCTCTTCGCCACACCTTGATCCTCTCACCTTCTCCTGAAGCCGGATATTATCCCACACCTTGCTGCACACCATACACTCAAATGCATCAATGTAGTTGTCCTGATGGACGTCTTGTACTCCCCATTTCCGTTCCTTGAGTGCAGTGAGAAGTCGCTGATTGGAGACCTCACCCTTCAGCTTCCATTCTATGTAGGCCTCATACAGTCTATCGTCGTGATCCAATTGTCTGATGTAACTTGCCAGTTCTCTAGGGTGAGCAAATTCAGACACGAGAATAGCACTTCTATTACTTGGAAGCCAGTCAGCAATGCTGGGGGACCCGTAATACACAGGGACCACCCCCAGTTTCAGAGGTCTCCATAACTTCTCAGTGATGTAGTCGTCACACACTGCATTCTCGAAGGCAAGGATAAACTTATACTGTGCGATGATCTTATAAAAGCCATCAGCATCCATAGAGCCTGGATTTTTTAGCTGCGGAGGGAGATCCTTGTTTCGTAAACACTCACCATAGGAATCAACCTCAATGTAAGTCATCAGTTCTCGGACATAGCTGTCCCTGTCTGATGGCGGGTCACAGTCTGACTGGACGTACACCAGCGGAGCAAGTCTTCTTCGAAGGCTGTTTTTGGACCGCAAAGGGACCAGATATCTGAGGGACTTCAGGACTTCTATGCCCTCCAAGTACTGGGTGGTCAGTGGCAAGTGGGAATGCCGGCTGAAGGTGGCAGTGTAGTTGAACAAGGTGATGACAGGCTTGTGAAAGAGCTTGTAATTGTTTTTTGGAGACTCTTCATGAAAAAGGGCCCAGTCATGATGGGCTTTCCGAGGCAGAGGTAAGCTATCTATGTTAAAGTCAGTGCCTAGAAGAAGAAAAGAAAATATGAGTCTGTGCAAAAGAATTTTCGTGTTCGGCTGGCATCTACCTGGTGAGATCAGAATACAGAAGAGCCTGAGGCTATAATGAAGGATGCTCCCAATGTCTGCAAAGTGCCTCGCAGTCAGTCATGACACTTGCACCTTACAAACTGCTCAGGGAGAGGACCGCCAAGGAGAGGGACTCTCTTTCTGATCTTATAAAAAAGAGAAATGGGAGCATTGTCTAGCCTGGTTCTAAAGTGGGAATTTATTCTGCTGCCCCCCTCCGCCAACTGGCTTTTCTTCCCAGAGGTGTTGTCTAAGAGGGGGCAGGCAGGAGAAAGAAAGAGAAAGACGATTCTTAAAAAGAAAAGAGCAAGAGAAAGGAAGCCAGAAAGGGGAACGCAGCCAGCTTGGCATTGACGGACTGAAAAAAAGTGAAATCATGCAAAAGTAGCCAGAATGAATATATGGTATAGATTTTTTTTTCATCCAGAATGATCGATTTCAACAAGGTACAGTGAATCAATCTTAGTCAAAATGGTAGACAAGAGGCTTTTAAAGACAAAACAGCTGATAATAGCACTATGCTACAGACCGAGGCAGGATGGACATGAATTAACAAGAAGGCATAACAAGAAACAAAGAAGGCATAACAGGATTATAATTATGAGCGACTCTTGCTTCCACAGGATTAATTGGGAAACCTTTGAAACACGATCCTGTACAGACAGAAGTGATGGATGTGATAAGCAGTTGTTTCCTGACAGTGTGTATGGAGGAGACTCAATCAGAAAGAAGTGATTTCTGTAACTGAGAAAGAATTAAGACAATACCACAATATGTACCAGAATTTCTAGTGTTCCTGACATTGATGATTTTATGGCCCCTGATTTGAGTTTTTAAATGTAAGGAAATGGCACCAAAAAAAAAAATCTATCTATGACCATCCACTGCAGGGGGGGGGGGAAGCCCAAATAAATGCGTCCAGAGGAATAAAACATATTCTCTAGTAGAATTCGTAAAAATTAATTGTTTAATGCTGGTGCAGCACTCTCTCAAATAAATATATACTCTTTGGTGCCAGCAGTACATCAAGAAGTCAGTTAATCAAGAAAGGCTTTCAAACAATTAAAGATCAAATAAGATTATGGTGGAGGACAGATACTGAGCACAGAAAAACTGCTGAAGAAAATACTACTGTCTTGATACCAGGCTTTTATTCTCAATGATCAGGAATGAAAGACTAACATATAAAAACGATTAAGTAGGGGCACCTGGGCAATTCAGTCGGTTAAGCGTCCGACTCTTGATTTCAGCTCAGGTCATGATCTCACGGTTCATGAGATTAAGACCCACGTTGGGCTCTGTGCTGACTGCGCAAAGAGCCTACTTGGGACATTCCCTCTCTCTCTGCCCCACCCCCACTTGTCTCTCTCTCTCTCTGACAAAATAAATATATGTTTTAAAATGATTATGTATTTTTTTACTCGGCATTGGCCCTATTTGACCTTTACCATCAAAAAGAATAGAAGCGCCTGGGTGGCTCTGTTGCTTAAGCGTTACTCTTGATTTTGGCTCAGAACATGAACTCAGTTCATGAATTTGAGCCCCATGTCAGGCTTTGCACAGACAGTGCGAGACTGTTTGGAATTCTCTCTCTCCCTCTCTCTCTGATCCTCCCCTACTGTGCTGTCTCTCTCTCAAAATAAATAAACATTAAAACAACAACAACAAAAAAGAACATTCGTCTACACACCTGAAATTTAATGACACATAGAGTTAGATGCTCAGCAAAAGTTAACAAACAAACTGGAAGATGTGAAAGGAGAGAACTGGAGAAGAAAGGCAATTTGCCCATGAAGGGGTTGCTGGTCAACTGGTCAACAATAGGAAGAGGAACCCATATGCTTGAGTTCAAGCCTTAAGTTTCCACTGAAGGCATGGCAAGAATCAAGCCCATCTGCCTGGGAGAGGAAGAACTGGAGTCCAATCCACAAGAGTCAGAGGCAGTGATCAAGATACAAGATTAAGATTGGAGGGGTATCCAGGGTGCCTGGGTGGCCTAGTCGGTTAAGCGTCCTACTTTGGCTCAGGTCATGATCTCACAGTTCATGGGTTTAAGCCCCGCGTCGGGCTCTGTGCTGACAGCTCAGAGCCTGGAGCCTGTTTCAGATTCTGTGCTCCCCTCTCTCTCTGACCCTCCCCTGCTCATTCTGTCTCTCTCTCTCTCAGAAATGAATAAAACATTTAGAAAAAAAATTTTTAAAGAAGGGACTTATTCCTTGTATTTAAAAAAAAAAGATTGGAGGGGTATGATTAGAACAGAAGTGGGTCCGTAATTAACAGGAGGGGCAGGCACAGGTGTCTTGGATGAGCACATCAGACGCCAGTGGCTGGCTCTTGGCTGCTCAACGGTACATGAATGCTTCTGTAGTTGCCTCGCCCAGGCTGTGCCACAGCAAGTATCCAAAATGCAGAAGAAGACAGCGGCAGGACCCGACACCTGCTCCCTGTGCTTCAGAGACAGCCTGAGTGTCATCTCTGCTTGTCCACATCAGTTAAGGATAACAGGCACTGAAAACAGCTATGTCTACATCTTTCTGTGGCCAGTTTCTAGGTCCACTCAGGCTATATTCATAATATGAATGGGACTTGAGACTGGTACCAACTACGGGCCCCTCATTCACTGTAACGAGGAGAGGAGGGCTTGCCAGCTCGTTATACCTTTCGCCAAGTTCTACTGGAGCCTTCAGGTGGGAAGGAAGGGGAGAAGGGGAGGGGGTCCCGTGTATATGCAATCTTTAGTAGTAACAAAAGCCTGTGGAATCGCAGCAAGATACATCCATTTATATTCATGCTGCAAAAGAGAACACAGCTTTTTAAAAATGAGAGTGTGAGGCTCTAGTATAGTCATCTGAGTTCTGTTTAGTTTGTAGGAGTGAGGCCATCTTTAAAAGCGCGGGAATTCCTCTTTAACAGAAAGGAAAGTTAAAGGAATCTAACTTTCCAGAAACCTTTCCCATTATTTTTTACCTTAAAAAGTATTTCCTAACTACTTCCCTGAGATACATACACAACAGACACATACAAAATCATATTAAAATTGACTTTTAATCAGACTCTTCCAAACTAAAATTTTCTGGGAAAGATTTTTAAAATATGGCATTTTGCCCAGGGAGCTTCTCCGCCAAACCTACAGCTTCAGACTGTCAACCATCAAGAATACTGAAATCAGAACCATAACAGCCCTAAACTACAGCTGATCCTTGAACAACACAGACCTGAACTTCACAGGTCCACTTACCAGTGGATTTTTTTTTTTTCAACAAACACTGTATAGTAATGTACATGTATTTTCTTCTATGGTTTTCTTAATAACCATTTTCTTTTTTCTGTCTAACTTTATTGTAAGAATACAGTATATAAAATGTATAATATACAAAATATGTGTCAACTGACTCTTCATATTATCGGTAAGCCTTCCAGGGAACAGTAGGCTATTAGTAGTTAAGTTTTGGGGGATTCCAAGGTTAGACGCAGATTTTCGATTGTGTGGGGTATGGAGCCCCTAAGAACTAACTGTACTGTTCAAGGGTCAACCATATGTCACTGAGGATATCATGGTCTAGAATATGAATGATGATACTGAACAATTTTTATAGATGGCTCAGGGAACAACTGAGTTCTTTACCTCTCGCCAACTCCAGAGAGGGCATTGGCCCTCTATAACAAGAGTTGGAACATTTATTATTTTCTAAAGTTTATTATTTATCTTGAGAGAGAGACAGAGAGACAAAGCACATGAGCAGGGGAGAAGCAGAAAGAAGGGGGTGGGGGGGACAGAGAATCCTAAGCAGGATCCACATTGTCTATGCAGAGCCATACTCAGGGCTCAAACCCACGAACTGTGAGATCATGACCTGAGCAGAAATCAAGAGTCAGATGCTTAACCAACTGAGCCACCCAAGCGCCCCAAGAGTTGGAACGTTTAAAGAAATCAAAGTCAATTAAACTAAGGCAAATCCATAAAAATGTGACTACCTTGCATGCCATTAATTCACTAGTCTTATAGAGTCCTCTTTACCGGCTCTCCCATTTAACAACTTCAGATTCAAACTTTCATTTCTCTGGGTTATTTTGTGTTTACTGAATACTGACAAATTTATTCGCTCCTTTAACTAACAGCTGACAAATAGATCTTAAGCATTAAAGTGCACTGTAAAGGGAATTGCAACTTGGAATACAAATGGAATAAAATTAATGCTGGCAAAGGGCGCCAGATTGCTAACTGCGGAGGCTGAATCTGAAGCGTCAGACAAGCAGAACGACTATACTTTATGTTTATGTGCTCCTTTCCTTCCGCAAGGGCACATACTCTTTTATTATTATTCCTACCCAGACTGGTGAAAACAGAAGGCAACACATATTATTAGCCCCACTCTACTATCGATGTTTGAATCATTTATCTGGAGCTAAAACCCTTAATGGGGACCGGAATTTTCAGACTGGCTAAAGCTAAAGGACCAGAAAGATGGGTGGCCCCACCACAATGCCGATTCTTCTCAATGACTTGCTCCTGGCGCTCCCAGGCACGCCCACCAAAATAGTACCCAGCTTCAACCCAGCCCACTTGGGAAGAGCACACACCTTAATTAGGAAAAGAAAAATGCCCCCTCACAATGTCCTCCAGAAGTCATTCCTGTTGGTTTTTTTTTTTTTAACATTTATTCATTTTTGACAGAAAGAGTGTGAGTGGGGGAAGGGCAGAGAGAGAGAGAGAGAGAAAGGAGGGAGAGGGAGAGAGGGAGGGAGAGAGAGAGACAGAGTCCAAAGCAGACTCCAGGCTCTGAGCTGCCAGCACAGAGCCCGACTCGGGGCTCGAATTCACCAGCCACGAGATCATGACCTGAGCCAAAGTCAGACACTTACCAACTGTGCCACCCAGGCACCCTAGTAATCCCTGTTTGTAAAAAGAACTGTAACATAAAACTGTGTGCCCCACAAAATATGGCCCCACAAAGAATACCCCAATAGAGGAAATTAAAGCTCTTTGGGAATAACAATTTAGGACATATATTACCATCCAGAATTTGCATAGTTCATTGCTATTTTAAAGCCGTTTCACGTTAATTGTCTTGACTTACCCACGCAACCCCATCAGATCATGTGTTTTCTCTAAGGTTCTTAGGGTTAATTACAAATGTGAAAAAGAGGCGCCTGGGTGGCTCAGTTTGGTGAGCATCTGACTTTGGCTCAGGTCACGATCTCATGGTTGGCGAGTTCAAGCCCTGCAGTGGGCTTACTGCCATCAGTGCAGACTTGCTTCAGATCCTCTGTCCCCCTCTGTCTGTCCCTCGCCCCTACTCTCAAAAATGAATACATTTTTTTAAAATGTAAAAGAGTGGTGCTGGCACCTGGGAAAGACCCCGATAACCCCAGGCTAAATTCTAACCAAAGGCAGGAGTTGTGCACACCATACTAGCATCTCTGCAGAAGGCCTGGTTCCAGCCGAGTTGGAGGGCACGGGCAGGCTGCTGGACTCCTGACATGCCCATACTAGCTTCTAGACCCATCTTCTCCTCCTCCTCTCCATCACCTCTCTTCACCTAGAGTCCTACCTGCCCCTTAATCAATTATAGGTCATGCAGCCCTCTCTCAATCACATGCATTCAATTAGGAATCTGTCCATCTGCCCCTGGGCCTGGAAACTTCTCATGCTCCCCCACTGGGTCTGTGCTCTAGGCTAGTCAGTAACTTTGCAGCCCCTTCCTGCAAACAAACAGGGTCCCGAGTACCATATGCCTAAATATTCAGCACCTATAAATCGATCTGAGTGTTGAATCTTTTATACTTCCACCTTAACATATATACATTCATGGACTTTTTTCTTAAAGATTAAAAAAATTTTTTTAATGTTTGTTTATTTTTGAGAGAGAGGGAGAGAGAGAGCAGAGGAAGGGCAAAGAGGGGAAGACACAGAGCTCAAAACAGGTCCAGACTTAGAGCTGTCAGCACAGAGCCCAACGTGGGGCACGAAACCAAGAGCTGTGAGATCATGACCTGAGCTGAAGTCAAACAGTCAACCAAGTGAACCAAATGTGGAGAACATCTATTCAAAATCGCCACCGTTTCCTACCACAGGTCAGGATTCTCACTGGGGCCTGGCACAGGGTGAAGTGAGAAGGGAGAGGCTCTCCCTCGCTGGCTGACAGCCCCACCTAATCCCTCAGGCCTTCCCTTCCATTCATCCCGCACCACCCCAGGGGAAATGTCATTTTCCCTTCCTCTTTGGCGGGAGGGCGGGGGCTCACTCGTGGCCTGTCCTGGGTCTTGCCCCTCCTTGCCCCCCTGTCCAGGTGCCCCCTGAAGCTCCTGAGTTTCTCAGCTGAGGAACCAGGGGGTAGGGGGTGCAGGGAGAGAGGGAGAGAGAATCCCAAGCAAGCTCTGTGCCATCAGTGCAAGACCAAGTTGGGGCTGGATCTCATGAACTGTGAAACCATGACCTGAACCAAAATCAATAGATGGATGCTTAACCAGCTGAGCCACCCAGGCGTCCCTGCTTTTTCCCTTTCTAAAATACAGCTCAGGTGCACAGAATTGGGTGAATCATCGTCTTTGGTACACAGCACACCCAGTCCAATGAGCCAAGTAGAAACCTACAGAAACTCCAAGTCACGGGTATTTGAAATCTTCTTCACTCCAACCCACAATTCCAGAATGTACAGAGGAGCTGGCAGCCCGAGCACGTGGCATAGAGAGCCACTTGGTCCCTAGAGCTTTCTCACCCCAGGCCAACGCTGTATGTGAACAGATCAAGTTGCTTTTTGTGCAGTTTTTTCTTCCTGGAGTGACTTGAAAGACACCAATTACAAATTCCTATGGAGAATACAACACGCACATGGGAGACTTTACCCTTATCTTTAATTTTCTAAACGAATTTCCACCAAAATGGATCCATGAATCAATGCTTTATATAAATACATCACGAAAGCAGAGACTCTCAAGCAGAGACCTTCTCTCTCCTGGAGACTAGTGTCTTCCAGACACACCAATGTCCCCCAACAGAACACACATTCCTTCAAGAGTTCAAATGCTGGGCTTGGTATTACCACGGGTTTTGCCCAAGATTACAGCACTCTCCACTGCAAGTGGGTGCCCAGAGGGCAGAGAGGGACCGGAGCTCTTTTATCTAAAAGGAGGTCGTGTTAGTCACTGGCTTACTGGTTTCTCAGCTCCATTCCTCTTTGTGTGTTCTGCTCTGCCCTGAAGGGGGCAGAGACCCTGCAAACGTCATTTCTCAGGATCCCTTGCCAACTGGCTTACATTCAGGTCCCGCCGATAGGAGCACTGTAGGGAGACTAGGAAGTGGGAGGGCAAGGAGGAGCCTCTTCCTAAAGGCTTGTCCTGTAGCAGAGAGAGCAGCAGCACCCGGGAGCGTGATTGTATGGGCTGCAGGGGAGACACCAGCCACAAAGACTGTGGTGACAGCCACAGCGGCGGTGGCAATGACCTTGCAGTAGCAGCTCACAGGTTCCTGCTCACCTGCAACAGCGAGCCTTGGAGACCAGCTGTCCTGCACTCTGGGTCAACCCGTCTCCTTGCTGTGCTTCGCTAGCCCACAGATGGTAGCTGTTCCCATTATTCATTCGGCATAACTTCCCTTACGTTCTTTGGCTCCACTAGCCATTCAAAGCCTTCGTAACCAGTTCCCATAATAAATTCCCATTGTTTGAAACACCTAGAACACCCATCAGACTACGATTAATACAGAAGCCCATTGCAAAACCTTGAGACTTCCAGGGCACCTGGGTGGCTCAGTCGGATAAGCTTCTGACTTTGGCACAGGTCATGATCTTGTGGTTTGTGACCTTGAGCCCTTATCGGGCTCTGTGCTGACAGCTCAGAGCCTGAAGCCTGCTTCAGATTCTGTGTCTCCCTCTCCTGCTCACGCGTGCTCTCTCTCTCTCTCAAGAATAAATAAACATTAAAAAATTAAAAAACAAAACAAAACAAAAAAACCCTTGAGACTTCCATCTGACTGCAATTTATTCTTCCAAGTTCTGTGGCACATTTTCTATTAGTTGCTTACTCCTTGATTTTCCTAAAAATACTATTCTTCACAATTTTTACCCCCTTGTTATCACCATCCCAGGCTTTTATTTCCCCCTTTTTGTTTATGTCTTTCTTAGTCCATCTGGTGAGAATGGGGAAGGATAAAAAACCCAAGCCTCTTTATTTAAGAAGGGAAAATAAAAAAATCAGAAAATGAGGCTTCCCTTACAAAAGCAACCATCAAATTACTTGAAACCAGAAGCACATTCATTACACAGGTACCGTGTTATAAATGCCTTCTCTGAGCTGCTAACTGAACCACACAGAATGCCGATGACCCAGGTAGCTACGAAGAAAGGTGAGGCAGAAGTCAAGGCCTCCAGTAAAACTCCACTTGACTAGAGTCTAAGTTTTAACACAAACTACAAATCCTCTCCACTGTGTTTCTTTTTTATTCTCTCCACTGTGTTTCTTGACATTTAATGTAAGAAAGAGATGAAGACTTTCTTGGGGCGCCTGGGTGGCTTAGTCGGTTAAGCGTCCGACTTTCGCTTAGGTCATGATCTCACGGTTCGTGGGTTCGAGCCCCGCGTTGGGCTCTGTGCTGACTGCCAGCTCAGAGCCTGGAGCCTCTTTCAGAGTCTGTGTCTCCCTCTCTCTCTGACCCTCCCTTGCTCACGCTGTCTCTCTTTCTCTCTCTCCTAGAAATAAAAATATAAAAAAATTAAAAAAAAAAGAAAGATGAAGACTTTCTTAGTTGCTAAAAATTTTACTATGGAGCCTTTCACCCGTCGGAAATGAAAACCTCTGTGGCTAAAAGCTTATGAAACAATGGGCGAAATACAACTGCAGCAGATAGCAACGGCTCATAAATCACACCTATTGCTCATCGTCTCAGCGGTGGCGAAACTCACAATGGCATCACTGAGTGTGTTCTCATTTCCTGCCTGGGATTAAATCATTTGCTTCATGAAGCTCAAAAAACTTCCAGTGTGTGAGAGAACTATGACAATTGCTACCTCCCCGTTACCGCTGTCTGCAATAAGCTTTGCAGCAAATGAAGGTACCTCTGACAGCGTCTGAATCTAATCTCAAAAGGGAATTCTATTCCTTCCATGGTAACAGTTAGAACGAGTGAGAAGATAAAGAAGAAACCAGAGCAGGGCGGACAGTTGCAGGGTGGCCAAGACACTGCCCTCTACCCGGGGGACATGAGCTGAAATGTTACCCAGGGCTTATTGGCAAAGCCACTTCAGAGAGTTCTAGAATGTTCTGCTGAACCCCTACTTGCCACTTTCATAGCAAGACTACATGACTTTGGATTAGGGTTTGTGATATCTCTCCAGGCATGTGAAGAATTTATTCCTCATTTAAAAAAATTTTTTTTGTTGTTTTTTTAATGTTTGTTTATTTTTGAGAGACAGAGACAGACCATGAGCAGAGGAGGGGCAGACAAAGAAAGAGACACAAAATCTGAAGCAGGCTCCAGGCTCTGGGCTGTCAGCACAGAGCCCAATGTAAGGCTCAAACCCACAAGCCATGAGATCATGACCTGAGCCGAAGTCAGACCCTGAACCGACTCAGCCACCCAGGTGCCCCTATTCCTCGTTATTAAAAGCCACGTGTGGGGGGCTCTACGGCTCGCATTCTGATTCTATTGCAGTCACCATACCTGGAACAGGAGACAGAGCCTCTGACTCAGAGAAGCCCAGGCACTCCTAAAGAGCAAGGTTTTACTGAGTTCTACTATTTGGAAAGCATTAAACTGGGAACTCTGGGGCTTCAAAGATGAACGAAATAAGCTCCAGGGATCTTATGATTATGAGTGTAAACATTAACCATTAGCTGAAATTCAAAGTAGAAAAGCAGACATGCAAACCCTGGCAGGAGAAAGAACGGAATAATTATTTCTGACTGGTCAAAGACTTTGGGGCTGAACTGCTGATAAGTACATAAAAAAACAAAGCAACTTAGGGGCGCCTGGGTGGCTTAGTCGGTTAAGCGTCCGACTTTCATTTAGGTCATGATCTCGCAGTTCGTGGGTTCGAGCCCCGCGTCGGGCTCTGTGCTGACTGCCAGCTCAGAGCCTGGAGCCTGTTTCAGTCTGTGACTCCCTCTCTCTCTGACCCTCCCGTGCTCATGCTCTCTCTCTCTCTCTCTCTCTCCTAGAAATAAATAAAAATATATTTAAAAAAAAAAAAACAACAAAGCAACTTAAAAAAATAAATAAGACTCCATTTTCAACTCAGGGGAAATAAGTAAACCGTGAACCAGCTGGTTCATCTATGACTATCATTTGCATAGCCATAAAATCGTAGAGTGAATATTGATCTATCA
The DNA here is from genome assembly GCF_003009895.1 of Hyaena hyaena. Taxonomy (NCBI): domain Eukaryota; kingdom Metazoa; phylum Chordata; class Mammalia; order Carnivora; family Hyaenidae; genus Hyaena; species Hyaena hyaena. The sequence goes on from NW_024081122.1 coordinate 333,833, forward strand.
AATAGGATAATGTAAGTGGAAGGTGTGGATACAAGAAGGGTGAGTTTTTGCGTGGGAGAGGGTAAAAGAATCTACCTTCATCTTCCAAGATGCAGTCAGTAGATAAGGCCTAATACTGAAAAACCATTAAATAGTAATGTTACGATGTTATTTAGAGATCTGTGGATAACCATCAAGAGAGGCATCAGACACAAGTCTTGAGGGGTAACTTGAGGAGCTAACTGCTTGCTACTTAAACTTGAGTATGGATAGCTTTGATAAGGACTAAAATAAAAGATTATATAGGAAAAGTGTCTCCCTCTCCCATGTACCAGAAACCCAGGTCCCTCCCCTCTATTAACAGTTTCTTTCATGTTCTGCATTTTTAAAATGTATACAAGGGAGGGAGGGAGGGAAGGAAGGAAGGAAGGAAAGAGGGAGGGAGGGAAAATATCACATTTAACTGAATCTGGGAAAAATAAATTATAAGATATACCATTATTCTTTTTTGTCACTGAGAAAAGTATTGGCAATTAAGCTATGATCTAATTCTTTCTTAGAATTTTTATTTATACTTAGTAAAAGAGCTCTTTTAGGTTTGCTTATAGGTTTTTGCCATTTATCACTCTTGTGAATACTTAGAAAACCAGAAGTAGAATTCGTTAAAGTATCTAAAATGTCTTCAGATTCTGAGTCTGTCTCTTTGAATCATTTTTTAATATCTGAGGTCTATGTTTTCTACACCGTGTTCCGCTCCATGCCAGCAAGCCTGTTAGCAATGCTTTAACAGCCTGGTTAAAATGGCACCATCATCTCTGGGGTTTTCTTCCAAACCACTGACACAATCCCTAGGTTTTGATGTCAGTGCTTTCTTGGCATTACCAGGTGTCAGAGAAAGTTTTCAGACATTAACTGGGCCCATATTCTTTCCTCACATGGCCCTTGAATGGTTTGCTGACAGAAACATCAACAGGCTGCAGTTCCTTCATGCAGACTAGAAGGACAGGCCCATCCGTGGCCACAAGGACCATCACAACTACCTCCCTGCTGTTGCCGATGGTAACTGGAGAGAGGCTAGCAACTATAAAATACATGCTGATATTGGAGATGCTAAAATTCGAACAGGAAAAATGCTTTTTAGAATTCAGTAATTTGGGGGGCGCCTGGCTGGCTCGGTGGATTAAGCATCCAACTTCAGCTCAGGTCATGAACTTATCATTTGTGAGTCTGTGCCCCTCGTTGGGCTCTGTGCTGACAGCTTGGAGCCTGGAGCATCCTTCAGATTCTGTGTCTCCCTCTCTCTCTCTGCCCCTCCTCCACTCGTGCTCTCTCTCTCTCAAAAAAATAATAATAATAACATTAAAACATTATAATTAAGTAAATTTTTTCACAGAACTGAAAACACATGATATACAGTGCATAGACCTGGCAGTTTCCATGAAACTATCATGGGATTATTTCCCATGAGTCGGTGAATGCAGAGTTGCCCGATTCTTTTTAATGATCATATAGTCTTGTTCCATTTAGTGTATGTACGTAGTCACTTCAGTGTTCTCCCAACTGTTCACTTTGTGGGACAAAAACTAAACTCTGTGAAGTGGGTCATGAAACAGCTATCTTCTGAGGTCACGCCCACTGCATCCTACAGTACTTGGTACCGGTGACACCTTCACTAGCAGCTAAAACTTCAGTGTGTACTATCCATGAATCTGTCCTTTGACTTTTTTGCTAGAGGCACATTTTACAGAAGTCAATCCTCAAGAGAGCAATCACTCTCCAAGCGAATTACATCCTCGGAAACCAATGATCAGGACAACAAATGAGTACTTGGGCCAAACCACCTGGTAGATATGGGGCTGCCAAATCATTTTATTCCACTTAGCCTTTGGCCCACATTTGACCTTAGTGGGAAGCTCTGACCTAGAGAAAGCAACTCTCCTTATTCTCAAACTCTCCAGCGTCCCGGTCCATTTAATCATCTTAGAGTCTCCCTCTCTCCCCAAAGAAAGAAAGCTCTGTCCTCCAAAGTTCATCACGTGTACGGCATTCCCAGCGTCATTTCCTAATGCACATGTGTCTTCACAGAAACAACTAAACCACCACCACAAACTCGGAGAACCTAACACAATGCCTGGGATGTAGTACGTACTCAAAGATACCTGGACAATAAAGAAATGCATTTTCAGATCTTATTTTGCAAAAGTCAGGCCTTAGCTTACTTTGGCAATAAGAGGCAGAGAAAGAGCAAGAAATAAAAGTAGAAACTAGGTGCTAACAGCAAGTATGGTCAAAGGGATAGAGCTCAAATGTGGAACCCACTGAGAATTCTAAAAAAGTGTTACAATTAAAGCAAAGAATCAAAAGCCCTTCGTTCCATATGAATGTCATCTGCATTCCTGCCACAAAACAGGAATTTCAGTTCACATTCCTAGCTGTTTGATTTCATGACTTGATCTTCAGGTGATGAGGTCAATAGGTTTCCGTAAACCTAAAGGGACATACTGAGTTGGGGAGAAGCGGGTAAAATGAATTGATGAGAAAATCCCTACTTCTTCTTAGCAACGCTCACCTGCCTCATTTACTTTGACAAGTGTCGCAGTTTTATTTTACTGACTTCTGATAATACATCACAGTGGACTAGTTAGTGATATTACCACCTCATAAAAAAATAACATGGAGTCTTAGCAATGCTTTGCCATCCCATTATTAATTCTTGCCAAAAAAACTTCTTGACGGAGTCAATGATTTGAGAAGGAATTAGTGAGTTATAAAAATGGAAATGGAGATATTAAGGAAAGGCTAAAGAACTAGACTCTTAACCTAAGCTTTGGTATGGAAGACCTTTTAAGTGAAGGTCATGTGTTGACCGGTCCACGCCGATCAAGTCTTCATTAGTGTTTCTGATGGAAACATCTTAGCAAACATCAGTCACAGGAAAACGTTAAAATTCATTCTAATCCTGAGCTCATGTGGAATCTACAAGATTATAACTGGTCAACAAATTAAGTACCAAGTGGCAAGGTTTTCTGAGAACTTTTATACAAGTCAAATGTGTAAGTAAGCAATAAATAACATTTTATTAAAAGCAGAGCAAATTCCCAATTTGCTGTTTGAGCTTGCAAAATTTAATTACCCGTTTCTGTTTTGTTTCAAAATTTTCATATGTAAAAAGAATTCAAACTTTGAGGAGCAATGGTATAGCCTTTTTGAGGCCAATTTGGCAGTATGTATCAAAATTCTAACTTAATTTATCCATTGACACACCAAGTCCATTCTCAGATATTTGGAGAAATAACAGCACATATGAACAGAGACATACAAGTAAGTTCACAGTAACATGACAAAAAAATAGCAACAACTTAAATAGCCATGGACAGAGGAATGATTAAATACATTTAGGTACCTTCATACTACTGAAAGAACATAGCTTTAAAAATAATGAAGTAAACTTGATATATACTAACCTGAAAAAAAAAATCTAAAACATATGTTTAAATGGAAAAACCAATATATATCTATGGTATGCTTCAGTTTAAGAAAAAAAAAAACAGACAAAACTACATGCTGACTTGAATTATACATAAAAATTCTGGAAGGAAGGCCATTAATCTGACTGGGATAGGGATTGAGAAAGTAAAGGTGAAATTTCATTTTTTGCTTCTTTATTGTTTAAGTTTTGCCTTCATGATATATTTAGGGATTCCTTGCATAATTTGTAAAGATCAAGAAAATTCAAGGAAAAAAACAACACGTCTCTGAAAAGAAGCATAAAAAAAAACTCACAAACCTTGTGTAATATGTAAAGGCTCACAAATGTACTCCAAAACTACTATAACACCCCCAGGGCTACTTAGAAAATACTGCCCTTGGATGGCTCAGTTGGTTAAGTGTCCAGTTTTAGCTCAGGTCATGACCTCCTGGTTCATGAGTTCAAGCCCAATATTGGGCTCTCTGCTGTCAGCATAGAGCCTGCTTCAATCCTCTGTCCCCCTCTCTCTTTCCCCCTCTCCCGCCCTTTCAAAAATAAATAAAAACATTTAAAAAATACATATAGCCCTTGGAATCCTGCATCCTTATAAGAGTATCGTATTCCAGAATTTATGTGGAAAATTATATGGCACAGTTAAATGCCATGCATTTCATCCACCCCAAAAAAAGAATGCTGGCAGATTGCAGTTACTTGAATGTCAACAGGTGAAGCTGTTTTTGCTCCCATCCAGCTAATCAACTATTTCAGATGTAAATGAGACATTAGCTCACATCCTGAAGCCATGTTAGAGCCATGCCTTGCAATTCAGCTGGAAACTTGGAGTTTTAAAATTAAGCACATCAAAATCATCAAGCTGGAGTCCATCGCACCAAGCACCTTGAAACAATAATCATTACTAGTTAATCTTAGTGCTTTCAAATACATAGTTGGTCATCTTGATTATATTTAAGCTTTTAAATGTCTGAGCTCTTAAAATAGTATTCTGGGGGGGCGCCTGGGTGGCTTAGTCGGTTAAGCGTCCGACTTTCACTTAGGTCATGATCTCACGGTTCGTGGGTTCGAGCCCCGCGTCGGGCTCTGTGCTGACTGCTGGCTCAGAGCCTGGAGCCTGTTTCAGTCTGTGACTCCCTCTCTCTCTGACCCTCCCCTGCTCACGCTGTCTCTCTCTCTCTGTCTCTCCTAGAAATAAATAAAAAATATTTAAAAAAAAAATAGTATTCTGGGAAGTCTAATAGTAATAAAACATAATATGCCCTTAATAAAATAGGAAACTGAGGTATTAAAAAAAAAACAAAAAACAAGAGGAGTTGACATGAAGGCGAGCCTCAGCCACCCCCTCAACAGCTGGACAGCTCCCTGAGGGACTCTCCTGGAGGTGGGTCCCATGTCGCTGAGAGCCTCAAGGGGAAGAAACATAAAATGCCCATTTTTCTTGCCCTTCCTCTATTATTCAGAAGCTCATATACCCCTGTCGCTTTCAAGTACCTACCAGAGGGGGCCGAGGTGACCACTTGTCCCAATTTGCCTGGGACCTGTCCAGTTTTACCATGGAAATTCCTGTATTCGAGGAACTCCTTGAATCCAGGGTAAATACAGGACAGTCGCCCCCCAAGGCCAAACTCCTACCAAAGGAAACAAAGCCCAGGCCCTCAGTAGCCTCCACTTGGGCAGAACAGGCATGTATTATGCTCCACCAAGCCTTGTTTCTTATCAGGTACAATGGGGGTTAAAATTCAGTTTTGTCTCTTCCTGACTGGAAAGTAGAGGAATCTCAACAATATGGCATGTGACAGAAGCCAGACAGAAGAGAGAGTGCTTGGTGTACAATTCAATATATAAAGTCTCTGAGCTAGCAAAACTAACCTATGGGGATAAAAATCCCATCCGTGGTTTCCTGGGGAGGCAGGGGGTAGGGAGTAAGGGCAGGCTAACAGGGGCATGAGGGAACCTTCAGGAGTGAGTAAATGCTCTCTATCTGGATTCCGACATTTGTCAAAACTCACCAACTGCTGACTTAAAATGTGTGCACTTACTCTATGCAGACTTCACCTTTCAAGAGCTGATTTTAAAAATAGGAGTGAGAGCTTCCGTCACCCAAAAGATTCAGGACAGACTGGAGCAATAGCTTGTAGGGATGCCTTCTGAGGCGTGGAGCAGATCAAAGTGCTGTGGTTACTTTCAGGTCCGCACTTGGAGGATTCTAAGGCGGCAGCACATGCATTTACGTAAAATACATGCAGAATTCACGCAGAATCCGTGCCGTCACCCATCATGGGAAATTGTACAGATTCCTTCTCTGGAGCTATGGAAAGAAAAGCATAGCTAACGTTCTCCCATTTTACGAGGTTTTGTTGTTACGGCTATAAACTCAGCAGGTGACTAGAAGAACAGAGGCACCATAGGTGGAAAGGGAGGCGGTGCAGATTTCAGTGTCTCTAAATAATGCAGCAGACCCACCCAACATAAACAGTTTCTAGCACGGAGATAACCCCAGCGGTGGGGACCTAATCTAATAAAAATATTGTGAAGTGGCTTTGGTTCAGGAGGTAGTCTCCGTTTTGACCCTGGTGCCTTATTTACTTACTTCAAGGAAATGTCTGAGAGCCGGCTAGCTCCTAGGGATCTGAGGTCCCAGACTTCAAGGCCAAAGTACCCGGGAGGGGATCAGAGGTCTCAGACAGATGTCCTTTGATGAGTCACCTACTGGTCCTCCTCTAGGGAAATAGCCCTCGAATATTTGGTTTTTAGAGTGTTATCTTGCCCTGATCCAAGGAAACTCTTGCTTTGCAGTCCCTGCCTCTTCTGTGATGCTGGCACTGCCCAGAGAATCGGTTTGCCCTGCAAACACCTGGCTTCTGAGGCTGGAAATGATGGCCTGTGCTTAGCAGGTCTGAGCCAGGTGGGTCGCACCCACAGGAGGGGAGGTGCTGCCTACTAGTGGTGGCTGTGAGAGAAGAGCACAGTCCAATCTTTAAAAGGCCTGTAGGGAAGTGACCATGAACTCAACACTAGAAATCTCGCAAGTGAAAATCCAGAGTCTCCCACTGGGTGCTTATTTGACAGGGACTAAGACTCACGAGCCTTTGGGTGTAGGCATGCCTGTGCGTTTCCATTTGCCAAATGTCTGCCGGTTCCTGTTAGCCCGGTAAGGCAGCTCGTGCACTGCACCAATAGAGCCAAACATCTTCCCAGAATTATTTCCCGACTGGGAAATGGAAAGTTATTGAGTTGACTCTCCCATCTGACGGTATGTAATGAAGTCCAGTGCAGAGCTGAGAACAGCCCTGTGAAACATCAGGGCCAACTCTTTCTTCTGCAACTGGAAAGCTGAGCTGGCACGCGGGGCCCCCATGCAGCGCTGTCTGCCCAAACCAGCCCAAACCAGATCCCGCCGGTGGGCTGCTATTACTGATGACCACCCCTACCAGCCATTTCACTCTGGCTTCCTAGCCTACCGCAAGCACCCCATCTCATAGTGAGCAGGGGCTAGCCACTGGGTGTTATGGGCCAGGCCATTCCAATGCCAAAGCTTGAAAATAAATCCTCCCACAGTAACTTGGAGCTAGTGCTCAGGAAAAAATAATGGCACCACAGAGATATCCTGGAGCTTGCATGAAAGGAATCAGAGGATTAGAATTGGTGGATGACGTTATGAGAAAAATAGCACATTCGCTGATCCAAGGTACGTAAGAAAATTAAGATAGAATAACACAGAATCAGGATGAAGGGGCGGGACAGGGAAATGCTGATGTAGTTTTAATCTACAGCACAGCTAGAATTGGGCCAAAATGAACCACGGAGGAATGTTTTTATTTTCTGTTAATCTGTTTCCTAGTAGACACGCGGAAGACGGTGTGCTGGTCTCAACTTTACTGAATGGCTCTCTCTCAAAATGAAAGGCTGCGGAGCACCATTAGTAACTAAGAAAAAGAATCTCATTTTGGGTTTAAAACAATCCACCACACAAAGAGAGAGTAATCAGGAACATTTTGGGACCAGCCCTACATAAAGGACATGTGAATTTCACTGGGCGGCATCGGAGAGTTCTGAATCTCAAAAACTCTTCATTACACTTGTCAGGGCTTTCAACATCTGAGCATTTGACAATTCCTGAGTTCTCGTTCACTGGTTGGACAAGAAAAGCCACGTCTGTTTTGTATATGCCATACCAGCCACACAAACCATTTCCGAGTAGTTAACATGAGTGTTGACTATATCATGATGCATCTGCTTTAAAGCCCATCTTTACTTTTTTTTTTTAACGTTTATTTATTTTTGTACTAGTTGCACCAAATAAGGCAGGTAGAATTGTAGTACACAATGCCCCAGTGACGCCGTACGAAGATGTAAGTACAGTGTGCCAGACCGTGCATCAAAATAAAGCAGGGTCTCGGGGATGGACTGCATGGCTCAGTCAGTTAAGCATCGGACTCCTCATTTGGGCTCAGGTCATGACCACGCAGTTCGTGGGTTTGAGAACCCCCAGTCGGACTCTGAGCTGACAGTGTGGAGCCTGCTTGGGATTCTCTCCTTCCCTCTCTCTCTCTGCCCCTCCCCTGCTCCCACTCATTCATGTGTGCTCTAAATAAATAAATAAATAAACATTTAAAAATAAATAAAGCAGGTTCTTATACATGTATTCAAAGTAACCAATCCAGTATATGCAATCAATCCATGCCATCAATGTATATATACCATAGATGGATCACACCCTCTAAAATGAGCTAAATAGAATAACTTAACATATTTAGTATCTTTCCTTCAAGGGATATAGCTCTGTAGCTACTAACCCAAATCGAATAAAACAAATCTTCCTTATTTTAGCCATATTCTCCCTTCTTTATTCCCAAATAATACCTTAGCTTATTTGTTTTCTCTGTTTACTTAAAAAACAATTCCCCCAAAGTTGACTTGGACACAGACACAGTATCTCCTTGACCAGACTCTAACCATGCTCTGTTGAGCTCTTTTTAAACTAGACCCTGACCTCTGAGCTTCCGGGTCTGTCCCTGCGTTGCCCAGGGCGAGCAAGAATCTTGTCAGTTCAGCCAGGATCTGCCCCATCTATCACCCTTGAAGTCAGACTGGGCTCCCCAACCTCCGGCTATCCCCCAAGTGGTCTGATCATTCCCCCCGCCCCCACCCCAGGCCAGCCAGCGCTCAGCAAAAGTCCTGTTAGGTCAGCTGAGCCAGAACCTCCCTCACCCCGCTGTTTCTTCTCAGTAATTCTCCAACCACTGACACCCCCACCTGCTGCCCAGCTATGAACTCCCACTGGCCCATGCTGTATCTGGAGTTGAGGCCAGTCTCTCTCACTGCAAGACCCCAATGCCATGGTCCCCACACCCTGAATAAAGTGTGTCCTCCCTTGAATCAAGTCCTCCTTACCACCTTTGGCAAAAAGTGTCATGAATAATCTTTTCTTTAGCAATACCTCAATTCCCAGGTGGGGTAAGCAAAGAAGGGCTCAGGACCTGACCTCCCAGCTGAACACAAGGTCACCTCTTCCCCATCCTCAGATTCCACTAAAATGACCAGAAACAGACAAACAAAAGATACACACCTACAAGGACAAAGAACTAGAGGAAAGGCTGAATCCAGTGAGGGATTTCCAGGTGGAGCAGGTAGACCCAAGGAGGAACGGACCAGGTGGGGGGGGGGGGGCAGGTAGGTCGGGGAAGGGTAGGAAGAAGGGACGGAGATGGTGGAACGTGAGGTGAGGTGAGCAATGAAAAGACGGGAATTATCGGAAAATCTAATGACGGAGCAGCAAGAGCCCAGTCTCCACTCTCCCCCACATGCAGCCTGTGGCCAACACCCTCCACCCTCCCCCAAGTCAGAACACCGCAAGACTCATTCTCTCTATATTTCTGAAATGCGAGTATTCATACTTGGTCACATTGGGCACAAGAGAGGGCAGAGTGGCACCAAGAGCTATAGATAGAAGGCTGGAAGAAAACATGGGGTGAGGCGGGAGAACCCCGGGACTGAACTCTAACAGCTCCCAGAACATGGACAGCCAGGTTATGTTCCTCAAACACTTCCCTTCAGAAACCGAGCAGCTCCCGAGAAATGGCCCACCTTTACCGCACTAACAGTCGTGAGTTAAGTTACGTTAGGGCCTCCATAAAACAAAAATATGACAAGAAAAAAAATTAACAGCAATATTACAAAAATTTTAAGAGTAATGGATTGTTGGAAAATAAAACAGAAATCTCCTGAAAGCAGAACAGAATGGCAAAGCGATTGAAAAGAGAAAAAGATCCCTTTTCTCTTTTCAATAATCTAGGAGATCCAATATCCACTTCATAGTAGTTTCAAAAACAGAGATCAGGGGACACCTGGGTGGCTCAGTCGATTAAGCATCTAACTTTGGCTCAGGTCATGATCTCACGATTCGTGGGTTCGAGCCCCACATCAGGGTCTGTGCTGACAGCTCACAGCATGGAACCTGTTTCGGATTCTGTGTCTCCCCCTCTTTCTGTCCCTCCCTCACTCATGTTCTGTTTCTCTCTGTCTCAATAATAAATAAAAACATCTTTAAAAATTTAACAAGAAAGTAGAAATCAGGGAAGATGACTTGACTAATGAAACACCTTTTCAGAACCGAAGGACATGAGCCTCTGTGAGAGAAAAAGACCCAAACCAAGTCATGTCATCAAAATTTACAGGAAACAGGTTATTTGCTAAGGAATGGGAAGCAAAATACTACCAGACACAAAGAGTAATAACCTGACAGAAAGATGAAGGCAACTACAGACACCAGTGTTCTTCAGTTAGTAGTGACGGTTTTCCCTCAAAGACATAAAGCTTTATAGTCACTAACCCATGTCATTGATCCAACGTCCCTTAGTCAAAGTGGCCTGTGTGACTGGTCACAAAGTTCACTAACAAAGGAGAAGGAATCAGAATGACATTAGATTGGGGCGCCTGGGTGGCTCAGTCGGTTAGGCGTCCAACTTCGACTCAGATAATGATCTCATGGTTTGTGAGTTGGAGCCCCACTCTCAGCTCGCTTCTGTCAGTGTGGAGCCCACTTCAGACCCTCTGTCTCCCTCTATCTCTGCCCCTTCCCTGCCCCAAAATAAATAAACATTTAAAAAATGACATCAGACTTCTAGAAGACAATGGAGCACATCCTTCAAAATTCTGAGGGAAGAAAATGTTGGGCCTTGAATTCCAAAGTGCCCTTGCACTCTCCTTAGGTAACAGTTAAAAAATGGGCTGCAGCCACTCAAGGGAGTATATCAAGAACACTAAAAACAGACCTAGGAAACAGGGAGTCCACCAGGAAACAGGAAAAAAAAATTCCTCAGGATATTTGAAGCCACGGGATGAGACCATTCAGCAGGACGAGTGACCAATAAGTCCAGTTTAAAACAAGAGGGGCTTAGGGGCGCCTGAGTGGCTTAGTCGGTTAAGCGTCCAACTTTCGCTTAGGTCAGGATCTTGCGGTTCGTGGGTTCGAGCCCCGCGTCGGGCTCTGTGCTGACTGCCAGCTCAGAGCCTGGAGCCTGTTTCAGAGTCTGTGTCTCCCTCTCTCTCTGACCCTCCCCTGTTCACGCTATCTCTCTCGCTCTCTCCTAGAAATAAATAAAACATTAAAAAAAAAAATTAAAAAAAAAAAAAAAAACAGGAGAGGGCAGCAGAACAAATGTTCCCTGGGGGAAAATTAAAACCGACAGATTACCTGAGACATCAGACCACTTTCTTCAACTTTATTTATGTACCTAAAATGTATCTTACACATGTACATATAAAAATTCCACATCGGAGGGAGGGAGGCAAGATGGTGGAGAAGTAGGGAGCTCCCTACATTTCGCTCGCCCCCATCTCAGAGAAGGTCTGAAGCCATAGGACACTGAACCGCAGGAGTCTGGGAGGAAAACAGACAGGGTCCACTAAGAAAACAGCCTCATTGGTGCCTGAGTGCGAACTGGGGAAGATAAAAAGGGCAGGGACCCGGGGACACGGAGGGAGGAGAGGGAACCGTCTTCGCGGGGAGCTGTGGAAAGTCGAGAGGAAGAGAAAGAGCAGGTGAAGCTGCTCATAGAACTGTCCCTGGAGAAGAGACACCACACACACACACACCCCCCGCCAGCCCCAGCTGGGGACAGAAAGTGATCCTATTTCTAGTTGTGGTGCTGACTTTGGGCTGGGTGCCCCGGACCCAGGCGGTGCCAGGAGATACTGCTCCGCTGCTCTCCTGGCTCAATCCCTGGCTGGGAAGCGGCCCAGCCTGTGGGATTATATTTTGGGCATATCAATAAAGTGTGAGGACTAAGACCTGGAAACAAAGTGGGGCTTGGGATATAGAATACAGCCCACCTTGGCTACACCCATGGCACAGGGAGCTTGAACCCCAAAGAGTGATTTGCAGCGCTTAGTTCGAGAAGGGACAGGGGCGCCTCCATTTTTCTCCCCACAACCACCAAGACGAGACCTCAGGGAGCAGCCCGCAGGACCACAGTGGAGGCAACACCTGCCTACACCAAACCACAACCATCCCCACTAGAGAGCTGCTTTTCTTTTACCTGAGCCCCGGGGCAAGACCAACATGGATGCACTGCTGTGATTAATTCTAGACCATTTCTTCCTATTCAGATATATTTTCCCTTGTCTCATTCGTATCCCTCCCCTCTGCTGGACTGGGCACTCTGGTCGTTGGTTTGCTTAAAGAGTCACATTTAATCCATTCTCTCGATGTATATTCTATACCTCCACTGCCAGTTTTCAATATCTCTCTCTCTGGAGTAATCACACTATATAGTTTCTCTGAGTAATATTATCTTCATTACTTTCTCCTCGCCTCCTACCATATTCTCCTCTTTCTCTCTCTGAATTAAGCCTCTTAGTCTGTCTGCCTGGTCATTGTCCAATTTTGCTTTCTCCCCACCCTTGTCACTCTCTCTTTGTATATACTCGTCCATCAGCACGGCATACACCCTGCTCTTTATTTGTAGCTGGGAATTCTGGTTTTATGCTTTTATACTGTCCTGTGTCTTTTGGGTTTTTTTTCTTTTTCTTTTTTTGTTTTTCTTTCTCTTTTTCCCTTTTGGTTTGCTTGTTTGTTGGATTTGTCTGTGCGTTTGTGTGCCTTTGTTCCCTATGTGTTTGTCTGTTTGTTTTCTTTTCCAGGGCTACCTCAAGAAACAAGCCAAATTACACATGGTGGAGAGTCCCAAATACCACTACAAGTAGGGAAATAAAATAACCAAAGTCTCAGCAAGAGAGACCAAGAGGTACCATTAAAAGAACACTTCCTGAATGGACAGGCCCTAGACAGTCAATGAGCCTTCTTTAATATAGAAGTACTCGCAGGTGCAGAGTGCATAACAAGCTTTTAAAACTGACAAGAGACAGAAGCTAGCCACAATGATGAAACAGAAGAACTCTCCTCTAAAAAAATTCCAGGAAGAAATGACCTCTAAAGAACTGTTCAAAACAGATATGAGCAACATAACTGAACAAGAATTTAGAACAACAGTCATAAAACTAATTGCTGGGCTTGAAAAAGGCATAGAAGACATCAGAGAAACTATTGCTACAAAGACTATGGAGCTTAAAAATAGTTGTGATGAATTTAAAAATACTATAAATGAGGTGCATAATAAAATGGAGGTGTCCAAAACACGGATTGAAGAGGCAGAAAGGAGAATAAGTGATTTAGAAGACACAATTATAGAAAAAGAGGAAGCCGAGAAAAAGAGGGATAAACTGATCCAGGAGCATGAAAGGAGAGTTCAAGAACTGAGTGATATAATCAAACAGAACAGTATCTGTATCATAGGAATTCCAGAAGAGGAAGAGAGAGGGAAAGGCGCTGAAGGAGTCCTTGAACAAATTATACCTGAGAACTTCCCCAATCTGGGGAAGGAAACAGACATTGAAATCCAGGAGGCACAGAGAACACGCCTCAGACGTAACTTGAATCAATCTTCTGCACGACATATCATAGAGAAACTGGCAAAATATAAGGACAAAGAGAGAATTCTGAAAGCAGCTAGGG